>NC_135418.1:22936524-23270690 GCF_051991245.1 Festucalex cinctus | reverse complement strand
ATAATTATCAGCTCAAAGGAGGGAGATTAAGCAGCCGCACATGAAAAACATTAGGTTGCCCTGGTGCCAGGCCCTAATCTAAATACCATTTAGCGCTGGAATGACGGAGAGCAAAGCAGTGACTTGACTGATTACCTCCAAGTGGCTGCGTGCAGATAGTTAAACAGGACACACATAAAATCCCATTCAAAATCACTAAGGGACACTTCAGTAAACCTCAGAGCTCACGTCAACACTCCCCTTTCCCGCTCGCCTTACTCAGAGAGGCGTGCCTCCAGATGAGAAGAGAGGAACTCATTGGGATTGACGATGTGCTCGCAGACCAGCATTTCGCTGCACAGGTTGTAGGAGGAGCAGATCTCGGTCAACATCAGATGCATCTTGTCCATGCTAGGGAAGACAGACAGTGAAAGAGAGAGGATGCAAGTGTTTTAGACAAATACTTTGTTGATGAGGAAGTGCCACATGAAGGTAACAAATGTGCTGGAGCAATGGAAAAGGAGGCGTATCAAAAGAACATTAGTAATTAAATTGGGACAAGGAAATGTCATAATAAGTAGACATTAATTAAAAGTAATTCGTGTGGTAAAAGGGAGCTAGTGAAGAAAAAAAGCTGACTTAGTTGTTACGGTGCGGTCCCTTCTTAGGCTTTCCGCTCCTGGTTTTTCCTTCTGGACTTCTCCTTTCTTGGGCACGGCTTTTTTTTGCTTCCTGTAGCGAGCTGCACTGATAGCTTCAGAAAAGTGTTTGGGCAGCAACTAGAGGGGGAAAGAATTAATCATACACTGAGTGCATATATAGCCTATTATTACACAATATGTGTCCTGGACTTAAACCTGGTCATTGAGGTTGCACTGCTCAGCACATATCTCCAACATGATAGTGCTGGTCTGTTTGGCAATCTGCTCCAGGAAGGTCGCACACATGCGTAGACTCCTTTTCTCTATCGCCTCCTCCTGGACAAACAAAAAACACATTATACTTTAAATATTATGTGCTGTATTTGAGTTGGTCTGTTTGATTGGTTGCAGCTGAGGAAGTGAATGAACACTGACCTCTTCAGGGCACAGAGGGTGTCCACAGCGGTGGAAATTGGAGCAGACAGAAGGGAAGGCCATGAGGTATCTCTTCATAGAGATCTCATCGCTGCTCTGGCAAAACATCTTCTCAAACACTCGTGGGTAGAAACTATTCAACGGATTAATGCTCAAAGTCAGATTAGAAAAGCAAACGACTGATTTAAAAAGCAGAAAATACGGACCAGAGAATTGACACGTCCGAGGTTTCCTGCAGGAGTTCTTCTGTAGCGTCCACCATCTTTGTGTGGAACTGGATCATGTTCATCACCTTAGCCAAGACCGGGTAGTCCTTGATTGGAAGAGGGGCCTTGTTCACGCTGGTGTAAGCCTATGACAGGAAGAACGCAAAGACACTTGATCATGCTGCTTTGATGGCATCATGTTATACTGACAAAAAGTTAGCCATATTTGGACAGTATTTCATATTTGTAAAATGTATTTTGTACTACGTTTATTTTTAAGTCAACATGTTTATTTATTTTATTTTTTATCAAAGTTCACCGATTAAGGTTATAGTACTGTACCTCTAATTTTATGTGACTAGTGTACAGTATGTCTGTATATACCTGCAATCTCAGCCAGTCCAATCTCACAGCCCTGAAATCGAACTCTTCTTTGCTCTCCACTGCAAACACACAAATGAAATGCATGAGAGGTGATGAGATTAGGGCCAGGGACCTTCAAAAGGGGTCTCTCACAGTTTACTGTTCAAGACTGTCACTTGACTGTAATTACCTTGTTTCACCGAGAGCACAGAAAGGGTTGAAACGAAAGAACTCAGCAGAACCGATTCCTCTTCTGGACACACGTGCATGTTCTGTGCGGGACAGGGACGATGGGCACTGTTACAGATGATGCACTGAGTAGAAATGTTATGCTGTGCACGTTCAAGTACCTGTATCGTGTCATTGAGAACCAGAGCGTCAAACTGAGCCAGATACTGGATGTGGTAACGCTGCACTACATAGTGGTGCTTTCTTATAAGTCCTTTCAGTTTCTCCATGTGGAAAAGCAGCTCTGCCATCTGACTTTGAAAAACACAACATAACATTTCATTTTGAACACATCTCTACAAATCAAATTGTTTGGTAGTGGTGTTTGTTGAGCTTTGGAGTTACCTACTTGTCAGTATAGTCCTCGGGTGTTTTTATTTTGGGCATGTTTTCAGAGTGTCGTACGAGCCACTGGACCTCATCACGGGAGAAGGACAGAGCCATGAAGACAAACAGAGCCTTGAGGGATTTCATTCAACACAGAATATTAGGATACAGTATAATGTAGGTTTCTGAAATTTCCATCACATGTAAAGACTGGACAATTCTATGCTTCCAATTTTGTGGGAACAGTATGGCAAAAATAAAATAAAAAAATTTAAAAAAAAAAACCTTTTTGTGCTAGCGGGAATGTGTCCTAGCATAACAGCATCTATTCAGCCGTGAAATTACCAACTAGCCAACCAACCATGCAATTATCAACTTCCAACCATGCAATTATCAACTTACATGCTCATCCATCCATCCATCCATCCATCCAGCCAGCCATCCATCCATCCATCCATCCATCCATCCAGCCATCCATCCATCCAGCCATCCATCCATAAACCGGATACGTCTTACCTTTGGTCCCAGCAGTCCTGGTTCATCCTCCAGAACTGTTACCAACTCCTTCAAGGCTCCGCGGAGAAAGTGTCTCCTCTCACGATGCAAGGCTCCACTGTTAATAACATAGTTCTAAGTTAACCTTCCATATATTTTTTTCATAACTGGCACAAAATCAAGTGTCTTATACCTGTTGGCTATGGCATGATCACGACATTCCTTGATGTCTGCAACTCGCTTGCCATACCTGATTGAGAAGTAAACATTTGAAATGATCATATAATTGGGCTCTGTGGGATTCACTATAGGGTGGTGCATGGAGATTACAGCTGTCAAATAATTACATTTTTTAATCAGATTAATCATATTTTAGAATTTTGATTAATCACGATTAATGGCCTAATTAAATATTGCTTTTTTTTAATCAACATTTTTTGCCCAGAAAATTTAAAGAGCACCTGTTATGTGTTAATTTTTTCAACATTCAATGTTATGAGGACGTCTTCAAAATTTTGTATCCACTTTACACGCTCATTCCCCTCTTTTTCTAATCAGTTAATTACTTGCATAATTTAAAATGGGACAAAAATGACCCCATTAGTTTGACATGAACAAATATTGTGAATGTCATATGCAAACATTTATTAAATGCTTTACTTTAATGCATGTAGTTATGTTTATTGCTCAAACACAACCTTATACATTTAAAACGTAACCATCCGCTGTTAGCTAAAGGATCATCTGCTGCTAAATTTAATACAGTAGTGTGATTAATCTATGTTAACACATGATTATTGCGATATTTTTTGTGATTAATTACTTTAACGCTTTAACCTTGACAGTACTATTTGAGATATGACTTTAATTTGTTTCTGACCACATGTGGAACTCTTTCACCACTGAAATGAATGGAAATTCCATTAATTAATTCAAGCACATTTTCTAGCAGCAAATGTTGGAGTTGAATGTACTGTATATCTGCCGGAGGGGAGTTTCCATACCCTTTGATGCTGTCAAAGAGTTCCTCAGAGACTTTGTGTATGCTGAGCAGCTCATCCCTGGTGACGGTGACGTACAGGCCGCTCCGCAGAGCCATTTTCCACAGCTCTTGGGAGGACGGGTTGCTATTCAGGCTGCTGTGGCACAAGAGGAAGCCGACTAGAGGACAAAGAGAGTGGCGTGTTTAAATCCACTATCTCCCAAAATTGTGTTATTATTCACCAAGAGACTGACATTAATTGGAGTTAGTCTTAAGTGGGATGAGCACTTACTGATGATCCAGCGCTCCATTACCTCCAAAGACAGATATTCACATGCCATCTGTAGGATGGGTGGGGTGGGACATCATGCGTATTAACTGCCAACCGTGAAGGATTAAAATAGGCTTCCATGCAATGGAACATGCTTACAAAAGGCAATTAAAAGCCAGAGAGAGAGGGAAGCAATGCCAATTTAGTCCGTCGCGATCAAAATTTGATTTATGACCTCATTCGCTTTGATGTCACCGGTAATATTAATGGGATATTTTATAGATTTCGAAATAAAAGTCTGTCCAAATTGAATATGATAGTCTGCAAGATTAGCTATGCTAAATCACCCCTGGGGCTAAAACACAAAACTACAAGATTTAACCAGAGCGTAGCAATCTACCGCGAGGATCTTTTTAATCTTAAAGCTGCTCTTTGCAACAATTTACCTAAACATATCGGGAACAAACGTGTATCTTGTCTGACTATGGGAGATTTAACTTTTGATTGAAAGATTTTTGACGATTCGATCTTTGACGATTCGATCACGATTCGATTTTCGAATCGAATCGGCAAAAAAATCGAATCAGCAAAAAAAAAAAAAAAAATCGAATCGGCAAAAAAAAATAAAAAAAAATCGAATCGTCAAAAAAAAACAAAAACAAACAAAAAAAAAAAAAAATCGAATCGGCAAAAAAATCAGAATCATCAAAAAAATCGAATCGGCAAAAAACATCGCATCGTCAAAAAAATCGAATCGTCAAAAAATAGAATAGCCAAAAAGCGAATCGGCCCCCAAAAAAATCGAATCGTCGAAAATGGAATCGTCAAAAAAAATAATAAATCGAATCGTCAAAAAATCGAATCGCCAAAAATATCGAATCGTAAAAAAAAAAAAACAAACAAAAAAAAACAAAAAACGAATCGGCAAAAATCGAATCGTCAAAGATCGAATCGTCAAAAATCGAATCGTCAAAGATCGAATCGTCAAAAATCAGTGACAGACTTACAGTGTCACAACAGGCCGGTTCCAACATGGTTGCCGAAGCATTGAGCAGGCTGAGCAGCTGGGCACTCCGCCACTGTTCCACTGGCAAGTTCCGCCGCGGGTAGATCATCCTCAGAGACAGCAGAGCAGTTGTCACCGACTAGAACCACAGACGAGACAATTACGAACCTCCAAATTGTTATGTAGTGAACCCCCCTTCATCGTGGGGGTACATTCCAGACGCACCTGCTTTAGGTATAAAAACAAATGCGAAATATATAGAAAATACTTGGCATTGTAGTAAGTATACAGTGGACAAGGCCAAGCATGCTGCGATTAGTCACGATCTGTGAACAAGTGATACCTCCCCCTTAAAAGGTTTATAATGATCTTTGTCAAAAGTTGGCTGCAAAGAACTAAATGAGGTTCCATAACTCATCTCAAGATTGTTCCTTAGGAACCACAATGTCACAAATCCTCAAATTAATCTACCAAGTTATATAGGACTTTGACCGGAGCACAAAAACTGTGAATGAAACCTTAGTATGAGGGCCAAACTCCTCAGTGAGCTTCTTCCAGGGATGCTCGTACTCCACAATCATTTGGCTGAGCCGCGGGTATGAGGGGTCACTGCGAGGTGCAATGAGGCAAGTGAGATGAAGACCAAGTGGGTTACGCTTATGATAAGATCCTACTGTGAATATCTTGTTGTCTCACCTGCTTCCTTTACTCATCTCATGAGCGCAGTTGAACATACCCACAAAAGCCTTCTTTTCGTCGATACGCGCAAGTGTGACGATAACCGAGGTGTATGTGATGATCAGGTCCAAGTAACTCTTGGTGAAGTCAAAGTTTATGGCCTGTAACACAACATTTCAAGCCATCTGTCAGTCTGAAGCAAAGCAAACACATACTAAAAAAAATGGGCCAGATTCCAGTTAGACAGCAAAGGCCTGATTATCAGATATCTGTAAATATTCAAAATATGCCGGGTTGTCACAACATTACTTTCCTCGATAATAAAAAAAAATTAATAATGATGAAACACAAAATGAAAAAAAAAATCGTACTTACAATATTGAAGAAGCACTGGCTGGCATCTATGGTGTTGAGTAACTCATAGACGTGATCCTGAATCAAACAAATATTGGAAAAGAATGTGATTAAAACCAAACACGGATGCCAACAGAGCAATAACACGCACATCAGTTGTCAGTGACTTCCTGCGCACAACACCAGCCACGCAGATGAATTCGTCACCGAAACAGAAATTGCATGAATTCATCACCAGGATTGAGTTATCATAAGTGCTGACGATGCCTCGACCTCCATCATGCAAATGCTTGCAGGAATGTGACAAAGCGCACCTAAATAAACCCCAAGCAAATTTGAAACTCAACGACAGTATTTTCTGTCTGACTAAACCACTCTATATGCAAATTTAATCTCCCATAAAGATTAGATGAGAAGAAACAGCGAAGGCAATAAAAAAAATATTGGTCTATGGCATTTTAAATATATTTGTGTAATTTGGTGAATTTAATTTACAATTACCCTGAACTCTATGACGTCCAGAAAGGAGTCGTAGTAGCTCGTGGTCGCTTCCGTCACTTCAGACTTTTGACGCTGGATGCTGGTCAGACTTTGCTATGATGAAATAAAATATACAGGTAGAATTTCTTACGAGCAGTATAATATAGTGTCATAATCAGAAAAGACAACAGCAGAATACTTACAACGGTTCCCCGAAAGTCAATGTTAGGGAATTTCTTGTTGATATATTTAATGGCAGGCTCCATCGTCTTGTCTGTTAGGATGGGTGGCCGCAGCTTGACATCTGCACAGATCTGCAACAAAGATGGAAAATTTTGTAATTTAAATAAATTAATTTCATAATTGATTTGTTTCATTATCAAGGAAAATGCTGCTAAAATGTTAAACAGCCTGGAAAAATACAGAAATTTATTTTATCAAACAAATGCAAACATTGATAGCCAAATGTATACGGACTAATGAATACCAAGGAATTCTTGCCAGCTATTCACCCATTCTCTCATTGAATTGACCATTACTGAATTGTTCAGGGTTTTGCCTCTCACCTGAGCAAACTGCAGTTCATACTGAAAGACGAGCTAAAGCTAAAGACTAGCTAGCCTTGAGTTCATGCTGAAAGATTAGCTAGACTAGCCATTAGCTAAGGCTAAAGACTAGCTAATCTTATGATGAAGATTAGCTAAAGACTAGCCATTAGCTAAGGCGAAAGACTAGCTAATCTTATGCTGAAGATTAGCTAAAGACTAGCTAAGGCGAAAGACTAGCTAATCTTTCATCATGAACTGATGAAGCTTTTCTTGTATTTTCCTCAGCTACTCTGGCTTTCTTCCCACACTCCATGAAGCACAACAGTGGACCACCCACGCAAGCAGAGGAAGAACACGCAAACGTCACACAGGAAGGCCTGAGCCAAGATTTAAACTCAAAACCTTTCAAATCTGAGTCAGTCGTGCTATCCATTTTGTCTTTCACCACCAACAATATTAATAACGGCACCATTTTTATGCTGTTTATGAATCCCAGTAATATCTGTTACATGCCACTAGATGACAGCATTGTCCTACAAACTTCTCCTTGTTCCCTCCCATCTCTTCAGACTTCATGGGTGAGCCGTTTTTATTCCGTTTTAGTTTTATTATGCAGTTATGCTTGTGTGGCAGTTGCTTAAATGATTGCCTTCCCAAGCTTTCATAATAGTCATACCTTGAGAATGGAGCAAACTTCACATGATGGAAAAACTTGTTTTGCAATAAGAACAATGATTTTTCATTTGGGCAATGAATATGATGAATAGCAATCATTTCCTCAAAATTCATATCAAATTTTCATGCATACTGTATCTCATTACCTGGCAGACTGGTGGACTAGTGATGGGAACTTCTGCCTCACAGTTCTACTTAATCTCAACTCCGGCCCGCCTGTATGGAATTTACATGTTCTCCCTGTGCTTGCGTGTTTTTTTCGGGGAGTTTTCCCCGGATACCCTAACTTCCTCCCACAATACGAAAGCTTGCATGTTTATTTCACTAAAGACTTAATTGTCCATAGTTGTGAGTGTCAGTGGTTGTTTGTGTGCCCTGCGATTGACTGGCGACCAGTCAACGGGTGTATCCCACATCTCCCGCCTAAAGTCAACTGGGTTAGGATCCACCTCACTGGTGACCCCAATAAGGCCAAGTTTTCTAGAAAATGGACGGCTAGATCTAATTTCTTGGCTATTTTCGAGTTATTTGACAGTTTCAGACTAACTGAACCTGGTGATGACTGACAGCTCAGGCCCACTTCCTGGTTGCACTTCCTCTTTGGTTCAGTGCAGCGGGGGGAAGACAAGTACGCTGAAGGCAACAAGCACTAGATACTTTTAAGTTCACTTGCAATGACTTCAAAACTGTAGTCACACTTTATAAGGTGAAGGTTATTATAAGTCAAGCAGTGATCTATTTTTAGGTACCAGAACTTTATTAAATTTGACTTTATGTACCTTTTAATTCTTTATTTCTACATACTGGTAATCTGTAGTGCAAATTGTCAATATATACTGTACTTTCTTAAATTAGATCATAATTTGATTATTTAGCGTGCATCTCTGAATAGATTGTGAATGTGACTCAAGTTCCTTATTTCTTGTCTTTGGTTTTGACTTTGAGTTTTGCGCTCACCTTCTTGATGTAGTTCATGCGTATCAACACCCCGTTCCCCCTCTCATTCAGGATGGTGAGCTTTTCCGCCAGTTTCTGATGGTTCTCCATGGTCCTCCTCAGCTTCACCGCTTGAGCTTCGGCTACACAGGCCCTCGAAACAAGCGAGTGCACCCGAGGCGTCACCCCCGACAATGGATCACATGGGGCTTGTGGTTGTGGGTGGAGTTTGGACTTGTTGGGGTGAGTTTGCTGCAATCATCCGTTTGATGAAAGGACATGTCGACAAGCAGATGTGAGTAGAAATATTAAAAAAGAAAATGCATTCATGTGCCTTGTTATCAAGTGTAGATTTATTTATTTTAGATTTTATTTTACCGGCCTTTAATAGGATATAAGTCGTATTTTAAAGAATAATTTTTCACCTTTTCCTAAATTCATCACTTATTCTTTATTTTCATATGCATAAATTAGTCGTCTATAGATTGTCTTTTTTTTTTTTAACAACAAAGTCAAAACTATACAAAGGTATTTGTATGTACATGTACTTTTAATAGAGGACATATTCACTTTTCACATTTATGCGTTTTCGTTCTTGGCCGTCATAAAAGTTATTCCAAAACACACACACCCCCACCCCCCCACACACACACAAAAAATAATAATAATAATAAGAATTATTATTATTTTTATTGTTATTTTATTATTATTATTATTATTATTATTATTATTATTATTTGCAATAGTAGCCATTTTTTTTTTCATTTATTTTATTATTTGCAATAGTGGCCATATTCTTGAATTTAGCAAATTTTTACATTTTTATCAACATGTCCATAAAAAGGAAACTTTGAAAAACGTTTTTCTACCACAAGATGGGGTCATTCATCAATTTAAGATGTCTAAAGTGACAGGGACAATTAAATCTCTCTCTCTCTCTCTCTCTCTCTCTCTCTCTCTCTCTCTCTCTCTCTCTCTCTCTCTCTCTCTCTCTCTCTCCCCCCCTTTCCCCTCTTATTTCAAAATATATGAAGTTAACATTTTACTTTGGGTTGTGCAAAAAAAATGATGTGCACTCAGCTCACAATGTGCTATTATTTTTTTCAGTCGCAACACAACCCCTGACCATTTAAAGGAAGAACACTAGTATTCCACTTTTTACACATGCCCTCTAGTGGAGAATTTAATGGCAATGTGAAAGCTTACACATGTGACAACAAACCCCGGTTTCCAAACTGGACATACAATTATGATTATACAGCATTGTGCATCGCCTTAGTTTTAGCAATGCCATAATGATCATATATACTGTACATATAACAATGGCCAATCAGTTGCTGGATGGGCACATGTTGAGCGATAAGTTAACGTCGTTCGGATATCATTCATTATCTGTGTGGTGTGTTGTGCTGGTCATTCCGAGTACACCACACACTTGCTGATTTTTCCCCTCATCATCCCTCTCATCATGCGTGTGGTCTCTCACATTAAAAAAAAAAAAAAAAAAGTGTGTCAGCTCCACGTCAGAGCTGAACTAAATGTAATGTAATTTGTTGCGCTCCCTACTGGCAGAAATGTAACCTTCTGGCACACATTTCCTCAGAATAGTGGTGCCAGGGTCCATTCCTAGTCAACATCTATTTTTACCACATTGGGTTAATTACTGTGACTTGAGTCTCTTGTCACATAAACAAGAAAAAGACCAAAGCTAACTTGACATCCAAATGTTACTTTCCGTTTTCCCGCCAGCACCTCTCTGAGCTTTCTAACAGGTTAAGAGAAGTGCAAATGGAAGAATGGAAAACAGCTCATAGGGATTCGTTGTCTTCATGAGAGTCAACCACAAAGAAGGGGAGAAAAAACCTTAAAAATTTTCTTTATTATTTCCCTTTTGGCAGAAGTTCAGAAATGTTGAGAAGACATGGATGTGTGGAATAAGCAGGAGCAGGGAAAAGTGCCTGGTGAGAAGATCCTCACCTGACCTTATCGTTGTGGGAAAAAGGCTTGCTCCGACAACTTCATGAGCGATTTAAAAAAAAAAAAAAAAAAAGGTCTGATTTTTCGAAAGAAAAAAAAAGACAATTCAAAGACTTTAGAGAAAAGCTTAGGGTGTTACATAAAGTAGTCAGCAGTGTTGCAGTAGGAGGAGGCAGCAGCGACCTAATGTTAATGACAGAGGAAGCGTTTGGCAAATGCTTCCAGCCTCGGCTGCCGTCCACATGTCTGGAGCGTGACGGCAAAGCATATGGGCAGGTCCAATAAATGCAATATAAGCTGACTGGAGACCTGTGCAGACATTTCAGACTTATCAGCAAAAACGTTTTAAATATTTGCTCATATGCAGGATGCTTATTTGATCATTTCCGGTTACACATCATAGTCCTACTGTTGAAATATGAAGAAATACTATAATAATGAGGATAATAAGCAATAATAGTCCGATTATTGCAATTAATTTGTGTAAATTACATATTTCCTTTACAAAATGTATTAACTAACATCAAATAATAGCCATAAATTGTATGTGTAACCTGTCGTAGTTGTTCGCCCAGTTCTATGTTGATGCTCGCTAGCTAGCAGCCACAAGCTAATCTGCTAGTTAATAATTAATTTCATGTTTTCTCACATTTTGTGAGTTACGATTTATAGGATGTTGTATTTTGTCATTGTCTCACGGCTAATTAAAATAAATCAATAAAATGTATGATCGTGACTAGCACTAAACTACACCATTCAAATACAAACTTCATTCTACAAAGTTTACTTATAATCAGGAAGAAACAGCCATTAAACTGTGAATTTAAAAAAATCTGTCAAAGTTCTGCTAGTTATCTTATGCGTAGGATAATGCTAGTTTGCTAGTAGCTGCTAACAATGCGAACAGCAATGCTAGCAGCGATCGACACTGCTTAGGTTTGCCGCAAGCAGTAGACTATTGAAACAAAGGACTCTTGCCATCAAATAATACTAGAATTGTCTCAAACAATTAAATATGAAGACGTTGTCATCTGATTGATTTCTTTTCTGCACTTTGTGACAATTTGAAGCATCCAGTGTGTTTAGAAAGTGAATGAAAATGTGGCCCACCATGACAGTCTAACAGCAACCGCATGTAGTTATGCATTTAAGTAAGTTAAGTAATAGAGCAACTTAAAAGAGATGGCATTCTTCCACGGCAAGTCAGGACACAGTCCACAGAAAGACGATGCAACAGAGGAGAAAATTCACAAACGTGCAAAGAAGAAAACGGGTTATATACTGTACATCATTTGACAGGTCCCGACAACATGTACTGCACAGTGGAATTTATTTTCTGTATCAGAAAACACACATGATCAGATATTTTTAAAACAGATGCTTATCATCTAACAAGAAGATTTGCTATTTGTGCCAAATACATGAATTATTGCTTAAAGGAAGTACTGGTATGACATTCTGTGCGCTTGTCAAACGTGATTTTAGCTTGTTTTCCGTGTTATTTTTTTCAAACAGTGTTTTTAACAATAGCAATTAACTCACTAGATTGTACTCTTTATAAAAAATTTTGTTTTAAATGTTTTTATTTTGCGTTAATGATGATTGCAGTACTTTAAGTTATTTTCGCTGTTGTTTTGTCCAATTCTGCAGACTGGCAGGCAGCGGCAGTATTCAAGCTGGCGTTGAAATGTGTTTACAGTAATTAACATAATTTCACAGCGGTGGTTCTAATGATTTAATGCCGTTAATCCAGAGAGTTTCAAGCCATTTGAAGCAGGAAAATGAATCAAAACCTACAACGTGACAGTGTTGCAGCTCGTGATTAGTCACACGCTGTCATTTTATATTTCACATCACCAGAATGAATGTTTAAGTTGGAATCCAATGTAATCGACCACTATCCTATTAACAGTAAATATTTGTTAAAAAAAAGAAGCAAAAAAAACAAAACTTTGATGCCATTAGTAGCAACTAATGAAATAAAAAACACAATCATATGTCGGGACCGTCATAAACTGATAGCTCCCTGTACTCACTTTTTTTGTGGCCAATACATGATTTGCAAGCACACGCTGGTCCCTGAATAAATATGATGAATGCACGCCGTGTGGCGTTCACTGCCTTGTAAATCCCATTAGTTGGCATGGCTTCACACAGCTGTCAGACCGAGCTCCAGAGGTGAAAATGGAGGTCAGATGGGAGGGGGGAAGTCACGGTGGGGCCTTTTTGAAGGATTCAGTCAGACAGTAATCCTCCGACCTGGCGGCAACTTCAGCCTTGCCAACTGCGTGTTACAAACTCTGTCTAGGGGGAAAAGTGACCTGTAAAGTCTGGTCAATAGAGGAAGTTCAGGCAGGGAAATAACGGCGGGTGTTCAAATGAAGCTGATGGCTGGAACATATTGACGAAATAAGCTGTGAAATGTGCAGGTTTGCTCAGTGACTAACTCCTCACAGATGGCCAAGCCATCAACCCACTCACTCGCTGATTTTTTTTTCTTCCCAAAATACAGAAGAAAATAGTTATTCAATATAGCTAAGTTAGATGTAGTCCGAATGGAGAGAGTCTCTTATTTATCATTCTTATCTACAATGAATCAACAATGGGAAGTATCCCTAAACAGCCAAATATTCCGTCCATTTTCCATCTTTAATGTTTCCCTGTATTCTGAAATCCTGTCAGGGCTCATTTGGGTGGTGAATATCACTTCATTGCACATGACTTTTTTTTTTTTTTTTTCCCCCAACTTTAAGCCTCCAGCTTTATCAAAGTCGCAACAAAAGAACACCTAATAGGCTTTTTAAAGAGGCAGTTCATACATTTATTTTTCTCCAAAAATTTGAAACTTTTCCCAGGCAGCTTCATAAAGTTTGACGTATATGGTCAAAAAATAAATAAATAAATAAAAATCCCATGTCAGCATTGCAAATTAAAATCTGTTCTCAATTTCCTTACCTGGATAAATGAAGGTTACCGTATGTAAAATAAAATAAATACACAAAGGACGAAAAAAAATAGCTCACTTAACATCCAAGTGTCACACTGGTTCAAATCACCCAAATTCTGAGTACAGCTTTTGTTACCTTGACAACCAGGGGCTGGAGCCACAGCATGGGAAGAAATGAGCCTACTCAATATGGCCAACTTCGGGACTTTGTAGGTATATTTAGATTTTCCGGGACCTATGGGGTGGTAAGCTCCTGGTCTGGTGTCGAAAATTACATTTAATACCCAAATTGCGAGTTTTCATCTTTAATGTGGGCCAGACGATCAACCAGCACGTCTATGAAGAGATCCTGTTGCGTTTGCTTCATTCAGTGTCCAAGCAAACAACTTGTGGCTACTTCACAATGACAACACACCTGCTCACATTTCCCATAGCATCCGTTGCGTACTATCCGAGAAGGTCATCACCAACTTGGAGTTTGGATTTCAATCATTTTAAGAATGCAGCTCTGCTTACCTAGTTTGACTAGTGGGTGGTAGTTTTGTGAATTAGAGGTGTATGGAAGGTGCTGTATAAATAAAGTTTGATTTAATTTAATTTCATACTTGTTGAGTGGCCAAAATTTTAACAAGTACATTAATATATTCACATTAAAACTAAAATAAGCCAATACAATTTAATATCTGCTTTAATTATCTTCCCAAAACATTTGTCAAAGTCCCTTTAATTTACACGGAAAACAACAGTGATCCACTATTGCACAACGCTGCCAAGTCTCCTCTTCTGGAAAGGGCCGTTTCAGTCAATCAGCTGACATCTGGCGAGGGAATCGAGGCGGGAGGAGCTCAGGATTGAAGGAATGTCATGATGCGAGGACGGTGGGAAAAGGAGAGGAAACTAGGTGAGGAGGCAGTTAATGCGAAAGGGTGAGGGGAGTGGGAAAGACATTCTTTCACCGACGTGAGGTTTCCGTCCTGGCTAAACGCTTTGAAACCGTGGAATGTTGCAAATGACTGACACATTTTGCCTACAATGCATTGTCGATATTTATGTCAGCGCGAGTGCTTTTGAGTCGTATTTTGCAAAACCTGGCATGTGTCCATAAAAAAAAAAAAAAAAAACTTCTCCCGCCTGCCAGTGCGTCTCGTCACGAGAGGAGAATTATAGAATGCCAGAGGGAAAGAGCTGCTAGCAGGCTTGCGTCCAGCAGCTGCTGCAGTGAGGCTTCCTGCGGGTTTAACATACGGTACCTGACAGCTACTGTTCAGATGATGGGGAAAGATGGCACTTTGATTGTTTCTTCAGATCGTTTGTAGTCTAGGTGAATTCGTTTTAATAGTTCCTTCATTTTGATTGCCTGTTGGGTGACAGGTTATCATATTTACCTCACATTCTGGATGTTAATGTTTTGAATTTGTCTTCCTTTATGGCATAAACCAGCTGACATTGAAGACCCTGAATTTTCCATAGATAGAAATGTGAGTGTATGTTTTTTTCATGTGACTTGTGATTGGCTGGTGACCAATGTGGGGGTGCGCTCTGTATCGTGCCCAAAAGACAGCTTTTTTGCCCCAACCCTGTTTCGTTCCTCCCGTTCTCTCCCTCACCAATATATGCTGTGGTTTAAAACAGGAAATCTCACATTTAAGATCATTAGTCTTGCTTCAGTTAATTGCTTAAAAACGATTGCAAACTTTAGGGCGCTGACAAGACATTTTAACTATTCAATATGCGTGGAAGATTTAAAGATATCAAATGAAACTGAATTAATTTGAGGCTGTTAAGCAGGAAAGTCATTGAAAATTAAAGTCATTGTTAATTTGGATTTAATTTAATGTCTGTATATTTAAATTACAAGAAAATGGCAGACCTAATGACCATAATCTACCTCTGTTACAAACTGCTATATCAATGGCAAGACACTGTTAACTTTGACTGTATTTATCATGACATGCTGAGGCTCCCCTTTGACTGTCGAGCGCCTGTAGGTGGCACACTTTTCCTGGAATTTGCCACAGCTGAGGCTGGCTGGGCCCTTGCCCAATGTCAGCTGTCTATGAGGCCATTGTATCACTGAGGTAAAGATAGCATCACCTCAGCAGGCCACAGAGTGCTCAGTGTTCATGTCCAACTGAATCTGAACTGGAGCTGCTCACCTCCACATGCTTTGCCTAACGAAAAGCCTTTCCTGTACTGTAATCTAAAATTATTTAGAACCTACAGTTGGTAGGCAGTGTGCTTCAGTGGCAGTACGCTTACAGTTGACATACTGGTGAATGAGCCCAAAGTGAGGAAAAGTGTGTATTTGGCTGTCATCACAAAAGTCGAGCGACTGATGAGGCTGTCGAGGGAGGACGGTGTTGATTGACAAGATAATTGTCTGTCAAACAGACAGATCAGCCTTCGATGCCCAAGTAAATGCTGCACACGAGTCACAGTCACATCTGTTCACTACAAATAAGTACAGTATATCATAATGACGAGAGTAAATGATATTTCCTATAAAGCTCGGTGTCAAGTTTCAGTCTAAAGCTTGTCAGCGAACAGATCATGAGTTTGATGGACTACACCAGCGGTTCTCATACCTGGGCAACACGCTGTTCGTTACTTGGCGACACACAGAGAGACTGAACAAAAAGTATTTAATATTTAATCGAACATCAGAATCTGAAATGTTTTATTTTGAAATTCAGGCATATCCGCCTGGGCCTACATGTACACATTGTAACCCACACGTCTTAGGTCTCATTAGTCAATAAGTCAAAAGATAAGCCCAAAATCTAGCAAAAATTAATAAAACACACAAACATCTTTGGAGAGCTTCTTCGGAAACAGGAAAAGGCCAAATTATGAAACTGAAGGAGAAGAGCCAACATCTAAGAAAAATAAATTTCATTTAACAGACAATATCAGCATTCCTACTTGAAACATGGATTTATAGCTCGAGGATTATTATTATTATTATTATCTAGAGTATATTGAATCTTCAAAATAGTGACTAGTGTGTCTAATGTGATTTGTAAATAAAAAGGACAAAATGGCTTCCTCTTTTCAGGACACTTTATTCTCATATGCAATCACGGTTTTGCTTTGTTTTTTAAATATCAACACTCAAGGCCTTCAAGTTCCTCCAGCGCTGTCGGTAGCGCCCCAGGACCGACAGACAAGTATATCCTCCCCTCACAGAACAGGATATCCTGTCTATGACAAGTGCCCTCAGACAACTCAGACCCTCAAACAAAATAAAGTGTTTCCAAAACGCGGTGTGAGGCAATCACAAGCTCAGTCACGGGCCACCCAAAATAGTTTACCCATTTTAATCCCCGCTACATCCTGATATCATCTGAGAGGCAGAGTTGATTCCAAGCTAAACACATTTTCCCTAAACATATAAAGATGAGGGATAATGCTTTGATGAAATGCACGCAGATGCTAAGTCCAATCAGCTTGCTTACCAGACTTAATTATCAACCTGACTCGTGCACGTCTCTCTTGTTCTTTTACACGATGTGCCACATTATACAGTATCAAATGGATTTTACCTGCATGTCTATCCTTATGTTGCTTTAAAATAAACACATAATCATACATGTACATATTTTAAAAATTTCACATATACGATGGGGAGTTTCAGAAATTAGCAGACGAATCATACCGTGTGGCATCGTGCGGTGAAGTCTGGGCAAACACAGGATCCAGACTCTGGTCCCCCAGGCCTTCAAGGCCACATGATCCCTCCCACCCAAGGAGGAACCTTCTCTGGAGTCCACATTGCAGATGTTTGGGTTTCTTTCCATGCAGATCTAAATGCGGCTCACAGCAAGCAGATCCTAATCCACAGTCAAGGAAAGCGCTCCCTCTTTGTTGTCTTTGCACATTTGCCCCTCACTCTGTTTTTAACGCTGGGGGAGAAACGTTTTCCATTACCGGGGGGAAGTAATATGAATGGTTGCTTTGTTGGTTGGTCTCTATGTTGATTTTTGCCAGGACCTCAAGTGGCCCCCTGGACCACCAAACACAGTATACCCTTAACACCATCTATACCATCCTTCTTGCTCTCATACTACAAACTCAATTTTTCTTCTGGTATATCCATTATTTATTGTCATCACAGGAAATAAGCGTAGAGTGATCTTTGATCAGATTGAGATCATCTGGAAACACAAATAGGACCAAGGGGCTGAACAAAGGTTGCTTAGTCCTTCAGGCCTGACCAAGTTTATTTAGCAAGAAGGAAAGTATCTGTTTTTTCATCTGCCGCATACCACCTCAGCACATTCTTGACTCACTCAGACTGATTTGACTTGATTGATGCTGAGATTAAACACAATTCCTTGACAAATATACAGTGGCAGAAAATATATCACACTTGAAAAGTGCAACTAAAATGAATAATACATATTCCATCATAGAATCTGACAACCTTTTAGGCTTTCATTATTGGAATCAATATATGGGCAGGTCTGTGAAAGACTTAACTAGGTGTGATTGTTTGTTTTTGTATCATTTCAGTTGGTCGCAAACTGATTGGCAGCTACTAGATTAAGAGTTTTTTTGTTTTTTGTTTTTTTTACTGAGAACTGTCAGTTGCTGAAGTTGGATGACAGGATCTCTAGGCGTTCGTGACTACGAGGTAACCATCTCACAAAACATTTAGTGACATGTTTCAATCACCAGACCCCTTTAAAAATGTATGTGCAATGTCAAGCAAGCCATTCATTAAGTGCCTTATCCACCTAAGTAGCAGTGTAACAACATTAAAGGCCAGAAATGTCACTGGGACCTACGCCTGTTTGTGGGAAGGCCGCAGTATCCAGGGCTATTTCTTGGAGAGGCACGACCGATTTGGTGAGAGGTTACAAGGAGACAAACAGAGCCCAGGGTCAGTTTGTTTGGGATTCTTGAGAGGCGATAGCAATTCACAAAGCCCTTCTAATGGGAACCAGCTGACCACTAATAAAGCTATAGCCAGGCTGGAGCTATTTGCTTTTGTTGTGGACGTTCTGAGGGGGGCTGCTGTTTATTGTGCTAGATTCTTGTAAGCCCCTCAAAAAGAGACAAGTGCAATGTATACTGGGTTGAGTTTTCTCAAGTGGGAGATATTCTGATACTCCATAAAGGGAAATCCTCCCTATCTGTGAATGTTGCTCAAATATTACTCAAGTATACTTCTACTGAATCCTGTACTGATGGAACACTTGACGAAAACCGATATGGACAAAGAGATTTTGGGGATGGACTAATATTGTAAAACTAGTTTGATAAGAAGAAATTTTCGTGTAATTATCATACATTTGAGATACTCCCTGAGTTTCAGGTCATGTCTGGTGTCCAACCCCTGGGTAACAAGTCTTCTGTTGCTTTTCCAAAGTCAACACTGAGATCAAGATCGAGCTCAGTTATGATTGAGAAGCAGCCGATCCAGGGGAATGTGTTTCCTCTCTAAAGCTTTAAGTCCTTTATTTTGCCTCAAAGAGAAACAACGGTGTTTTGTTTTGTCTGAGATTCTGATGCCCTGAATGCCAACATTCCTGTTACAAACGGCTTGATTAATTATTGGATTTGATCCAGTAAGCTGTAAGAGTTGTCTGAATGACACACGCTATAACATTAAGAAGCTGGTTTAGAAGTTAATGTGCTAATTTACAAGAACTATGAATCTTGAGTTACAGTTTTTCTAATTGTGTGATTTTTGCATATAGACCAACAGGCAGTACAGTTGGTTTGGGATCGATTCCTTTACATATTGCCATTCACAAATACCCATGCAATTAGTCCATTGTGTCCAACTTTCTCTCTTCTTTGACGGGAATAGGATCCAGCTCCTACCATAATCCTGAAGCTCAAAACCCTTGAATTATTGACCGACAATCAGGATGAGCGTTAAATCACTAAATTCATCTTGTTATAATTTTTTTTTTACTGATTACTTGGTGGAGATCATTCCACTGTAGATGCAGCAGCATGTGAGCTTTGAGGCATTCCCTATTCCGTATATACTCCCTATTTTTCATTCCCCTTCCCATACTTTACCAAGGGAAATTTTCATGCCACACCAGGTTTCAGTGCACTGTAATTTACTTGAGAAAGTGTAGGCATTTCATACAGGCTTGGAAACTGGTAATATAGCTATTTCTAGCGCATAACACCGTTGGATAAATCAAGACCTTGTCCCAGCCAGCTAGCCAGTATTGACACAGGCCTGTTCTCTGCTGCTGAAAAAGCTTGCCCTGTTTGTAGTCACAATCCACACCTTGAGCTACCTGGGCACAGCGTCATTCCTACTCCACGATCAAAGGATTCCTCAAGCAGCCTGTATAGAGGGCTCTCTGTGGAGAAAATGTACACAAGGTTGAACTTCTTTTTTTTTTTAAATAGCAAATGTACATGACATGCAGTATGAATATTCCAGTAGTGACCTCAGTTCTTGATTTTAAGTTCTTTCAACAAAAAAGCTTTTCTGATCTTACGTGACAGAAACATCTTGGTTTCTTTTGAATAATGGATTCACACTGACCGGCTGTTCCATAAATCATCTCGTTTTAGAGCATCACATCTGTTTCTGGAGCTCTTCAGGTATTAAAATGCTTCTTTGTAATTGTCTTTAGATCCCAATATGTGATACTTAATGAGCAGAGATGGAAAAACCAGGTCAAGCAAGTAAAAACCCTACCAGAGTTTGGCTTAAGCCACAGGTGCTTCTCATGATGACCTCGTTTACCTGTCGGTTGAGTAGAAGCACCAAACTGTGGCAGGGTTTTCACTTTCTGGACCTGGATTTCCCAACTCTGCTAATGAGACACAAATGGCTTTGTAGATTGGACTATTGTTAGGCTTATCCCAACTCACTTGATAGATACGGATCAAATGCATACCAAGCTTTGTGACAATTCACTGTCGAAACTCAACTCATATCTCATGCAAGAGAGATCCACATACTACCACACTTTACCATTGATTTGACTCTTTCAGAAGGGGGATTAGTAGAGTACAGTACATTATCTGGCCAACACAGACGGCAAAGTAAGGTGCTAAGCAACATGGCATTTCACATGCTGAACAGACTTGAAATATTTCCCTAATTAAAAGGCAACTGTGCTGGCTGAAAATAAATGACATTTCCTGTTGTGTTCAAATTAGTACCCACTAATCACCGACTGCTTTATGCCTTTTAGGACACTTAGAAAACCGTTTTGTTTGAGTCCATTATTCCACAATAAGCCCATTATAAAGAGATGATAATGCCAGCTCCGCCGTTCTACACCCTCCGATTTGCTTGGCAGGATTGTTTCATTCCTGATTAATTTTGTTTAATGGTGCACCATAATCAGCTTAGTGGATTGCTGCTCTTTTGCTGACAAAGCCAGTGTGCATTTCTACCACAAGGGGGCTACTTTGGGATCGGACCCTCGGCGTGTACTGTACAAGTGAATAGCGGCTCTGTTTACAAATGCACTTTCCCAAGCATCATTCCCCACCATGCACATAGTGTCTCTTTAGGTGACCATGAATTGAGCTCTCTCACTTATGCACACACAGGAGAAGTCATTACCAACAGTGTACCAAGATATAATTTTCACTATTTCCAGCTTTCACATACACACAACTCTGTCAAAGGTTCATACAGTATTCACCAACACATACGAACAACTCCAACCAAGATAAATACATAATATTCCAAGATATTTTTGGTTTTCTTCTTAACTATTTAAGAGCAATCTCTGTCATATATGCTGTGTATTAATGCAACCTGAACACTGTGCTTTTGTCGTGTTCTAAATTGGCCCAGTGACCCGTTTTATGCTGTTCAAAATCCCCCTAGTGTAGGACAGGATTACTAGTCTGCACAAGTCTGGTAAAATAACAATTTATGTTTTCTGATGGAAGTGTGTGAAATGTACAATATATCTCCCACTGAATCACCTAGCATGAATTTTTTGAAGGGTACACACAATTTTAGAACTCCATTGTGGACTTCTGACAGCTCCAAATCTGTTTATACAGGACTGTCTCAGAAAATTAGAATATTGTGGTAAAATCCATTATTTTCTGTAATGCAATTAAATAAGCAAAAATGCCATACATTCTGGAATCATTACAAATCAACTGAAATATTGCAAGCCTTTTATTGTTTTAATATTGCTGATTATGGCTTTTTTTTTTTTTACTTGGTCTGAGGAAATATTCTAATATTTTGAGATAAGATATTTGGCTGAAAATGCCATAATGCCAAAAAAAAAAAAAAAAACAGATGAAAAAATAGAGGGCATGTTGCTTCCTTTCTACATTTCCAATAGTTTTTCGTTTTTATGTATAATAAAATATATTGTGCATGCTTAAAGTCACCTACAGTGTAATTTTGTTGTACAACAACCATGGGAAGCCATTTGTTGTCACTTCAGTTGACTAATACCCCATATGAACCAGACGATATTAAAAAAAAAAGATAATTTCCTAAAGCATTTAGAATGTATACACTCAAGCTGAGTTTCCAGGTCATTCCCACTCTCCTTTAAGACCACAGGAGCCTGCTCAGTGTAGGGGAGTCAGTAAACAAATCTGTCATCACCTTTCCCTCCACCCGCCTTTACAATCACTGACTTTACTGTCCTCTTTTTTTCCCCTTTCATGCCCATTTCTTGCTCTCCAGCAACCTTTTGATACCCACACCTTTAATCACAGCTTTTTAAGGATGCCGCCACTGAAGCATACCAGTGACCAATGACTTATCACCTAATAACATGGATGAAGAATTGTAGTACACTTTTCCACACCAGCAAAAATGCACCTATTTTAGGGGGCAGCCCAGTTAACTGCTGGGCCAGTGCTGTGTATGGCAGCTTTTGTTTCCATGATGACCAGGGGCGGAAGTAGTGGGTTGAAAATGAGGCAACTGGTGACTACTGTCGGAAGCGTCGGGGTGGGGTGCTGACGCATGACCCCCACACCAATATAGATGACAAAAGTATGTGCCGCTTATCAGAAGCTAACGCTTTCAGCTAACGTTTATCTTTGGATTCAACAACAGTCATTGCAGCTCTGCTTACCTTTTGGCTTTGACATATTTCAGAAAAGTGGAGGCAGCACCTCTTTTACTACATTTCACACACGTGCCAATCATAGTGTGTATGTGGCACATACAGCAGACACATCAGCAACACAAATATTTTTTAATTTGAAGATATTACAGGCATTACCCACAAGTTTTATCGTCTAATTTCTTTCATCCTCATAATTGGAATTTCTCTATTACCATTCCATTACAACCTTCTCCATCACTCGTCTCGCCTGAACCCCCTCTTCCCTGGCCTGCCATCTCTCAGCATTCCTCAGGTTCACCACACAGAGCTTCATTGTGTTGCTGGGTTGGGGAAGGCGTTCCACCTTTAGGACACCACACACACACTAGATCAACTTACAGCCATTTCCTGACGACACAACTCGAACCAAACCTTACCATGGGCCATGAGTTTGTTTGTTTTTATACCCCACATTTTTACCCACTTTTTTTTGTATCTTCGTCGTGTCACGCCATCCATCCCCACCTTCATTCCCTTTTTCTTCCGCTCTCATTTCCACTGCTTTTGGACGTAAGCCACGATCAACAATCTCCACCCCCTTTATTTTATTTTTTTAAACGCTATGTTAACAACCAAACATCTCGTCTCAAAAAGGCCATTGATGAGCCTCAGAGTTTTTAAAGAGGAGGAGGGGGGCATGGAAGATAATTTGAGGGGCCCACCTTCTCCTCTATAAAATACCTGAGATGCCAGAGCGACAGCACCTCCGCCCTGGTGCGGCCACATGGTTCATCATGAGAGTGCTCCTTCATGGCATCCATAGCCTCACTGTTTCAATACTTTTGTAGGGTTGTTTATAAACTGTGACACTATAGCATAGTTTAGGTTTTTATGGCAAATAAATAGCGATTTATGAACCACGTCTATAGATGATGCTTTACCTTCATTTCAATAACTCTGGCACATATCAAAAATTGCACATGGTTCTGTGCAAGCGTTGACCCATTTTATCAACCTCCAGGCTAATGAGTTCAATTGGAACCATTTGAGAGCTTACCACTTGTGACTGAGAAGCATAATTCTGTAAGTCTCTGAGACTTTGCAACGGGTCTTGAACAGCAACGTTGTTTTCCAGCTGAAAGAAGGCTTGATGCCACCAACTGAAAGGCAGTTTCGTGACCGAATTTATGTTATCGTTCTGGTGTACATCGCTGACTAAATGCATGTGACATACACACACACACACCTGCGAGCTGAAACTCAACTCCCGACTGCGCACACAATGCACGCTTCGCACACTCATGGCTGCGACGCCGGCATTCCTGAAAGGCTTAGGTTGTGGCTGAAAAGAATGAGCAACCACACTGGGGAGGAACTCCTCACCAGATAAAACAGCATGTGGATGGCTTTGAGCCCCATTAGGCCATTCAAAGTAACCACGTTGATGAGAGGGCAGAAAGTATCACTTTCCCAAATAGGTTGTTATGGAGTTCTTGTCACAATGATTTTTATTTTTTTTTTTTGAGTCTTGTGTTGTATTCCAAAGTTCTGAAGATATCCTATCGGACACAAAGGTGCAGTAAGTTCTGTTCTTGCAAAAAACAGAAATACGTGTTTATTGGGAGTGCATAGAATTTATTGTCAAGAATATTTTTTACTTCACTTTCCCTTTTTACAAAAAAAGCATACTATAAATATACCTCACACTATGATTTCAAAACAGTTTAATATAATTTCAAATCTAACATATATTAACCTAAAAAGAATGCAATTTTCATGTCGCAAAGGGTGCAATTTTTGAAGGAAAAAAAAATCCATCTGCTTCATTTTGGGTAGTCCGTAGACTTTATGTTCATATTTTATTTATTTGCGTGTCTAGACAAGTTCTGTGCTTAAGAAGTGCAGTCCAAATGTTTACATATTATTGTTTTGAGAAAAATTAAAAGTTAAAGCGATGAAGTCACGATTTTGTGATTTATTATATTTATATTTACACACTTATTTAGTTGAATTTTGTTGTAGTGAACACTTAAAAGCCAACAAATCAAAGTGGTTCACAACTTTAATTGAAGTAACTAAACTGTTTCTCATGGTTTGTTGGCCTTTATTTTAGTGTCATTTATGCATAATAAATCTTTTTTTTTTTATTGTTAAAGAGATTACTTTATTTGCTTGTGTTTGTCGAAACATACATAGTAAGAGAACCTTGAAAAAAAGTAATTGCATGTTGAACCAGTCACAATATTGGGGGGCTGGTGGGGGGTCACAATTACTATTTGTCTCTTTCATCTTTCATCTTTGATCCAGAGACCGACACAGTCAGAGATCATTGAGTGGCATGGACTATTTAGTTAGGATGTCTTGTACTGGGTTCGAAACTCAGCTTGACCCTTTCTTTATGAAATATGTGTCCTCACATTCCAAAAACATGTATGTTAACTTTTTGGAATGATCCATGCGTATAAATGTTTTTTTGCAGTGTGATTGACTGGCTCACTCCCATCAAAATTGCGCTGGGACCACTACTACAGAAAGTTATTTGAGCTAGGCTACAGCTCACGCATGTCCTTGAAAAGAACAGGATGATTTTTTTTTTTTTTTTGATCACCTCCAGTGTTACCAACACCAAATCTAGATGGGCTCAACTTCCCATTCGACATTTTGGCTTATCAGCGGTGTTTGTTTGTAAAACACTGTACTCAAACGTGACACAATTTGAGTGTGGGCAAAAACAAAACAATTCAAAAGTCAGTCAAGCCGGCCGCTTTCTAGGACTGCACATCCATCAGCGGCCGTAGACATGGTGATGTCATCCCTCCTGTGTAGAAACACGTAGTTTGCACGCTGCTCCACTCGACTCTTCCAAAAGGGCACGGGGCCGAGGAAGAAGTTAGGAATCTCGTTTGGGTGTGAGGAATGCTCTATTTGGGGAGGTCTGGTGTCTTGTATGTGTGAGGGTGTCCGCCTGCATGACTAAGCATATGTTGCCTGTTTGTGTGTGTGTGTGTAATGGAGTAAGTGAGCGAGAGCAGTGTGCAACGGTGACAGTGCAGGATTGTATTGATTCAGCTGCAAAAGGAGCAAGTTATCATCAGGCCAGAAGAAGATTTGGGAGCTCAAATGTCAAATATTGCCAGCATAAATTTTCAGCAAAGCATGCAATTGATATTCATCTCTGTGGTGGGTCAAATTTAGTAGACACACAGTATTTATTTTCTTTTTACAGCGACATTAATTGACTTAGAAATGTGTCTGGTTACTATGTGGTACCGGTGGTCCTCAATCCCGACATATTACATACTGGGTTTTTTTTTGTTTTGTTTGTTTGTTTGTTTGTTGTTGGTTTTTTGTTTTGTTTTTTGGTTTGTTTTGGGTTTTTTTTTATAAATTTTTTTTTGTCATTTTTGATTAAATGTTTTTCATCCAATAATTTACTCTAATTTAAACTTTGACTTAAGGTAATATAATGCAAGTCTGTTTTATACACTTTTGCTTTAAAGGGGAAGTCAACAAGTCAACAAGTCTTGACAATAAATATGTCCTACGCAGCCTTTCTAGTCTAAATATGTCAATCTGGTTAATATTGCGTTAGTAGAATATGAGCTTCGCAGCAAAATCTAGCAGTTTTTGTCAATATCAGAAGTTGGCCATTTTTCCACTTGCTGTTGAGTGAAAATGACATCAAAGTTGCTCAGGTCTCAGTTAACAACCAATCACAGCTCACCTTCAGAAAAGAGGTGAGCTGTAATTGGTCGTTGCCTGAGCCCCGAGCAACTGTGATGTCATCTTTGGTCGACAGCATGTGGCAATATGGTCGCCCCCTGAGATGGATGAAGATGGCTGTATTTTGCTTCGTAACTCATATTCTACAAATGTATTATTAATCAAAATGTCATGTTTAGACTAGTGATATAATATATTATTGTCAAGAAATATTTAAGGTGGACTTCCACTTTAAGACATTTCTCATTTGACATGTTTGTGATATGCTTTCATCAAAATACCCGAAATATCAATAATTATAGAACATTGTAAACACCCAATTTCAGGTTCGCTGCCTGACTTGTATACTCCTGGACCAATTGCAAGCCCGGCTTCCATTTCCATGACAACCAAGGGCAGAGCTTTGGCGTTATGACTAGAGAGGTTTCTAACTGATAGAAGCAGACCACCATCTCCCCGTGACCCAACTTCTGTATCCAAGCAATTAAAAAACCAATTGTCCATATTTTAACCCCTTTAAATCTATACACAAATTCTCTCTCTTTTCCTTTGTTTTCTTTGAAGAGAGTGATTCCAGATGGTTCCGATAAGAGGAGTTGGAGGTGAGGAAATCCTTCCCGGTCGACGGAAGGTGTTTTTCTGGTGGAGGACCGAGGTGACCAAAGTCACAAAATGCTGTCTGTTTTTCATCAGCACTCAAGGTAGCCTCACTTCTTTCGCCAGCTCAATGTCGCTTAAAGCGCCGAATCCGATTCAACGCTGTTTATTTTCCGCAGTATTTGAGGAGACTTTTTTTTTTTTACTTTCCTCTCTCTCGCTTCCTCATTTCTGTTCCGATTTGTCCCACATTTTCAGTGATTTATGTGGCCCAAAAATAATAGCGACCAAGCAACAAAGCAAAGTCAAGAACGACTTAATAATTACTGCACAACTCGTGATATTTGAAACTTTAGAAGTGTACAGATTTCGACTCGCTGGCTTCTGTCTTGCTGCTCTGAATGCGTCTGCTTTGTCTATCAGCATGTCCCATCAGCCGTCCCACCTCTGCAGCAGGTCCAGTTCTTAAATGTGCGAAGGTATTTGTTTCAGTCAGGCTGCCTGGCTTCCTGGTTTCAATAGCAATACATCACCCCTGAACAGTCTCCTTCCAAAACACCATGATCTTGAACCATGTGAAATTCTGTCATTAATGGGAAGTTGTGTGTCGAATATATGGTCATGATTAATAGTAATAATAATAATGCGTCATCGACCTTCATTGCTTAAACAGAAAAAAATGCATGAAATCTGATCACTTCAGATTGGAATTACGGCCTCTTTCAAATGTGGAAAGTCTGATAGAATATCTGCAATTGCGAGTTCAGCAGCTTGACCTCATCAAAATCGCGAATCCTTGCGAGTGTGGTCAGCACTGAGGTGGACCAAGTCACAGACTGTGAACGTGAGATGAAGCCGAACAGTTGCCAGATAGGAAGTGACCTGAAGCTCATACTCTTGTCAGACTTTAGGTTAGACTTGAGTTTAGCCTAGCCTAGCTAATTAACCTATCTTCTTCTAGTTATTTTTCTACTAAGCTTTGTTCTTTGAGTTTTCCAGGAGTCTGGTTGCTGCAGGTTCCATGTTGCCTCTCACAGGACAGTCTTGGTACTACACCAGAGCACACATTTATTGTCGCTTTGTCTTTAGGCTTTTGACCTCTGCATTATTTCATGTCTCGCATCTTTTTAAGACAGTATTGGAGTGTGAAATCTGATGTGTGAAGCTGTTGAGTTACTCATGAACACT
This sequence comes from Festucalex cinctus, assembly GCF_051991245.1. NCBI lineage: Eukaryota > Metazoa > Chordata > Actinopteri > Syngnathiformes > Syngnathidae > Festucalex > Festucalex cinctus. The sequence goes on along the minus strand of NC_135418.1, from coordinate 23,242,634 downwards.
CATGAAATTACCACCACCGTTTTCTTCTTTTTGTTTTTGTTTTTCTTTTTTCTTAACATCACTTTCCTGGCGCATTCTCAAATTGAAGTCTCACAAGCACAGGATTGGGCCATTAATTGAGTTTCGGGGATATTATTCTTATTATTTTACAAATTGTCTCAGTAATTAGCATGTTTTTTTTGTTTGTTTTTTACAAAATATCTCAATAATTAGTCAAAAATAATCAGCAAGAAATAGATCCATTTTGTACTACTTTCAGCGCATTACTTTGTTAAAAAAAAAATCCTACTAAAATAAAAATAATTGCAAGTGCAACATACATCCTGTTTGCGTAACAAATTATGTTCACTAGAACAGGCCGGGATAATTTACAGATTTAAAAAAATTGCTCAATAATTTGACAAAATTGGATTGTCTATAATTGGCAATGAGTCTGAGGAGATATTTTGACCTACTCTTCCTTGCAGAATTGATTGATACAGCAACACTGGTGTGTTTTCGAGCATGAATGCTCCTTTGAAGATTATGACAACGTATTTCAATCACATTCAAGTCTGGACTTCGACTAGGCAAATACTTTTTCATGGCACTGTATGTACCAACATGGCCAAATAAATTGACAAAAGCAACCCACATAACTTCGACAAAATCCTTCTAATTATTCATTAGAAGTCTATAACAAAAGTAACAAAAAAAAAGGCACCTTTCCTACCAACAGCATATTGCTTTTTTGGACAAACCCTTACAAAACTCTCCCTCTCATAGATGTTCTGAAAGATGATCCTGGTAGAACCCGGACTGACACTTTGGCGTCGTCTGCTGCTCGCCAGAATAGTGCGAGCTTTGTTTGAGACGGCCGCTGACTTCTGCAAACACGCCTGGGCTGCCCTGTTGACTCTGCATGCTGCGAGCCAGACAGAGGCGTGTGTCTTGAATCAGCTGCAGGTACACAAAGATGGCCTCTCTGACACATCGCCACATACACACGTGACTGCACTCAGGCTAGTATCGAGGCTCTGGTAGAAGCTCTTGTTGGAAACATTTCCATTTACGACAGCTGGATCTTCACATCCTGTGCAAAAATCAGAATAATACGCTGCAGCTTCAACGCGAACGCTGCTTACAAATACAATTAACGTATGTGTGGTTAGAAAGACTGACTCCCATGGCGGTCCTCCACGTCAATAAAGCAGCATTTGTTTTTGAGCGATTTTCTGGTTTATTTAGCCAGTCTAGAGGCACATTAGTGTGCCGGTTCCCAGCCACTCTTTCTGTATGCTAAATAAACATTGCAGTTCATAAGACAAGGGCCATGTTATTCACGGGCGGATGTGACTTTACGGTTATTTGAGGTGTAAAAATGTCCTAGATTCCCTTGCGATGAGAGGCTAAAATTGGGATAGGAGGGTCAACTTGATGCGCTTGTCTTATTAGGTTCACCAACAACCACTAATGATAGAGGCATACGAGCCTGGTGGCAACTAACTCTGCTGGTGATACCCAGTTGGAAATCGATTGTCAATCTCCATTCCGATTAAACTGTTCATGTGCGTTGATCGGATTAGCAATCGAATTGATATAAATATAAATATAATTTGTGGCGGAATAAAATCTTGATCGGAATGGGTTTGATCGGGTCAGAATATTCCGAATGGGGTGTGTACATGAAGCATTACTTTTTCTATCTTTAAATCGGAATAAATGTAAACGCAGCCACTTTGTTATGGTGGCCATTCTTCTTAACACATTCACTTCCAGGCCAGCAAAAAATTTTTGACATTGACGTCCTTTTCCGTCAATGGCAGTGAATGAGTTAATATTCTGATGGTTTAAAAAAAAAAAAAAAAATCAATTACAAAAGGAGCTAAATACTAGCAAGTTTGCCGAATGGCTATGACAAGACTCACAGGGTTCTACTTCTTTATAGTAAGACTTGTGACGTCTATTTCCACTTAAGTTACCAAATATGTTTTTGCCCTGTTTGACTGACAGTAGCAAGAAGACAGAAGAAGTCCAAGTGATTCCTTTAAGGTAGCAGTCGTTATCCCTAGCCCCGCAGATGAAAGCAATGTTATTGCTACTATAGGCCGCCTTGCAGGGATTGAGCAGTGATGTCATCACTTTTTGTTAACACAATGTTGCATGGCCTGAGTTAGAACGCTAACCCTGCTTTGAGCGCCGGCAGCGTCCCACCCACCCGCTCCTTCACTTTAAACCCTCCGATCCTTCCCTCTCGCCATCGATCCCTCCTGCATTCCATCCTTCCCACCCACCTTCCCTCTCTCTCTCTCTTTTAAATTCCTGCAACTGCACCAAACCTCTTTGCTCTTCCTTTCTCCCATCATTTCCCTCGTGATTATCTTTCCAGACCTCATTCCCAAACAGCTTCAGACGGAGACGCTTCCCATCAATGTTGCCTCCTTAAAATTGAAACTTGAATTGTTCGTGCACTCACGTGACCCTATGAAGTTACTGTAATTACTTTGCTAAATAAATTGTCCAGTGCTTGGTTAGTTTCATTGTAACAATTAGCTATGAATTGTGGTAAATGTGTTTTGGACGCTATAGTATGGGGCTTGTAAAAATGGATGGAATATTATTTTCATGTTCATTGATCCATCCATCCATTTTCTTGACCGCTTATTCCTCATAAGGGTCGCGGGGGGTGCTGGAGCCCATCTCAGCTGGCTTTGGGCAGTAGGCGGGGATACCTTGGACCGGTTGCCAGCCAATCGCAGTTATTTTCATTTTATTATTTTAATTTTGTCTCCATCCATCCAGCCATTTACTTCCGGTGTCTGCGTCACTCCCAGATGACCGAGCTTCTCATCTAATCTCCCAGTGAGAGATGGGATGGCCCTGTGGAGGAAATTCATTTCAGCCTCTTGCATCTGGGATCTTGTTTTTTGTGGATCTCCCATTCTATTCTTCCCTCACTTGTGAACAAGACCCTAAGATACTTGAACTGCTTGTTCCTAGAACTCCTCCTAGTCCTAAAACTTTAGTTTAATCACAGTTTGGGGAGAAAAAAAAAAAAACCGCAAACAAATCAGAGACTCACCAGTGTCCCACAACAGATTGTTTTCATTTTTATCCGACTGTCCTTACCTCTGTGCTTGTCCTTTTTCTGCATTAATAAGGTTCCCCGCGTTGTCAAGGAAACAGCACCATGAGTTTGACTGATGAGGCGTTTTTTTGGGGTTTTTTTTTGGTACCCTATGAATTCTCTCCAGTAACAAACAACAAAAGTCCACGCAGGAATGTGATGTGACCAGGAAATAGATTGCTAGTAACTGTGGTGATCCAAGCTGCTGTTGACGTTTTGTTTAGTTCTTAGCAGAAGAAACTAGTTAAAGTTAAAAGTTGAAAGAACGTTATCCAGTAAGTCATTTTCCTGGTACATACAGTATATTCCACATGTTGCATGTGGTTGATGCCCCACCAGTTTCATTCCTTTAAACACATCAATGAACCTCAAACGCATCCATGGGTTTTGAAAATGCGAAATCCACACCAAAAGGCCAGATTGCAGAGTCGACCACCTCCAAAGCTGATATTAAGTGTACAGTCTGTTGATGCGTAGTTGGTAGTCTCGTGATCTTGAGACTTTGATGGTTAAGCTGCAGGCTTTGTGGGAGCGCCGCAGTTGCAAAAATGAAACACTTACGCAGTTACGTAGCCGAACAGTAAGCAGCGTTGTGCCCTAGTGGTTAGCACGCCTGCCACACAGTTCTGATATTGCAGGTTTGAATTGCGGCTCAAGCCTTCCTGTATGAAGTTTGGAGTCTCTGGATGGATTCCTGCCACATTCCAAAAGACTTTCTGTGTTTGTGCCCTGCAATTGGCTGGAAACCAGTCCAGGGTGGGCCCTGCTTCTCTCTCCAGTAGTTAGCCAGTATAGCCTTCACCCAGCTTACCTGCGACCCTGATGAGGACAGCTGCTATAGAAAACGGAGGATGAAATATGCGCAGAATGTCCATGTCAGTGTGTAAATTAATATGTAAACATGGCAGATTGTAAAATAGAATTAAATTAAATATTTCTCTGTTTGGCACAAGCAATGACGTAATTGAATCAAATTGTTTTTGGCATTAGTTGTCGTCCACGCGTTGGAGCCTCTGTGAAGCTTGCAGGTGTTTATGACATCCACATAATCATGTAGGAACTCAATTAATGGCCCTCACAAACAAGTACGCACTTTCTCTTTTTTTTTGCCGTCACGGCCAAGCGGGTAGAGAACAGATTCAGTGCTGCACCAGCTGCTTCCCTGGCCAATAAAATGGCTGACGTGTTCAAATGTCAAAGGTCATAGGTCACAACCTGCTTCGGGGTGAGGACCTTAGAAAAGATGCACCAAGAACTGTCTCCTCTGTTATTTATATTTAGAAACAAGTTGAGGGCATGATAACTAATATATAGCTAACTACTGCTGTTAGCTAATACGTGCTAACACTGCAGCTCTGCTTACCTAAAATGATGGATCTTCACCCAACCTAGCTACTGGTGTGGTGGCAGTATTGTGCAAATTATCCCCTTTTTATTTTCATTATTGCTTGTTTATTTTTAAACGTATTGGGTAGGCAGACAAGAAACACAAATATTTGTATGCAAGTAAATAAATAGTAAAATTTCCATAGATTTCATCCAAATGCTATTCAAAGTGGTGTGGTTAGTGTGTGTAACTCTGAGCCTAATTTTCTAAGCTTGTCGTGTTTTGTAATGACAAGTGCTGTTTGGCACAACTTGGCCCAAGGTAAATTTGCATGAATTATTGTGGTCCGGCGCAAAACCGCCCGAAAATATGCGCGCTTTTGAACAAACCTGTCGAGGCAAACGCGTCGGTATTTTCACGTCAGCCTCAGGCTGCAATCAGATTGCTTTTTTATGTCATATTCCACGAGCCTAGGAGGCACATTCTGTGATATATGAGGTTGCTATGATGTGCTGTCATGTGTGAAGCAACATTCTTGTGAATTTTGAGGGGAAATTCTTTCATGCTGCTCCCGTTTTATTTGGTGATTTGTATGTTTTCCCCCTCATGACACCTGTTAGGAGTGCATTGAGGTCACAACAAATCAAGGGGGGAAAATGCATGAGGAGCTTTCTGTGAACCCTACAGGAAGGAAAGGGGGGAGCAAAGTTGGGAAGAAAGTTATTTTTTGGAAAGGGGTCTTCAGTAGCAGCACGTGGGGAAGGGAGTGGTCTCGGACGGATGGAGGGAGGTGTGTGTGAGGGACCTGGTAGACAGAATGGGAGGGAAAGTCTGCTCAGATTTCAGCCTGACTGGGGGTAAGGGGCCGGGCCGATTCTTGGGGTTATACGATGATTCATTGAAGGCAACGGGGACATAAAACTACCACTTGTGGCCCTCAAAGCGGTCGGTGCTGAGCTTGTTCCTGCAGGTCCGAGTCCTGCCTGCCGGATTCTCCCCCCTTCCTCCTCCCCTCGTGGCCACTCGGCAAGGGTGATTTTTTGAATGGTGCGGCTTTGAAATCATTGGAGGACACGCACTTGAGAGACTCCATCAGCGCGAGAACTTTTTTCCCTCCAGGGCCACTGCGTGTCTAATATTTAGACATGGTCAGCTTCCTGGATTCAAGGACTCTACTGCTACTTGCAGCCGCACAAGTGTGCCTATTAGCCCTTGTCAGATGTCAGGTCGGCAACCGTAAGTGACCTTTACTCTTCCGACTGCTTCTTATGAGGCAAAGTTGTGGGTTTTGCGCATGGTGCGGCACCTTTACGCTCGACTTGGAAGCTCCGGAGTGCAGGTGTTTGTGACTAATAGTTGTGTGGACCTTCTGGATAATAAGTGGGATAGTTGCCAGTATCCACTGCTTTATTTGGTGGTATAAAACATAATTTATAAAATGATAGCTTGCACAAAAGCTTGAGCCAACTCTGAAAGTTAGCTTTGACTAACCCCTGGGTGCCTCCAGCCTCCTCCCATGCTGCTGTCTTAAGATGAACACCTGTGGCTTTTTTTTTCTTCTTTTTTTTGACCGCTCATTTGCTTAATATAGAGCAGCGTTTCTTAAATTTTGTACGCTCAAAACTACAATGGGGGAAAAAAAAGTCATTTGAATTTATTTAATTAGCACATGTGCATTATGCACATGATTAAAATGTGTTCAACTAACATTTTTTGGACGCAGATGGAAAAAATATTGGTTTGCCACGTTTTAATCATGTGCAACCGATGTACTTGATCAAATTAAATGTTATTATTATTATTATTATTATTATTATTATTATTATTGGCTCTTCAAGTACCATCATAGTGACCAACATTGATTTTCTGTTGTCTTTAAATTTAAACAATTAGTGACACTATCTATCTATCTATCTATCTATCTATCTATCTATCTATCTATCTATCTATCTATCTATCTATCTATCTATCTATCTATCTATCTATCTATCTATCTATCGTCTGTCTGAACTGTCAAAATTCATTGATTAATCGACAAGTAATTGATTATCAAATTAGTCAACTATTTTAATAATTGACTAATTGTTTGGAGCCATTTTTTTTTTTTTTTAAAATTGTCCAAAACCTCTGATTTTAGCATATCAACAGTAATTGTTCACTGATTTCTGTAGTCATTCATGAAAGAAGACTGATTATCATCTGTGTTTAATCAAAATAAGACATTTACAAACATCTGTTCTTACTTTGGAAAACAATGACAGAATCTGTAACATAGTACATCAATTCCCCCATTTTTTTTTTTTTTTAATCGCTAAATGTTTACGAAGTACGGAATAACAACCGATCACTGGTTATTAAACAGTAATTAGGTTAAAAAAAATGCTTTTGTAATACACTTTAATGCAAAATTTAAATGAATCTGATTTGATTAATCGATTGAAAAATCTATAGATTAATCAATTCTAAAAATAGTCCATAGTGACAGCATTACTTCCATCCATCCATCCATCCATCCATCCATCCATCCATCCATCCATCCACATGCCCCTAGAGAGAGCCCCCATACCATATTTTGAGAATCACTCATATTGAGCGTGAGAAGGGGGAGGGGGTGGGCAAAAAAGTGAAAGGTGGTCAGGCTCAAGGGCCTTTGGTGAAAAGTGATCACATTCCATTGCCGTCAGAGGGCATCCAGGCGAATCCGAGCTTGTCTCCTCATTTCAAGTTCACCACTGAGTAATATTTGCATGAAAACTTGAAATGAACGTCATGCCATTAATAATTGCATCAATTGGCCCTTAAGTCCTCTAAAGTCAAATGAAGTATCTGCGTGATTTAAGAGTCAAGGATCAGCTCCAGGAATAACGTTCCATAAGCAAGTTTTCCATCTGTTTTCAGGATCGGCCATAAAATGTGACAGTCAGCTTGCATGCAAGCAAGAGATGATTGGGGAAAAAAATATAAGACAGAGGCTTTTTGTTATCGTCTAGAGCAAGAGAGAATTTGAGGTGTATTTACACCTAAAAATGGGCCAACGTAAAAGCCAGTCAGGTGTCAGGTTACCCTCACCAAAACGGAGGATAATGCACTCCTTTCTTTTCTCACAGTTAACTAGTGTAGGAAAGCTTTGGCTGGAGTGGTAGTAAAGTCATCTGAGGAGGCTTGGGTCACTTTTTGACCCTTTTAGTTAAAAAAAAACAAAAAACAAAAAAACAGGGGCCTGGAGTGCAAAAAACTAACCAGACAGCATAAGATGGAAAACAGCTTCTCAAGATGCACCTGGGAACACTTTATGCTTTTCATTTTCTTTCTCCCCCTCCCACCTCCTCTCTTCTGAAGTTGCCAACATATGAGAGAGATGCGTCAGATTTGCATCATCGCTATGTATTTTTAGATTGAGGCGGGCGGCACGTTAAAAGATTGAAAGCTTATACAAAATACCATCCCCACAACTCCCGGGACCCAGGTGGGCTTAGAAAAACGCACGCATTAGTCAATTGCCCACTCTGTGCACCCCTCCAGAAAGGCCTCATTCATTCATGGCGTATGCAGGGGACCTTTAGGTCACCTCCACCTGAGCACTTTCCCAAAAGGTAAACACGGCTACTGTATTTGGAGGGGGGGCTTTTCTGTATACCGGCCAAAGCATCTGTGAGTGGAAAAATCAACTCCAATGTTACAACGACCAACAAGCTCATTGTTGGGGAGGGGGTTGGTCACTTTAATGTACAGTAGCAGCATTGAGAGGTGCATGGGTCTGAATGCTAAGTCTGTCTCTCATGTCCAATAAATTTAAACCGGTCCTTATATAACTTTTTTCTTTTTTTGGCACTTGGCCTCCAGCTCTTGTGCAGTTAGTTCCTGTAAGTCTCAATCCTGCAACATTACACTGCCACCCAGTGGTCATGTCATAGGTTGACTCTAAATGGGATTAATTGGTGCTTGTTAAAAACCAATGTGATTCGTCATTTGTGGCGAATGCCGAATGTGTTTGTGTTTTTAACAGAAGATAATAAGAAGTTATGTTAGGAGGAGATATTTTTCTTTTACATTTTTATGAAAGTTCCAAATCTAATTTTACTGTTTTTCCTGGGTAGGCTGTAACTATAGTGGCTTGTCCTTGTCCATCCCTGGCTCTAGCCAAGTTATTTTGGAAATGGTACTGAATATGAAGGAAATTTTAACTTCTTATAGTCATTTCCAGACAGGAGATATCAAATACATTTTCAAGTATGTGAATCATTTTGGCTTTAACAGTACATGTTGGGCTTCTCTCAACAGGAAAAGCTAATTATGTGATAATTTTGTTTGTGTTGATCGGCCAGCAACAACAATTAGGCACATATGCACAAAACTGCCTCTGTTAAAAGTAGCAATGCTTATTTTGACGTTTGTTTGAATGGTTGCAGTGGTATTGAATTGTGCTTCATCACACTGGGAGTTGTGTGTAATATTTCAAACTCAAACTGTGGTCTGAGGACACCCAGGGGTCTGCGAGCCATAACTTGAGGGTGCACAAAGTAATTTGCGATAAATGATCAAGTTTCGATATTTAAAAAAGTACACAGACATATGGGGACCAGGCAATACTATAAACAGATTATGGCGCTCCTTCCTGTTTTTTTTATTTATTTATTATTATTTAGTAAAAGGCTAGAATATATTCCCGTTTTTATGAATAAATGTGTACACTGTAAAAAAATAAATAAAATGTATGTATTTGAAATCTACTTTTTGAAATGTGACTTCTCTTTCACTTATAAATGAAATATTGCGGCTTTATTTTTGGCAAAATCTTTATCTGTTGTCGTAAGCTTATGATCATTTGTTCTGATTCCTGATCAAATGTGTATGTAAATACTGCATTAAGACTTTTTCTTGAAAAATGATGAATTTGTTCACATAACTTTATAATTTTTTTTGTATCTGTACAACTTTTTATTTATTTATTTATTTATTTATTTATTTATTTATTTTATGGCATTTTGGAGTATACATGGTCGGTTATGTGTAATTGCCATTGAGATTAGTGAGTGAATTTCTCCTAACCTCAAATATTATGGAAAATGTATTTTATAGGTTAAAACCCAAATCAAGACATTAAAATATGGCATAAAAAAAAGAAATAACAAAACTATTTTCAATCTAGAAATTAGGTGACAGGAATTACACTTTTGAAAAGAATTGTTTAATGAATGAATGAACTTTTTAAATGGAAGTACTGAAACAAATGAGCTTTTCAATAATATTCTGTTTTGTTGGGATGCACTTACGTCATCATGTTAACATGTTCTTAATCTCATCCAACTCTGCACACGCGCACTCTGGCCGCGCGCAGAGGAGGATGCTCTTAGCTGCTTGCAGGACGGCCAACGCTATAGCGACAAGGACGTGTGGAAACCCGAGCCGTGTCGCATCTGCGTGTGCGACACCGGGACCGTCCTGTGCGACGATATAGTCTGCGAGGAGCTCAGACACTGCCCCAAGCCCGAAATCCCATTTGGAGAGTGTTGCCCCATCTGCGCTGCTGACCCTTCGCCTCCCATTGGTTGTAATTTATTTATCTCAATGCTCTCATAAATAAATTACCCACCCGCTGCGGGATCATGTCGCTTACTTTGGGGCAATTTTCTTTCGTTTGCCCCTCAAAGTAAAGACATGACTTTTTTAAAAAAGAGAAAATCTCACTGAAATGCTTCCCTAAAGTTTGTTTTTTTCTTTTTCTTCTTTTTTCCACAAGCTCACCTTGGCCCTACCTTGCCGGAATAATCTTTACATGGCGTAAAAAAAAAACATGTGGGAGCCATTAAAAGTAAATACCTCAAGTCAAGGAGGAGCTTCACATTTCTCCTTCACATCTTTTACTTTCTCTCAGCTTTTTGTGTGTCAGATGTGGGAAGAAAACTGTGACAGCCCCCGTTTTAGGGCTTCATGAATGAGGTTTATATTTGAAAGGGAAAAAAAACAACCTTGGGAAGCATGAGTGGAATCAAGTGCCTGCCTGTTGATTGAGTAAGACGCTTTCATAGTTTCAGCTCATATTGCTGGTGTTGGGCGGAAGACTCGTACCTCCAAAATTATCAAAGATTTTACATTTATTCAACCATTCAGCATTCCATCGCCAAAGAGAGCAAGTTATTTTAAACACTTGAGATTAGAAAATAGCACCCACAGATGTGGATTGACCACTACAGATTTTGAGAAAAAAAAATGAAATTTATCAAAATGTGACTGCCCAACACCAGCGATTTACGCTTGCAACACATAATGGCAGCAATACTACAGCTACTGCAACAGCAGTGGTAAATTGCATTATTTTATTTTATTTTTAATTTGGGTTTGGGATATGCGCTAGTTCTCTCATTTTATTGACTGGCAGTAGAATTTCTGAGGTCAACATGAGGAAATATTCTTATATTGTCACTGTCCAATGAAAAGTATTAGGTTTTCAATGTATTAAAATTGGACTAATTTTAAATTCCACTTCTCCTCATTGAGGTTACTGTTAAGCTAGCGCTTATATCAGCTGCATTTGGGTGAGAGATTTGTACATCCTGGACTGGTCGCCAGCCAATTCGCTGGATACAGTATAAAGTCTATACAACAACCATTTCAGTTCACACCATGAACAATTTAGCATTTTAGCTAGCATGAATGTTTATGGACTGTGGGAGGAAACCCACACAAGCAAGGGGCAAATATTCCAACTCCACATAGGAAGGCCAAAACCTGGATTCAAATACCGAACTTCAGAACTGTGAGGCGGACATGCTAACCACTATTTCACCATGTGGCATCTAATTCGTTACCAAAAAAAAAATTTTTTTTTAAAGTTCCTAATTTCCCTCAAGTTTTGTGATTACTTTTGTGTCCTTATACTAAAAAAATAAATAAATAAATAAAATAATAAATAAAATAAAAAAAATCTTGATTTTCATTGGACAGTGCAGATCTATTTCCCTTCCTTTTGAGTGATCGTGTTTCAATGTTTTTTTTTCAAGCAAGAGCAGCAATGCGTACAATATTATTTACATACATGTGCACCAAAAAAATAATCACTCTTTGACTGCCCAATATTTTTGGTTTAGACGAGCAATTCTTGAACTTTTTACACCAAGTACCACCTTAAAAATACTTAGCTCTCCGAGTATCACCATAGTGACGAGGCGGAGGTTTAATTCCTAAAAAGTTTAACGTTTTTTGTTAGCTAATGTAATACACAGTTTGTGCATTAGCACTGTGCCTCATTATAGGGGGGTATGATTCAATTAAAATGTATTGTGCAATAATTAAAAATGTTTGAGATGAAAGATAAACACAAATGAATTGTACTTGAGTTAAATACAACTGAACTGTTCTTTAAAATGTACTGCACTAGAATTAAAATAAAAAGCCATTGTACACAGTTTGAACATTTAATTCAGTGATTCTTTCATGTACCACTAGAGGGACACTTTGTACCACTTGTGGCACTTGTACCACCTTTTGAGAATGACTGGATTAGATTGTTTGCTTTAATTCAAGTTAAAAAAAAAAATATATATAATATATAAATGTAAGGTTATTTTCTTTCCTTAACCACACAGGTCGTATGTCCCTAAACGTTTAAGCATGTCAGAGTGAGAACATTTTGGGGAGGTCACCATGTATTCATTGTGCTTTTCACCGTCGCCTGCTGCCCGGCGATTGGTACAAAACATCCTCTTTCTGCTTTAAAGCTTTTATGCTAAAGATGGAGAGTCAACAACGTCCAAATGGGCAATTAGGCGTACCAAAATATCACATTTTAGCAAATGGATTTAACGTGGGAGAAGAAGAAAAAAAATGGTCATCAGCGTGTCGAGAAATTTAAGATGTGTTATTTTTGTATTGTTTGTTACCCGTGTGCTAACTTTTTCTCTCATCTCTACTGCCACATCACAGGAACGCCTGGAGCTAAGGTGAGCTCTGCATGTGCATGAAGCATGTACAGTATGTGTGTAATGAAGTTCCTGTGTTCATTTTTGAGTCTGGTGTATTCATGCTAGACATTGAGTTACCAAGCACAATTTATTGCATGCTGCTGCATTTGTGGGTCCAGTGGGATGTAGATTTTAATTTCAACCATGCAAAGGCATTTTGTGTATTATTTTGTATCTTTTATGACGGTTTTCCTCAAGTCAAGTAAAGTCATCTTTATTTATATCGACAATTTAGAGTCTTCAATGAACATGTACATGTTTTTGGAAAGTGGGGGGGGGGGAAATTAACACATGCGGTATTAACCGTAATACTCAATGTATTTTAAGTAATATGTGTTAGTCCTTTTGTTGTTATTAATGTTTTTTTTTTCTTTATTTTGATTTGTCTCACAGGGCCAGAAAGGTGAACCTGGAGATATTACCGATGTAAGTTTACACCATTCAATGATCACCCCCTCCAAATATGAGATAAGATTGTTTTTTGGTATATACTCAGTGCGATAGAAAGACCCAATTGTTATCCAAACCTTACAAGGTCCTTGTAGGCTGCACCTGGAAATGCTTTGCCCTTCTAAGCGCTCACTAGTTTGCGGCGGCAAATAAAAACGGAATTGTTTATCCATCTTCCGTTTAAATGCTTTCCCCTTCAGAGGTTGGCCATTAACGAGTCTGCTCTCTGATGAGTGGTGATGGGGGGAGATAGTGCCTTGCTCCCCCTCTTTGTGAACTGCAGACATCTAAAATGTGAAAAGCTTTTCAAGCTTTGCAAAATAAAAATGTTGAGGGTTCATTGATGTTGTTCTATTTTTTACCATGAAAAATAAGAATATAAACAATCTTGTTCCTGGCAGTTTTTCTAACACACTACTCTTTCCACATTTCTTGATCTATTTAGGACCTATTTCTAATCTAGACCTTCCCATCTTCAAAAAAAAATAAAAAATCACAAAATTCAAGACTTTTTGGGAACCATATTTACTCATTCCCCAAACTGACTTTTCCACATTTCCACATTCTCCATTAAAATAAAAAACATTGAAATGTGTTACACATTTTTTATACTGTAAATGTACCCCCTTTGTACCTCTTTCCACTTTTCTTAACCAATTCAAACCCACTTCAAATTATTCAAAAGAAGTGTGAATTCTTGGATTTCTCAATCGAATCAAAACATTCCAACTTCAAACTATTCTGCTCACCCAAGACATCTTGTGAATGATTTATCCCATTCCTGATACTGTGTGCTTTTTGTATTCCACATTTTCCATGACAAAAATGCCCAAATAGTGGATATGTACATCTATTTTTTAAATGAACCATTTTTAAGTCTCACATTTTACATTTTTTTTCCCATTTTAATTAATTTCACTACATTTGTTTCTGCATTTATGCAGAACTTCAACAGAAATTACATTCTCTAATTGCTAAATGTCTTCCTTTGTCTCTTACAACACAGGTCGTAGGACCAAGAGGACCACCTGGCCCAATGGTCTGTTCTCATTCATTCATTCATTCATTCATTCATTCACTGCATATAAAATGAGTCATACTATGACTTGCTCTCTCAGGGCCCCCTAGGAGAGCAGGGACAGCGCGGACCAAGAGGAGAGAAGGGAGAGAAGGTCAGTCCTTTATTTGTGTGTTGTTTTTGTTTTGTTTTGTTTTTTTAACAGAACCAAGAGGTACAGTGTGTTCCTTTTTTAGGTGGTATGGCCTGACATTTGTGTGCAGAAAGGCAGCCTTTCATTCACTCGCATCATTTGCATTAAGCTGTGTGGTCCGCCAGGCTTGTTGAGCACAAGCTGGCCTGTCGGAAGCTCAAATGACTTACACAGTCTTCGATCACGTGTTCTATCCACTTCTCGTTCATATGCAAATCTAACACTTGGCCGGCTGCCTCTCGGCACATTCCTGTGATTTGTCAACACATGCATGTCTGGTCCAACCTCGTGAATTATCATCCGCCTCCCTGAACATGTCATTAAAGAGAATATTTACTCATTTCTTATCACTTATTATGCTATACAGTCAAGGTTGAAGAATGATTGATGGAAAGCCACCAGCAGCTGTAATGTAGTTTTACATCGAATGAAGTCCAGCGCAATAACATCCAGTAGAAGAAACCTTGATCATCGTTGCTTGGCAACAATAAGCAGAATAGTAGCATATTGCAACTATTCCTATGTTTCCAAAACGTTACATACATTAGTGAAATTATATACAAATACAATACCGATACAAGGTGCATAATATCAACAATAACACCAGGGACATATTCTAGAGCATTAACAGAAACACTTTCTTACATTTTCTTTCTTCTGTATGACATAAATACACATAAACCTTCTAGTCTTATTTCACAATCAACTAGTGACATTAATGTCGGCTGAACCTGTTTTCTGGTCATGTGACATTCACAAGCTAAGCAATGATTGGTCATTTCCTGAGCCAAGTGGCAAAATATTACCGGTAACTTTTTTTTTTTTTGCTGAAAATGGCTAAATGATTCAAGTAGTTAATGTGTCCACTCTGTAATAGTGAAATATCAATTGATATAAAAACTCTTTTCAGAAATTCAAAACATTTTTTTACACACCTAATACAGTGAATATAAAGTTCACTGGGAAAACACACAGGCACATTAATATCGTATTGATTCATTCGTGTACAGTATAAGGGACAGTGTAATGAATTCAATACTGTGTAGATATTCAGTAACATGCAAATCGATGCTAGTTATTATGAATAAGATGATTTCTACACTTGGGTTCTAAATATCGCAACTGTATATTTGATCAAATTGAATGCTTTGTATATTAAACTGGATGAACCACTGCACTAAACTACTACTTTTTCATGTACAGTAATTGATGTTTCTGGGACAACAATATTTGATGTTTAATGTTGACCCGTTTTGGAGAAAAGAGATAAAGACAGGAAAGCAACTCCTTGAATAGACAATATCATAAATCCTTGTCTCTATTGATTCCAGGGAACACCCGGTCCCCGTGGCAGAGATGGCGAGCCTGGCACCCCCGGAAATCCTGGCCCCCCTGGACCACCAGGACCTAACGGACCCCCTGGCCTTGGTGGAGTAAGTGTCCCGAGATGCTCAGGGAAAGAAGACAGAAAAAACAAAACAAACAAACAATAAAAAATCTTATCAACTTTTGGAGTTGAAATTGGGTAGATTATTTTTTAAGTGGAGGTGTTATTGCAAAAACAAGGGATGGCTAGTAACCATGAAATATAATCATAATGTGTAATCACTATGGAGAGTTAAGTCTTTACTGTCGCAACTTCATTGCTCTATAAATGTCAGTGGAGTCGTACTGTAGAAGGGAAATAAAAGATAAACAATGTTTTAAATACTGGTGTAAATCAATCAATTTTTTATGGTGAATCCTTGAAATGATCAGCAATTTTTAGATGGCGAAGGCAAAACATGTTACAATGTAATGTTGTCCATCTGTCAAGGATACCCGTTTCTCATTGGGGCTAATTTGAGCAAATGCCCAAGTACGAGTTAGTCAGTTCTTCTTTCCATAGTTTCCCTATTTGGGGTTTTGCATGCATCAGCCTTGCCTAAATGTTTCCATTTGTTTCAGGCTCATTTCAATATAACGTTTTTATAGACAACACTTCCTGGCTTGGGTTCGCCACTGAGATCTGCTAGCTTGTCCCCTACAGAGGCATAGACTTCTTCATCGCACAATTACACTCAGTAATGGCTGAACATTGTATTGTTCAATAGTCAACGTTCAAAATCAGGTTACATCGCCATCATAGGAACGCAACCCCATTGTAAACCAAGGACATACCATTAGCCAACCTCAACAATAAACACAAATCTCAGTCGCTAAAAAATAGTAAAAGACGTGAGCTGTTGCATTGTCCCTGCATGCTTTGAATGGGAAAAGGCAGTGCCATCTAGTGGACAATAACAAAGACTAAACATCCTTCCAGGCATCCATTTTCCTTATCCTCACGGGGGTCGTTGAAAGTCCAAATTGAAATGTCAACATAGAGGATTGCATTTTTGCCCTCTAGTTGATTCACCTGATGTCATTATGTTGTGCAAGTGTACTTACAGTATACACAGTGTTCCACTGCTAGATCACTTTGTTAGAGATTTTTTTTTTTTTTTTCCGTTTATTCTTCACAAGGGTCGCGGGGGAAGCTGGCGCCTATCTCAGCTGGCTCTGGGCAGTAGGTGGGGGACACCCTGGACTGGTTGCCACCCAATCGCAGTATATTTACTTGTCTACAACGGAATTCAGTCATCTTTGCATGTGGGAAGGGAGAGCCACCATTGTTGATTAACTTTTTAGCTTTTTATTGAACGCCGAAAAAATGTCAACATTTAACATGCAGACTACACAACGTCACATGCTGATTTTTTTTCTTTTCTTCCCCCGGTGGTGGTTAAATGTCATTATCTTTGGCATATTGTAATGTGTTGATATGTACAAAATAAGAATAAAATATTGTCAAAAGCCCAAGAGCTATGATCAGCCAGTTAAATCAGTTCACCTATCGGTAGTTCCCTCTAGTTCACGGTTCTAAAGTCTATTAATGTTTTTTGTTTTGTTTTTTTCTTCCAGAATTTTGCTGCTCAGATGGCAGGTGGCTTTGACGAGAAGGCCGGCGGCGGCGCTCAGATGGGCGTGATGCAAGGACCCATGGTGAGCCAGCAATTTCCCCTTCTTCGTTGTCATCATCTTCTTTCTTTTTTGCAAGCCATTGTCAATGTGTCACAAAGCTTAAAAAAAAAATTTAAAAAAAATGTGACACTAGCTAACCTGCTGGACCAGAGGAGCGTCACAAGGTGGGCAGATCATCACGAGGGGGATTTAAAATGATCAAGGAAGCAGAAGAAAGCAGAAGGTTTTCAACTAAAGGAGCTTATTCTACCTGGAAAGGTTCGGGAAGATGGAATTAAAAGTTCAGGACCTGACCAGTGGCTTTACCTTGGCTCCTAGTCGGTCTGCGAGAGTGACGTTTAATCAAAAAAAACACCCGCTGGACCTCGACTTGTACCACACTGTGGAACAACACTGCTACTGAGACCCTCTTAAACACACACATACAGTATATGTACAAGTTGTGACCCTACAGAGCACCATTGATAATCCTCAAGCCACAGTGGTGAAGACTTCCCGCTCACACTCAAAGGTGACTTTCATTCACTTCTGAGGATCACTGTGCCACATTTATATGATTTATTTTTTATTTTTTATTATTTTAAAGCTGAGCCAAGATGCTGAAAGGTGTGTTTTATAAGAGAGTATGTTTAACTCTCAAAGTATTTGAAGAACTTCCATCCATTTTCTGTAGCGCTTGTCCTCAACATTCACTGCCAGCCATTTTAGAGCATTTTGACTTTTGTAAGCCCTACAAGATATTTTTTTTAATGATTATATATACGCAACAAATCTACGAAATGAAAACGACTCCCAAACGGAGTTGATCTCATATCTAAAATGGTGCATCGCTGCCATCTAGTGGTGATTGTGCATCAATGAAGTTGCTTCCATCAGCAAAACCTTGTCTCATCAATGGCAGTGAGTGAGATAACTCATTCGCAGGTAAGATGGAGTCAAACCCACACAACTATGATGACAACATGCAAACTCCACACAGGAATGCCCGGACCAAGATTCAAACCCAGAATCGTGAGCCAGGCTTGCTAACCACTTGTCTTCGGTGCTGCCCATTTCAAGAACGTCTTAACGCTTAATTCCACATGTCTTTTCCTCAAAGTGAGTGGCTCATCACTTTCACAGAATGTGATTTTCTCATGTTAGGCATTATAAGTGGTCGGGGTGCGAGGGGGTTGCGATTGAGGCTGAGCGGAAAAGAAATGAGTCGCAGGAATCTCACCTGCTGCTGAGGGAAAGAAGTAGGCCCGCCTTTGTCTTGCTTTTCCTTCCGTGTCGCCGCCTAAAATAAGTCACACAGAGTTCAAACATGGTGTTCAACTCTCAGCTGTACAGATGCATAACTACGAATGACAGTGTGGAATTTGAAATGATTATTATTTTTTTAACACGTGGAGGTGGTGTAGCTCGAGGCC
The DNA here is from genome assembly GCF_051991245.1 of Festucalex cinctus. NCBI lineage: Eukaryota > Metazoa > Chordata > Actinopteri > Syngnathiformes > Syngnathidae > Festucalex > Festucalex cinctus. Next base: position 23,224,164 of record NC_135418.1, on the reverse strand, counting down.
CGAAAAGACAAGGTGTTTTATAGCAGTAAAGTGAGCTTCAAATTGTTGCTGACAAAGGGCACAAAAATAATCACATTGTAAAAGTTTTTAAACTTGTGTTGTAAAAGACTGATAAAAGTAGAATTACTGCTTTAACCCTCCTAATAATATCCTTGGGGTCAATTTGACTCCATTCACCCATAGGGTTAAATGTGTTACAATTTTTGTGGACAACAGGAGGGTTAAAAGGGAAGTCAGCCCAAAAATGTTCTTTACAATATGTTCTGTGTGGCCTCACAAATGTAAACACAGTATTTTGATTAATATTCTGATTTGTGGAATATGAGTTAAGCATCACAAGTTTTTATCCAACTCAGGGGGAGACCATTTTGCCACTTGCTGTCCACTGCAAATTACATCATAGACGTAACGGCCAATCACAACTCACCTGTTTTCTGAAGTTTAGCTGTGACTGGTTGTTGCCTGAGCCCTGAGCAACTGTGATGTCATTTTCCGTCGATAGCAAGTGCCCCCTGAGATGGATAAAAACGGGTGGATTTCTGCTGCTTAACTAATTTTCCGAAAATGCAATATAACACATAAAAAATAAAAATGACAGTGATTTTAAAGAAACAATAACTGAAACGAAAATGTACTTTAATAAAACTGATAAAAACTAACTATTCTAGCGAAAATGTCTTTTGTTCAATTCATTTCATAATGAGCTTCCCGTGTTTATACCAAATGTATTTCTAGGTTGAATCGCTGTTTGAGAATTTACTCAGTTACACATTACTCAGTAACCTTTGTTTTTAATCTTTCACTCCACAGATACTCTATGTAAAAAAAAAAATAGAAACTGATACTGTACAACTAATACAAAGCATTTTGAAAACTAATAAACCCGATCTAAAGACTGATTACAAGTAACTGGGGGGAGGGGGTCAAAATGTAATAAAAATCCCCCAACTTTTATAACCCTGCCTCAAAGTGTGCTTTATCTTTTTGCCATATTGGAAGTGAACAGGTGTACCGAATGAAGGCGTGACTATTGTTCATTCCTGATTGTATTGTTTTTCACTTTCCAGGGCCCAATGGGTCCCCGAGGACCACCCGGACCCACTGGATCACCTGTAAGTACCCACTTTAGTGTAGGCACTTTCCAGTCACTTCCTGTCACATGCACACACACATGATAAGTCCCAGCCATAAGTGATGAGTGCGCATAACCAGGAAGAACTGTTACGTGTTTTACCACGTGGCAGGTGAGTGGAATACTCCCAGCTGCAAGCCCCGTTTTTTTTTTTTTTTTTTTTGTTTTTTTTAAATTCCACCTGACAATTTATGTCTGGCATCCCCGCCCTCATTTTCTTCACCTCCCCAACCTCACCTGAAGGACTCGCAGGTTCCTCCCAGCCTGCAGAGGAAAAACATTAGACAAGAGATGCCCACAAAACGGGTCTCGACTTGATGTACGGTGTAAGGATGTGCTTCATGTTTGGAGACCTCCAGGTGCTTCCAAGAGGGGCGGGGGGGGACTCCTGCCTCTGTGTGTAGACTCCACTGGATTATCTGTGTATTTCAACCACTGCATTTGATTAATGATCATGCAGATTGGTCTATGTCTTGCACAGGATTGCCAGAAGTCAGTACAATAAAGACTCAAACTGCTCTCAGTGACTCAGTAAACTGCTCTAATATTAGTCTTTTTTTATAGAGGGTAAAAAGAATGTCTGCCTGGGAATGTTGTTATCATTGTTGACTGAAAATAACATCACAGTGTCTCAAGCTTCAGGTAACGACCAATCACAGCTAACCTGTTTTCTTGGTTTGGTCATGCAACATTAGCAGACTGAGCCATGAATAAACTGTGATGTTGTTTTTATTTTATTTATTTATTTTATTTATTTTTTACTTTTTAAACTACTACTGACTACTTAGAACTTTTGTTTACTTCCATTCTATGTATCTTATTACAATAGTACTTTTTTTTTCTCTTTTTTAGTATTTTTATTTTTTGTTATTGTATTTATTGACTTATACGGTTTTATTTTTCTTTAGATTTTTTTAGTCTTACTTTTTTATTTTGACTTTTTGACTTTTGTTTTTATTGAATTCATTTTATTTTAGTATCCTTATACGTTTTAGCTCGTGAATTATTTTGTTTCATTGTTTGTAATTTTTTTTGTAATATTATTCATGCTATTACAGTATTAGACACTGCATTAGCTCATTAGGCTGAAGCTGCTCAATTTACATTTTTCCTTTTTTTTTTTTTTTTGAACTTTATTTTATCCGTCGTATTAAAGTAACACCTTCATTATTTGTATTTTTTTTGTATTTGTATTTTTCTGTTGTTCAATTGTTTAAAAAAAAATAGGAAAAGATCAGTCATTTGCTAAACTTATTCATTCATTCATTCATTCATTCATCCATTGATGACATTTTGAACATGTCTGTATATCTTTGTGTAGGGCCCTCAAGGATTCCAAGGCAGTCCAGGAGAGGCCGGAGAACCCGGACAAGCTGTGAGTGTCATTCCAACCTCCACAGACATTATATTTTAGTATATATTCAAGCTGTAAAATGTGAGTCACCTAGAATATTTGCTATTGTATCTACTTAAAACAAATTCCCCATTTTGCTCGACTTCTGAGTGAAAGTTGAACTCCACAAATGTACAAATTGTAATAACATCTGTGTTGCTCTTTTATTGATTTATGCTAAAAAAAAAAAAGTCTCTGTCGTTTTAGTCCCGCACTCCTCGCTTCCTCCTCCCGTTTATTTACCCTAAATGAAGCTTCCAGAAATCACACGACCCCAACCGTTCTTTCCCTGATCCCGCAGCAGGTTGACTGAACCCGGGGGCTGCGCTAATTATCCCCCGTGGAGTTTGGGATTATCTTGCTTTTCCTCCTTCATGCCGCATCATTATGTGTAATTAAAATCAAAGCTAACCAAAAGGGAAAAGCTGGAGAGCTGCACAATGCCAGTGATATCCTAGTCTCATACCTGTGCTTGTTTCCTCGCCGTTTACAGGGTTCCATGGGACCCCGTGGACCCCCAGGACCTTCAGGAAAACCTGGAGATGACGTGAGTGTGTTAATTGCAAATGAAAGGCAAAAAAAATTGCCAATCATGTTGCAGGAACTTTGTGCTCTTGTAGTTCCTGGAACGCAAATGTTTTAATATCAAATGTTTCATAATTAAGCTCAGAACTGCAGAGCCAACCCCAAAGTACAAACATATTGGGCTCTTTTTTTTTTTTTTTTAGCCCATGATAAATTACATCAGAACTAATTTTAGACCCCAGTTCCTACAAAAGTTCAAAAGTCAAAAGTTCCTGCAGTCATTATGCGCTTGAAAGTTTTAAAATTGACTAAAATGTTGCAAGAAACAAGAGGTAGAGATTTTGCTTAGCTCTTTGGTAGTTGTTTTTATAATGTTGTATTATTTAAATTGTGTAAACATTTGTATTTTTTATGTATGCATTTTTATTATTATGTTGTCATTCTTCATATATATTATTATCTTTCATTTTGGTAATTTTGTCATATAGTTTTTATTATTATTAATTTGTTATTATTAATAATGAATATTCAAGTTGCCTAAAATGTAAAGAGGAATAAAAGCACTTGTTTGAATACTTTTATACTTATTTTTCATTTTACTTTTGTAATTAACTTTACTACTACTATTATCTTTACTACTATCTTATGGTACTAGTATCTTATACTACAGCATTTAGCAACAAAAGATTCCCTCATTTATTGAGTGTTTTTGTAATTGGTATTGTTTTATTTTTGTAAGATATACAATCTTGTATGTATTTTTTGTTATCATTTTTCTGAATTTTCAAATTTAGACAATAGTTCCCATGGTCTGAACACACAATGCTCCTAGCGGAAAGAGGTTTCTAAATGGCCTAAAATGGAACAAAATTTGATGAAGATGATGATGATGATGATGATGATAATAATAATAATAATAATAATAATGAATAATAATAATAATAATAATAATAATAATAAAGCAGGTTTGTTATTTTAAATTGTGTTGTATGTTTGTTTGGTGATTTTATTGATTGTTGTTGTTCATATAAATGTCAAAGTTCCAAGCTATTCAAACCCTGAAGTCAACCAACATTGTACTTTTCCACAGTCCTGATCAGGAGGCGCCGAATACCAAGATGTAATTCTCATTTTGGCCACTGGATGGCAGCAGACATTAGATGTCATCATATCCACTAGACTAGGAGCACTAATAGGAGCACTAATTCCCCAATAATTATAAGTAATAATCAGAAGCAGCATTGTATAGAGGCTCCCCAAATTTAGTGTTTCTCCCTCTCTCTCTTTTTTCTTCTTCTTCTTTTTTTTTAATACACTTTTGTTTGTGTTTTAGGGTGAGGCTGGCAAACCCGGAAAATCAGGCGAGCGTGGACCTTCTGGACCTCAGGTGAGTGAGACAAAACTGCAGATGGTGGGAGGCGTCTATTAGGACAGTGATTCCCAACGTCCACGTCAACGTCCTCCTGTGAGCATCTTTCTTCATGTTGTCCTCTTTTGCAGGGTGCTCGCGGCTTCCCCGGAACGCCCGGCTTGCCTGGCATCAAGGGACATCGAGTCAGTCAGGGCTCTTCAGGGTCTTCTTCATACTTTATAGCGTTTTTTTGTTGTTGTTGTTGTTGTTTTTGGCTGGGGGATTGTTGATCAATTATGTTTCCTCTGTCTGTTGTAGGGATACCCTGGTCTTGATGGAATGAAGGGAGAGAACGGTGCTGTTGGGTCAAAGGTACATTATGATCTATCATGTACATTCTATTTACCATTCACTGATTTTGTATATTACAAAGAAGTATTAGAGCCGATGAGTGGGGGGAAAAAAATGTCCAAATAAAAGTCATGCAAAATAAAGTTGCGTTTCAAAATCTTCTAGAAAAAAAAGGCAAGCAACGGTATATGCTAAGACATACATCATTCAAAAATAAATATATGAGAGGTGTGACATTTTTTTCTTGAAACATTTCAGCGTTTTGTTTTGTTTTTGTGTGTGTGTGTGTGTGTGTGTTTTTTTTTTGTTTTTTTTTCACTTTTTGCAATAATATTTAAAAACGCTGACTTTTATCTTGATTTCAATCCTGACTTTTGGCTTGATTTATTTAAATTAAAATACAAGGTTTTTTTAATTTTTAAAAATGACTTTTTTTTTTCTAAAACAATGAAATAATTGCTTTCCACTGAAAAAATAGGACGTTTGTTCTTGGGAGTTGTTATAAGAGTCACAAGTCGCACATTTATTTTCAGAAGTCTGACTTTATTTTTACTTTATTGATTAGAAAGTTTGAATTTTTGTAGGATAAAATATGATTTTATGTTTTTAATGCAACTTTTTTCTTTTCTTCCCCACAGAAATATTTACTTTGTATTATGATATTTTGTCAGGAGGAAAAGAAAAACATTTTCCTCCCAAAAATCTGAACTATTGTTCTTAAAAACAAAAACATTTTCTGATCCTGAAAATGCATAGATTTATTCTTGCTGTATTATGAATTTTGATCTAGAAAAAAAAATACTTTTAGAAAAGTTCTAATTACCACTTTCCTGTGTGGTTTTGACTGAAAAATCTGACTTTATCATGGACACCTGACCTTATTAAATTGGACCCCTCCCCCCCCAAAAAATCTAAATCTGCTTACTGAAAAGTAATCATAACGCTGATGATAACTTGTGTGCAGGGAGAGGCTGGTGCTTCTGGAGAGAGCGGAGCTCCTGGACCAATGGTATGTATGTTTACATACCATTCCGGTGCTGTTAGTTGTTCAGATACATTTTTTTCTTTTTTATCTTGAATTGCCAGCGACAATGTTACGAGCGTCACCTATGTTTTGCTACAGCTTTCGCTAGCTAAATGCTGAAACACAATGCAAAACACCATGCATGGGCTAACAAAACTAGCATAGATGTTAAGGTAGTTCTAAACTTTTAAGCACTTTATAGTTGCACACAAGCATAAACAACATATGCAGACAAATTAAATAACAACACTCACAGGCATATATCATTTATCTTCTGCAAAAAACAGTTAATATTGTTGTAGCTTAGTTGCTACTGTCTTCTGTATCAAATGTGTATATGACACTATTGTCACCTCCACAGGGACCCCGTGGTCTTCCCGGTGAGAGAGGTCGTCCTGGACCTAGTGGTGTTTCTGTGAGTGCTCCAAATAAATCAGCAATCAATATTTCATCTGGCATGTGCTGACTTGTTGTTTGTTTTGTTTATTTCAGGGTGCCCGTGGTAATGATGGGTTGCCCGGCCCTGCTGGTCCCCCGGTAGGTATCTAATCATGTTAAAGGCTGTTTTCATCCAAGTCTGCATTGTGGAAGTTTTTCAAGTTGGAAACTTTACGTGGATGTTGTCTAATAGAAATCAAAGTTTGTAGGTTGTATTGCTTTTTAGTCCAATCATGAGTTAAGTCGTTTTTGTTTTTGGATATACGTATACAAACACTGTGGGGGAGATTTCATTTTATTTTATTTTTTTAATGTATTATTGTCAGATTTATAAACCAAATGAAACAGGACAAAATATGATACCTCATTTTCATGGGAGAGAATCAGAACGTAAGATTTTATTTATTTATTTATTTTAAATATGCTAAATTTTCATATATTGCACAAAAATGTGAGATAAAGCATTCAAACCCCCCCAGCTGAGCTTCTCATCCGAAGTTTCCAGAAAATTACACACATTTCCTTCCCCTTTGCAACCTCAATCAGATACAAAGAATTAGGGAAATGCACCTTCTTTATCTGCAATATGGGCATCTAAAATGTTGTCCATGTTTTTTGTCGGTTGTATAGGGCCCAGTCGGTCCATCTGGAGCTCCGGGCTTCCCTGGCTCGCCTGGTTCAAAGGTCAGTCTCAAAAGTTGCTGAACAGCTTCTTCCTCGTTTTTTTGTGGACACACTTTACCACGTAATTTAATATTTGAATGTCTTGTTGAAACATCTTTTATTTTGATTGTTGAATGAATATTATGAAGTGAAGTGATCCCTGTTAATAAAATGCATTTTAAAAATGTACACAAAATTATACTAATTATAGTATATTATAAACTGAAAATGGCCTCTAGTTTGAGGAGGAAACCTTCTGTTGCACCTTAACTTAAATTTGTTGCACCACTTAACCTGCCATCTTCGTTTACATCGAATACTTGAACTTATATAAACATATTTCTCCTAATTGGTTCTCAGGTTGTTGTTCTTTTTTATGCATGTCACTGCAGCGATAAGTTGTAACAATTGGTGCCTTTGTGACAAGAAAAGCCTGTCTTGAGTCTAGGCGAGAAGTTGCGATCGGAGAGAGATTTTATTAAAGCCAAGTGGTCAAGCTTTGAAATGAGAGAAAGCTGCGCAATATTGAAAAGCGCTTTAAAAGCGGCCATCTGAGTGGAAACTTGGACCGATGGTCTCATTCCCCCAACCCCTCCCAATTCTGATTTATTCATCCAGAATGTGCAGACAGTCGGCGAATTCGACATTAATGCTCTGCCGTCTTCGCGGTCTTTTGGGAATTCAAAAATGCAAGATCTCTTTGGAAAATCTTGCAGTCATGGAGGCAACAGTTTTACATCAGTGACCTTTTGCGTGGCTTTACTTTGCACTTTGACGTTGAAATTCTTAAACAGGGTATCCATGGATCCTTAAAAGTTCTTAATTCAAGTTTCCAAAATGCTTCCAAAAGCCTTGATTTTCCTTAAACATGACACAATATCCTTGAATCTCCTCGTCCCAGTGGTCACATTTAATGAGGTCTAAAATTTGCCTTCAGGCACTGTAATAGAAGTGCAACTAAATGAGCCCATTCGGTATTTTCTGCACCACATTTAAGTGCTAAAGGGACCCAAGGGAAACAAAAGCATTATTAGAACTTCGGCTGAATAAACCAAGCCTAAAAATACCCACCTCAAAGCTTTTCCTGACCTCAAAATGAGTCATGTATTTTGTCTGGAACTTAACATTTTTGGCAATCATTCTCACTAACTGAGGGCAAGGAAGGGAAGTAACAATCTACCATGTGGGCAGAGAAATTCTATCCATCTATTTTGCAGCCTTTTTTTTTCTGTAGCTACACTTTAGTTATGTCATACTCATGAGTCCTATAGGAGATGAATTTCACACGCCAAGTGTGCTGGGATATCTGGCAAGTGGCCAATGGAAGGGGGGGGGGGGCTCCTTGTACTGGAATACCACAAGATGGCGCCAAGCCTATGTTGAAATGGGAAATCGTACTTCAAGTGCATTTTTCAAATCAAATAATCTGTAAGCCATTTATTTTGATGTTTGAGTTTGAAATTACATTAAACAGTTTGGGGATCATAGTTTATGGTTTATTTACTATTTATATACTATGGATAAGTGCAACTTTTAAGCTTCAATTATGGGCCATTTTTCACTATTTGTGGCAGAGCTAAGTCTCTTCTAACGGCACAGAACGAATGATTACTGTGATGATATAAACCACCCTGGCAAAAACAAATGGTGGAAAAATTATGAAATATCAAATCGAACTATCTAAATGGCTAATAATTGACTAATGAGCGGTGCGATTTTGGTAGTTAGCATTAGCATATGCTCTAGTGGAAGTATATTGGGAAAAAATGAATAAATAAAGGCAAATATACAATGAACTGAACAGGGCCCAAAATTATGTGCATTAATTATGCGCACAGAAATATAAAGATGTCAAATTTACGGTAAACTTTGGCTGTTGCAACTGTGGAATGTATTGCTAATAAACAACATGAAGTGTTGTAAATAAGTACAGTATAGTATAGATTATACATGTATGTAGAATGTACCAAAAAAAAGTATAAGTATACATTTCCCAGTGTCCACTCGATGTGCTGTTGGTCAGCAATTAAAGCAAATCAACTTTAAAAATGTTGTTATGTGCAACTACTCAGTGATTTAATAATAAAACTTGAAATTAACTACATGAAATGAATCCAAACAAGGTAAGAATGTGCAACAAGTTTCTTCTACAGTGTTTGCAGCATTGGTACTTTTGACTGTCTAAAATAGGTGCTGCATGAATCCCTCAACTGAATCGAAAATCGTTATGAATCGTGAATCGAATCGAATATACCTTTGTGAATCGAATCGAATCGATACCTAGCCCTATCACCAACAATAAAATAATAGGCCGAACATATATATTGAACATGTGCACTATACTGTAGAAAAAAAAGTTTGCTCCTAAATGATTCAATTAAATATATTGCACATAAACATGAAACATTCTACCTAAATAAATTCTTAGAAACAATTAACAAACATTGAATGCAAATGTATTGAGCTTAACTCAAAGTTCAGCATAACTGAACTATACCTGGGCAGTGATTCTTTAGCGTGCCACTAGGGGGAGATCACTCAACAACAACAAGAGCTTGTGTTGTCCATCAGGGTGAAGCTGGTCCCACTGGTGCTCGTGGACCAGAGGGTGCACAGGGACCCCGTGGAGAGTCGGGCACGCCTGGCTCATCTGGACCTTCCGGCGCTTCTGTGAGCGATTTAACGTGAAATACGTGCTCATCATGGTTTATCATTAATGCAGGGAGGCTTACTGTACATAATGTTTCTGTTCTTCAAAGGGAAACCCAGGTACTGATGGTATCCCTGGAGCTAAAGGATCATCTGTAAGTATAAAGTTTTTGTATTGGTCTCCCTTAATGAGTATTTTGTGTCGTATTCTCATAAAAGTGGAAATAAAGGACTAAGAGTGAGTGTTTTGTTTGGAAGGGTGGTCCCGGTATCGCCGGCGCTCCCGGTTTCCCCGGACCTCGCGGGCCTCCCGGGCCTCAGGGAGCCACCGGCCCTCTCGGGCCAAAAGGAACATCTGTACGTGATCACGAACGGCATATACAGACACCAGTGATAGTGGCTTTCATCTGGAAAATACATGAATTTCCATTTGAGAAGTATTTGAGGACGACGGTCTGTTTTTTGTGTGTTTTTGTCCTTCAGGGCGATCCAGGTATCACAGGCTTCAAGGGAGAAGCTGGACCGAAAGGAGAGCTTGTACGTTTTATTTCATTTTTATTTATTAACATTTACATCGGGACGCACATTTTCACAAAGTCATGAAGACACGAGACACTTTAATAGAAGTCATAGGAAGCAGTTTTCCATCCATCCTTTTTTGTTATTGTTCACTGAAGACATTTGGATTTCAGATCAAAAAATGAATATTAGACAATAATTTCATAGAGCACTGCATAATCCGCATCTGCTCTCATGTCCACATATGGTCACTTCTGACTTGGAGGTCAAATAGCAAATGTTTCGAGAACTTTCCAAGTTCTTTTCTTGTACTGACATTAGAGCTAATAATGGCTGTTCTGTGCAGGGAACGGCGGGTCCTCAGGGAGCCCCTGGCCCACAAGGAGAAGAGGGCAAGAGAGGACCCCGAGGCGAACCCGGTGCTGCTGGACCAATTGGACCTCAGGGAGAAAGAGTGAGTATTGCCAAATATAAATGGATTCTACAGTAAAGCAATTTGAAGGTTCTCCAGGTGTTCGATGTGTAACCAAACCTGAGGAATTTTGTAACAATGCAGACCCTGAAGTCTATTTTACTGAGCAAGATGAAATTTGGATGACATGCTTCATCATGTGCAGACCTACAAAAAGTCTCAAGAACCAATCATTTAAAAGACACGGGCTCTTTCTAGGGGTCCTTCAAGGAAGGAACTTTTACCAGAGATTTTGCTACCATATTCAAATGTCTTTGTTGAAATGAGTGGAGGACCTTCATTTATTCAAACCATAACTTTGTTTTATAAAATGAAGTGCTTTGCTGCCAAATAGAAACCTTTTTTTTGTGGGTGTCAATTACTCATAGGGGTTAATTGTGAATCTGCGTGTAAATCTGGGTTCTCATTTGTCCAAATGAAGCATAATTATTATCATACATTTATGAAGAGACGAAATAAGTTTTAAAAAGTCTTCTATTGCAGTTTGAAACATGGAAAATGAGTAAGTCATGTCTTCATAGTGATGCCTCTGGTTTGTTTCCAGGGCTCTCCCGGTAACCGTGGCTTCCCAGGTCAAGACGGGCTGGCTGGTCCCAAGGTGAGTCATGTCCTCAATTACAAAAAAAAAAGAGCTATTATGATTCTGATTGCTGCCGAAAATGGAAATATGCCCTTATTAAAATTCATTGACACGAGATAAGGAAATGTGTGCAGTAGCTCCCATCGAGTCCAACCTTGTCAACTTGCAATTTGCAATTGCAACTTTTTGCAATCACGCTTTGCAAAATGTCATTTACGAGTCAGTGTTTCTTTCTGGCATGGCTGTAATTCAATTTTAATCTTCTGGACACCTTAACCTTCAAATATCAAGACCCTAAAATACAAAGTATCTACTCCCCATTTTTGCTGCCACATTTACAGTACTATCGCGTCAAGACAAAACACTTTCAGGCGTTCATCTTTATTTCAGCAAGTAGTCCAGTAATTAGTCGAGGGGTGCACCAACTGTATTGGGATGTCGAAGGTGGTGCGTGGCTGGAAAAAAATGTTTGGGAAGGTTGTTTTAATCAATAATTTCATACAGAATGTAAATATGCTAATATATTTTTCAGTCTATAAGTCCCACTGGACAAGTCGTATTTTGGGGACGGAATTTAGTTGAGAGAAACTGGGAAGAAAAACAGTAGAGCTTGTACTAGCATCCAAAATCCCTCTCCCAAAACTCCTTCTCTTCCTCCTCCTTTTCCTTCTTCATCTCCTTATCCTCCTTTTCTTCTTCTTCTTCTTCTCCTTTTTCTTCTTCTTTTTCCTTTTCTTCTCCTCCTCCTCCTTCTCCTCCTCCTCCTCCTCTTCCTTGTCTCCTTATCCTCCTCCTCCTCTTTCTTCTTCTTGCCCTTATCCTACCTCCTCCTCTTCTTCTTCTTCTTCTTATTCTTCTTCTTCTACTCCCTTTTCTCCTTCTTTTTCCTTTTCCTCTTCTTTTTCCTTTTCTTCTCCTCCTCCTCTTCCTCCTCCTCCTCCGCTTTCTTCTTTTTCGTCTCCTTATCCTCCTCCTCCTTCTCTTGTTCTTCTTCTTGTTCTTTTTCTCCTTCTTCTATTTTCTTATGGTGGTTGATAACTACTATATACAGGATATAATACAAGTTTCTCACCTTTATTTCAATGACACATGAAATTTTCCATGGTTAACCATCATGCATACCAACTCTACCTGGATGTCGAAGGTGGTGTTTGGCTTGGGGGGGGGAAAAAAAAAAAAAAAGTTCAAGGCTGTTCTAAGCTTTCCTGTGTAAAAAGGTAACGAGGCTCAGGCCTTGCAGTGAAGCATGTCCTTCCATCATGTGGCCACCTGGTGGTGGCATAGCTCCGAATCCGTCTCTGCATCAGTGACCCAAATGTCTCACATGTCAGCTGCAGAATCTCATTAAACGTGATCTCCCCACACACAAATCTCATTTACGCTCAAATGAACCTGCCAGAATTTAATCTGTTCATCTTCAACGGGTCAATGAAAGGCTTCACACCATCAAAATGAGAATGAAAGGCCTGTTTCTGTCTCTCTCTCTCTTTGTCTCTCTTAGGGGGCCCCTGGTGAGCGTGGACCCTCAGGTGCCAGTGGTCCCAAGGGTGCTAACGGTGACCCAGGTCGTCCCGGAGAGTCCGGTCTGCCCGGTGCCAGAGTAAGTTCTCGTGCAGGAAAAATAGATTGGTTAGTTAGTTAGTGCTTGTGCTTGAGAATAATCCTTTATTATCAGTCCCGCAGTGGAGAAGGTCAGCGATGACGGCGTGAAAGTTTCTAATCAAATTTACAGTGAGCAGGATGATCAAGGTTATTTGTGTTTTTATAATATTCCTGAAAGAAATCACACAGGTATTGTTTTATGCAAGTCAAAACGTATAAAATTGGAAATGCATATAAATATTTTTTATAATACCAAATATTTAAGAATTTGAAATAAAAATACACAAAAATGCAAAATATTAGAAAAAATTTTAAAATATATATTAAAAAATGCAAATTCAGAAAAATCTAAAAACATATTAGAAGAAAAATACAATTAGGAAAACAATTTAAAATATTACACAAAAATGTAAAAACATTGGCAAAAGTTCTAAAAATGAAAATGAGGTATGAATTTGATATCTCTGTCATCGTCATCTGTTTTTCATCGTCTTATTTCAGTGTCTGGGACAGGCTGTAAGATTACTCTCAGCAACACAAAATAAATAATGCATGATAATTACAATGTGTAGCAGTCTTAAATATTATCATGGTTTATCTGTAAACCGTAAACTGCTGTATACCTCCTAATCAGGACAAGTTCCACCCACCTTAAACTAATTTATGTATTTTCTATTTCCTGCGATAGCAAGTGGTCATGCGATCTTGCAGACGATTGAATTCCCACAGTGGACCCGTGCGTCTCGTCTGTATGCAAATGATCCACGTATGTGTTTAATGATTGTGTGTCTGTGTGCATTGTCAGGGTCTTACTGGACGTCCCGGTGACGCTGGTCCCCAAGGCAAAGTCGGACCTTCTGTGAGTGCATTTCATCCAATTGTGTGACCATTGGCAATCAAAAAAAAAAAAGAAAAAAAAAAAAAGAAAAGAGAGACACCATTTCCATCTTCAGGGGCGGCTGTCATGTAATTTAGGATCTTCTGAGCCACCAAAAGGCTTTTCAGTGATGTGAGCAATCCACACTTAATGACGAATCCAATAATTACCTACCAGTCAATCAGTCCCAATATGTGTCACTTGGCGTGCATGTTGTTGTTGTTGTTATTATAAGCTTTGCCAGAATCGTATTTACCGGTATTATAACATATATAATTGTAATATATTTTTATATATTATAATATATATAATTACCTGTAAGTGCTGCGTAACCGCAATTGACTTTGTTGACCATGCAGGGAGGTGCTGGTGAAGACGGCCGACCCGGCCCACCCGGCCCACAGGGTGCCCGTGGACAGCCTGGCGTCATGGGATTCCCCGGACCCAAAGGAGCAACTGTAAGCGAGCTATCACAGCGTTAAGATAAATATATTATCACCATATGACTATTACTGCACTTGATACTTTTCCATTGTCTTATGTGCATATGTGTGTTTCAGTATTTCAAATTGTTGTTATGACTCCACCCACTTAGGCTACGTGCCAAAAAAATGACAGTACTCTCATCCTTGTTGTGTTTAATTAATGCCATAGGATTCTAAAGCATCACACAGCAGAGAAAGGACAAAGAGATATGGTATAAAAGGTCACAACTGATGTGAAATTATAGCTAGGTAACAGGATCAGTGAAGTTGAAAGTTGACAGAATTGCTGTTTTTGTTGCTGGGTAGAATTTATGGTGGATGAACATTTGTGGGGGGTCTAAATTGATTTGTATACATTATTTTTGCCCAGTCTGTTGGATGGCACTGATCGTCGTGCACTCTTACGTAACAGTAATTCAAGTCACACATTTTTGTTGTTGTTGATCAACTCTCTCTTTCGTATTCTGTCCCTGTGGGTTGTTTTTTAGGGCGAGCCCGGCAAATCTGGAGAGAAGGGATTGGTTGGAGCTCATGGTCTGAGAGTAAGTGTGAAGCCATCATCAACAAAAGAAACCATGTAACAAACATATTAACAGTAGATTTTTTTTCTTCTACTCAGGGTCTACCTGGAAAAGATGGAGAAACTGGCGCTGCTGGACCCCCCGGCCCTGCTGTACGTATCAATAATAGCGTATTTGGAAATTATACGAAAGGGATTTTTCCAAAGTGTATTTTATGGCAGTAGATGATTTGGTCACTTTTCTCTTTAGGGTCCCGCTGGAGAGAGAGGAGAACAAGGTCAGCCCGGCCCCTCTGGTTTCCAGGTAATTGTCTCACTACATACATAAAAAATAAAAAATCATGTTCACAAACTAAAATCTGAATACTTTCCGAAATAAGATTCTAAAAATGCATTTATTTATTGATTTTTTTTTTTTACTTCAAAGGAATTAGATCTTTATTTGATTGGGTTTTCTTTACAATCAATTTTATTTCTACAAATTGTTCTTTTTTTTTTTAGCTGAAAAGAAATGCTGTTTATTTTTTGACACATTGGACAGCATTACATAAATTTGACTGACTGTCTTTTCATAAACGAAACTATTAAAATATAATTGGAAAAACTTCATCTTCCACTACTAAAATATGATTTTCTTTAAAAAAAATTAAAATAAAATTAGTTAAACAAATACATAAATAAAATATACACATTATTATATACATTTTTTGTTTTTCTTTTTGGACAGTCTTTTATGGTTTAAATTAATGTAATTTAATTTGTTATTGCTGCCGACACAAAAGCCGACTATAAAGTAGAAAAAAAACAACTGTTAGATAAAAGGTATTACACATATAAAATAATTATTAACAATTGTGTGAACAACAAAATAGATATGAACAACTATATCTATACACTATGGTGTAAATCCAACATTACATGTAATAAAGAAAATAAATTGTCAGACATATTCAAAATAACCTTGATTACAATCTCTCCATTGTGTAGTGCTTTTGTAGTATGTATTGCAACATATTAGTGCAGTATATCCAACTATGATAAATGATGCTTATGTGGTGTCCACACAGGGTCTTCCCGGCCCACCTGGTCCCCCTGGTGAGGGAGGCAAGCCTGGAGATCAGGTACGTGCACACTGAGCAAGTCAATCATGTCAAGCAAGGAGGAGACAATTGGAAACTTGACGACAATCTTATTTGTCAGTCTTGCCTTCCAGATGAGGTTTTATACTATACTACACTTTACGTGTGTTTTTGCCTATGGCTCAAAAGAAAATTGTATTGATTTTGTTATCTGATACAAGATGGCTAAGGTAGCTCCGATCAAAGTCAGATTTTTTATATGTCTCTGAGCTGACTCACAAACAAAAGCTTGTGATAAAATGCATTGACTTTCCGAGGCCCACTTCCTGTTTCGTCACGTGTCACTTCCTGTCTCCTGCTCCAGGGTGTTCCAGGAGAAGGCGGAGCTGCCGGTGCCACTGGACCCAGAGTATGTTGACAGAATCCATGCACCTTCTCTCACATGTGCTGAATATTATTTTAAGCCACTGTAACATACAGTTTGAATATTAACACCTGCACTTATTAAAGTACCTATGGTACTTACTGGATTGAAAAAAGTTTCAGCTGCAGTACAACATTATGCATAACTTCAACTTGAATGACGGTAATTAGTGATAAGCAATTGATTCATTTGTGTTGCTGCTCAGGGAGAGCGAGGTTTCCCCGGAGAGAGAGGAGGAGCCGGTCCCCAGGGTCTGCAGGGACCCCGAGGTCTGCCCGGAACTCCAGGAACTGACGGCCCCAAGGTGAGTCATTATGAGTCATAAATGCAACACACCTCACCACTCCATTTATTACATCCATAATCAATAGCTGCCTGATGTTTTTCTGTTTGGCTGCTTTTCCCAGGAGGGGAAACGTTATTAAGAGAATCCTTGTGAGAAGTCTTCACAACACTCACCGGAAAACAATCATTATTTAAATACAAATCGACTTCACACAGGTGCAATCCGCTGTGTGTTTCCAATCCAGCCACCGGCACATTTAAGCCCCTTAATTGCGGCAACACGGGGGAAGCAGACGCCATTGTCACACGCTCGGTTATCTGAAATGATGTCCTTATCTGCATAAAATGTCAGCCAGCAGCGACTTAAAGACATCCTGGAATTGGTCCCTGAGTGGGTCAATTGGGTTTTATCAATTGGCCACAATGAGTGACAATTGTACTGCACAATCTAAAGTAATCCATTTTTACAAGGGCAGAATGTCCTCGAGGCATTTGCAGAGCTTTAACTAATTCAATTATTTTGGAAGAGAAGAGAAGAATAGATAAGATACGATAAGATGCAATACGATCGGTCCTTATGTTAGTGGCCTGCTGTTCCACCTGAAGCCTGTAGGTGGTCTCAAGGTGTATGAAGTTGTAGTCAGATTCCACAGAGGAGGCGAAGAAGAAGAACCATATGCTCCTGTCACATTCCAATCGTATCGGCATAAAGGAGGTCCACAGTTTTATTCCTTCTCGTTGCACAGTTACATGTTGTGTAAAGTTTGTGTAAATTAATCAGTAAATAAAATAGTATTAAATATATAACAAATATAGATTTTTTTTCCATATTGATCATTTTGATTATTTATATATATATATATATATATATATATATATATATATATGTATATATGTATATATAATATTGTCCACCAGTAGTTAGTTGTTAGTTGTTTTCCACTTTGATAAGGCACTGCTGCTATTCTGAGCTCGTTTCATTACGTCTGTCATCTCGTCTCGCTGTTCAGGGAGCTATCGGACCCGCTGGAGGGGGCGGAGCTCAGGGACCCCCCGGTCTGCAGGGTATGCCCGGAGAGAGAGGAGGCTCTGGTATTCCCGGACCCAAAGGAGACAGAGTAAGGATTTGTCTCTTGGACTTGAAGTTATGTCTACACATGCACACTAAATAATAATAATAATTTGTTTTTGTTTTGTTTTTTTAACTCCATAGGGTGACCTTGGAGAGAAGGGTCCTGAAGGTGCTCCTGGAAAAGATGGTGGCAGGGTGAGTCTAAAGTGCTGGGGAAAAAAAACAAAAAACACTCTATTTTCATTGCTATTATTTTGGAGGAAAAGCTGAATTTTTAACTGGCAACAAACCAGAATAGTTTTGCCTCTTCAGACCTTTTTGTGCGTCTAATCATGATAGAAGTGCCCACCAAGTTTCATGTTCCTAAGGTAAACTGGCATCTGAATGTCGCACAAAAATATTTGGTGTCCTCTTGAGACAGTTTATAAGAAGGTACCAATACCATACAGTAAATTTCTACCAGCATGAACAAAATTGTGCGTATGCTCATAGTCATAATATAATACAATACTTTTGTTCAATTGTTGACATCATATTTCTGCATCAATAACAAGAGAAATGGCCCTTGATTGAACACACGCTATTTTATTTTCAGGGTCTTACTGGTCCCATCGGCCCTCCTGGTCCTGGCGGTCCCAATGGTGAAAAGGTATGGTTGATTGATATTTCCTCATATACACAATTCATCTTGGAATGCATTGACTGTTGTGTTTTCTTTCCAGGGTGAATCCGGTCCTGCTGGTCCTTCTGGAGCTCCTGGCACCCGTGGTGCTCCTGTAGGTTTTTCCCCATGAAGCCTGCCAGATAAATGCAAAATGTGGAAATTGTGCGTTCACACCTTTTAATATTGTGTCCTCCGAAAGGGTGACAGAGGTGAGACCGGACCTCCTGGACCCGTTGGATTTGCTGGACCCCCTGTAAGTAACACCGAGACAGATATGACGTTAGCATTGCTAATGATCGATAATACGTCAGGATGACGCACGACATCGCCCTTGTGATTTCAGCTCCTCTGCTGTTTATAGCTGTCGCAGTGTATCACCACATGCACTCAAAATAGATAGATGTGACAAAAACAAGTCTCCTACTGTCAGTTTTACTTGTAAATGTCTCAGCTTTTATTGGAAGGGAGTTGCCATTAGCTAAATTAGCTCAGTTCTACTCTAAAGCCTTTAGAAGTCCTGAAAAAAAAAAATCCTTACTCATTCCCAAAATCTGATGCATAACTGTTATTATAAATATTTTTCAATGAGACATTTTTTTGGCAAAAGGAGCAAATGTCAAGCTCTTGTGAAGCATTGCCATTTAAGGTTTTTCCATTCAAAAACAAAACAAAAAGGTAACTGAACAATTACATATAGCACCAGTTAGCCTATCACACGCTAACCCTCTGTCATCAAGACGATTCAAAAGCGTTTATGTCTCTCCACCAGGGCTCTGATGGACAACCTGGACTAAAGGGAGAGATGGGAGAGTCTGGCCAAAAGGGTGACGCCGGCGCCCCTGGACCGCAAGGACCATCTGGTGCCCCTGGGCCCGCTGTCAGTCACTTCGCTGCTTTAAATATAACCTGGGCGTAATAATAGATTAATTGAGTGTCAAGAATGTTGCCAATTATGTGGAATTAATCGTTCTGAAGCAATTGAGGTCCGATAGAATGCATGCCACGGATTTAATGCTAATGTACAGCGTGTTTCTTTTCTAGGGACCGACTGGTGTTTCTGGACCTAAAGGCGCCCGCGGTGCTCAGGGACCTCCCGTAAGTGTTCTCACGACACCCAGCAATGACACCATCACTTTTGTTGGACAGGTTTTTATCCCTCGCTCCATTTCAGGGTGCCACCGGTTTCCCTGGAGCCGCCGGCCGAGTCGGACCTCCTGGACCCAATGTAAGTTGCTCAACATTTTTTTTTGTGTTATATCTTTTTATAAGAACAACAACAGTCATTTTTTTTTTCCCAGAAAGACAAAATGTAATGTGCTTGCTTTTCTTTCTATTATTATTATTATTATTATTATTATTATTATTATTATTATTATTATTATTATTATTATTATTATTATTACTATTATTATTATTATTATTATTATTTGACAAATAAGAATAATAAATGTATATATATATATATATATATATGTATGTATGTGTATATATATATGTATGTTTTTATGAAAAAAATAAATAAAAGAAAATTATATTCTTATGTTATAAATAGTATTTATGTGTTTTTAAAAGACAAAAAGCTTTTCCTCTGTTCAATATTGACATGATTATTTTTAAATGAAATGAAACGAAACAAAATTAATATTAAAATGTGCTATGTTTTTCGAAGAAAAAAATTAATTTGAAAAATATTTTATTAATCTTTATATATGTAAAAAAAAAATCATTTTCATTTCAATTTTTCAAATCAAAATAACGTAACTTCCCTAAATTCAAAATTAAATGAAAATTATGAATCTCCTGAATCTTTTGTTATCTATCATATAAATTGAAAGAAACTTTTTTTTTTGTTTTAAAAATTAAGATACAGTACAACAATGATTGTTTAAACGAAAACCATGTATCTCCAAATGTATTAAGTTTGTATTCATCATATGTTATTTTTTTTTGTTTGTTTTTTGTTTTTTGTTTTTTTAGAAAAATTTAATACAATAATTTTATTGTTTCAGATTTTTTTTAATGGAGATACATGTTTCCCTTTATTAAATAATTATATGTTGTATGTATTTTGAGACACAACATGACATATTTTCACATATTATAAATATTAATATTTGAAGGGAAAAAATGGAAATACGATGCTTTTCATTAACTCTTATCGCAACTTGTTTTGTAATGTGATTGGATGCATCCTAGGGCAATCCTGGCCCCGCAGGTCCCGCCGGCCCCCCTGGCAAAGACGGCCCCAAGGGCGTGAGGGGAGACGGCGGCCCCCCCGGCAGACAGGGCGACGCTGGACTTCGCGGTCCCGCTGGAACTCCTGGAGAGAAGGGAGACGCTGGAGAGGACGGCCCCCCTGTGAGTGTGTCATCCTCGGTTTTTTTGGTGCTGTTGTAGGATTGGCATGGTGGGGGTGGGAACGTTTTTTTTTTTCTCTCTTCCCCAACGTCTCTGTTTTGTCCGCTGCAAGTTTAAAGTGGCGCTGTCAGCCTCTCACGGAGACAATTCCAACCATTAATACAGCCAGCTGTCATTGAGCGTAATAGCGGGGCAGTGCAGGGAGAGCGGCGCCGTCTTACTGACAGATTGATGGCTGGCCCCCTCGGCTTTTACCTTACACACACACGCACGCACACACCCGCAGATGACAAGGCCTGTCCAGAAAATGCCATCTGACAAGTGATTACCAACTCAACATGATGGGCCCCTGCTGTCTGCTTCATACATGTTATTTTCATCTTCACCACACCAAAGTCTTGTTCCGCTCCCCCCCACCTGTCTGCGTGTGCTTGGGTGAGCATCTGAATGTCAAATTTAACTCATTCACTGCCAGCCCAGTTAAAAATTGATCTTTGACGTGTATAGTCGTCAATGGCACTGAATGAGTTAAGGAGAAATTCAATTTTTGAGTGCTGAAAGATAAAGCAAATTATGCAAATGTTTACATTGATGTTTGTGATTTGGCATTTAATGGCGTCTTTTTCTCCGTTTCCTCCGTCCCAGGGTGCTCTCGGTCCTTCTGGTCCTCAAGGTTTGGCCGGCCAGCGTGGTATCGTGGGTCTGCCTGGACAGCGTGGCGAGAGAGGCTTCCCCGGCCTGCCTGGACCCTCTGTAAGTACCCAAACATTCACTATAACAAAGGATTTGTGAGAGATAGAAATATGGTCTCTCAGCCTCAAATAACTGGAATAGGAAATGGGAGACCGGATAATGGCAGTTAAACTATTGTCCAAATTGTGCCCATTAACGTATGGGCTGTATAATTCATATGACATTATGCGATGCCGTCTGTATCCGTCAGTCCTCATGTCACGTAATATTGGTTGTCATGGTGATCAACGGGCGGGCGTGTTGGACGTAACCAGATGAAGTGCCATTTATGTAACAGGGCGTTTGCCTCACTTTTCCATCATAAACATAGAACTAGTACTACTACTTCTACTAATAATAATAATACACAATGTTGGCGGATTTATAATAAAGATTAAAAAATGCCTTAAATCCGACATCCAAAGGTCCTAAAAATGTTTAATTGACTGTGTCAAGTAATTAACGTACTCGACGTTTTATTGAGTCATCCATTGTAAAGTACATTAAGGACATTTGCCTGAATAAATCAATGTAAAAATGCTATTGTTTTAAAAAGTTTTATTCCAAAATGTCTTTAAAAATGATGTGGTATTAATGTTCCACTCCTTAGTGTGCACTTTTAGTGAAGAGCAGGTCAGTGTTGTGGGTCAATTTGACTCATTTTAAAGTGGCTTTTTTTTCTGCTTGGAAAACTCAACATCTACAATGAAAAGTGTCCATTGTCTGCAATTTCACTTTCTCTTCACTGGTAGGTTACAGAGAAAATAATGTCAACACAAACTTTTGTGATGAGGCAATAATGTTTATTGGATTAGAAAAAATCAGGTACTGACACCTTTGAGATAGTTAAACATGCCCTGAGTAAATTTTATTTAAGTTTAATAAATAATGAGACAAAACAATGTTTTTTGGAAACACCCCCCTCTCCCATTTCTGACACATTTTCATAACTAAATGTGTCCTGGGCCAAATTGACCAAGGAACATTTTTGCTGTTCCTGAGAAATGAATGCAACAGAAGGGTTAATTACCGGAAATAAAAGTAATATGCATCATGTTTATTGGAATTTCTTTCAGTTTCTGACACTTTTGGACAGTTAAACGTGTCCGGGTCAAATTGACCCACAGCATTATTGCTGTTCCTGAGAAGCAAACATAAAAGGAGGATTAAAAAGTCTTCATTTGGCTTCCTTAAAACTGCAAGTAGCCTGTAAGAACATAAGACAAAAAAATAAGACATCAACTTACATAACATGATTGAGTAACATTTTAAATCAAACGTCATTTTAGTGGGTGATCAATATTTTTGGCAATCAATCAAATTCTCTAATGTTATCAATTTGAAACTCATACAGTCAAACATATAAAATGAAATACAATCTTCATAAGACTCATGTAAATGCTCAATTTTGGCATCTAAATTATGCATGCGGGCCCACCATTTTACAGCAGAAGACATTTATCATCTACAGTTGTAATAGAAGGCAAAGATGGCTATAGAAGGTATTTTGATGGATTCAAATTTAATCAAATAAAAATGTAAGAAGGATGAAACATCTCCGTACTACGGGCAGATGGAAGCACTCGTGTAAATTCAGAGCATTTGTAATTAATTCTGAAAAGTACTTCTTGCAAAGTACATTTTGAGCCAGCTTCATAAAAATAGTGACGGCTCATTTGTTCCTGCAGCCGCTCAACTCAAAATACTAATTATATTCATTCCCCATCGCGTTTGCACAATAAGTCACCACGGCGACATTTCACACACGGTTGTGACTCAAAACATCTCCATCTGCAGGGGCCTTCATCAGCTTGACATACGCGTACGCTGATGACTCACTTCCTCCTCTTCACAGGGTGAGCCTGGAAAGCAAGGAGCTCCCGGCGGCAGCGGAGACCGAGGACCCCCCGGACCCGTCGGACCGCCCGGGCTCACCGGACCTGCAGGAGAGCCGGGCAGAGAGGTCAGTGAAAGGCCAAGAGCACAGCGGGGTGGCCAGAGGCCATTAAAACGCTTCTTATCACGTGTACGCTGCACACGTTTACTACTTTAGCTTGATTTGAGAGTTGGATTTTTCATTTAGTTGTATTTTTGTATTTTGTTGCTTATAATATAATGCATTTTATTGTTTTGTATGTTTTTTGTTTTGCTGGTCAAACCACTTTTTTAGAATCTTTTTTTTAAATTACTTATAAAGTAATAATTGATTAAAAATGTAATAGTCAATATAATAATAATAATAATAATAATAATAATAATAATAATAATAATAGTAATAATAATAATGATGATGATGATGATGAGGTAATCTTATACTTTATTTTGTAATTCCTTAGACTTATAAACAATAAAAAAAGTAATTCATTAAAAAAAATACCTTTATAAAAATCTATTTCATTTCAATGGTTTTCATTTTTAAAAGGTAAAAATATGGGATAATTAAAAACAATTACAAAACTACAGTCACTTTTTTTATGTATGAAATAAAAAAACAATTACTTAAAAATACATTTTACAAAATAAATTAATATTCATGATTTTCAAAAAAATGAATGTAATTAGCTAATAAATCAAGCTATTGTTTAGAGTGTTTTTTTATATATAAAGAAAAGTTTGACTTTTATTGTTAAAATAATTTGATTGTTTAATTATTTTTTGTAATTATGAGTGCAAAACTATACTCACTTTTATATATATATATATATATATACCGGTAAATAACTTGGACTTTTTCAATTGTTTTTTTACGGTTTACAAAAATACATTTTTGTTTTGCTTTTTAATTTGAACTATTACGCTATTAAAATTAAACAGTTAATAAATTAATAATAAATTAATGAAATGTTTTCAAAAAATAAAAATGTGCCTTTTTTTAATTAAGAAAAAAAAAGTAATATATTTGTTCTGATTTTACATGCAAGTAAAATTTAACAAGTAAAATTTTCCTTCAACGTGGATGGATTGATGGATAAATAAATACAAATTCAAGTCAAATTTTTATTTCTTATAGCAATAACCTTTAATTTATTAAATAAAAAAGAGAATTTATTGGAGTTATTTAATCAGACAATGTAAACACAGCTATGGTGGTTATATGTCATGGAAATTAAAGTAAATTTAGATACCTAGTTGCACTGGCATGTTATTTTTTGTAGGAAGACATATGTATTTTTCAAAGTGGATTAATTTAGGCCTGGCGTGTAGTCAAACAATATTTAGGATTACAGCAAATTGATGGATTGCTGATGTGACAGGGCAACCCAGGATCTGATGGACCTCCTGGTCGAGATGGCTCTCCTGGAATCAAGGTGAAACTTTCAATCCCAATTCTGCTCACTAAGTTGGTTGTTATGTGTAAAGTCAAAAGTTGAAACTTTTTTCTTGCTTCAGGGTGACCGCGGTAACACAGGTCCCGCTGGCGCTCCCGGTGCTCCAGGCGCTCCCGGTTCCACAGGCCCGGTCGGTGCCACCGGCAAACAGGGAAACCGAGGCGAGGCTGTGAGTGAAAGCGTTGGCGGCAATGTCACCCACGTTCCTGACTGACTGTCACACAACTCACCGCAATTGCTCCTTCCTTAGGGTGCGCAAGGACCCGCCGGATCTCCAGGACCTGCCGGAGCCCGAGGAATGCCCGTACGTAACTCTTGGAGAAAATGATGTACTTTCTCAAGTACAGTACAGTAGGGATGTAATGATATCCAAACATCATGTTATGATATTATCACGATATGAAAGTTAAAATATGATAAAGGTTGGTGATACGAAAAGGTCACAATATTGTGAAAAAATGAGCTCATACAAAAAAACAAAACAAACAAACATTGAGTTCCTGCACATATTGACCTGGTTTGCAAGCAAATTACGTTCCCCTTCATCTGACCATTCGCGTGCATTTAAACATAGAAGGGTCAAAACATGCCTTGTAAAAATTAAATTGCACTAAAAAAAAAATAGCCACCAGAGGGTGCTAGAATTGCACAAATCGAAATCAACCCGACCTTTTTTTTTAACAGATTTGCTGCTTTTAATATCGTCACGTGATGACGACGATATATGGTGGGAGTTTTAATAACGCGTTACCACATGCCATTATCATTACATCCCTACCGTACAGTAGATACTTGGAATACTCCAACACAACTACTTTCAGGTTTGAATTTATTTTATTAACCATTCATTTGTCATGTGACCCTGTTCCCAGGGACCCCAAGGTCCTCGTGGTGATAAGGGTGAAGGCGGAGAGTCTGGCGAAAGAGGACAGAAGGGTCACAGAGGCTTCACCGGTCTGCAGGGTCTGCCCGGACCTCCGGTAAGCTAAGTTAGGTTTGATAGTATATTATTTGA
The DNA here is from genome assembly GCF_051991245.1 of Festucalex cinctus. NCBI lineage: Eukaryota > Metazoa > Chordata > Actinopteri > Syngnathiformes > Syngnathidae > Festucalex > Festucalex cinctus. The sequence continues at coordinate 23,198,625 of NC_135418.1, read as the reverse complement.
GTTCAAAATTTATACATTTAAAACCATGTGTTCATCTTTTCTAGGGTCAAGCTGGAGACCAGGGTGCTACTGGACCCGCTGGACCTTCTGGACAAAGAGTGAGGAGACAAACATTTCATCACCGTCGCCACTTTGCTGCAACTGATGATGGTTTAAAATCTGTCTTTGAATACAGGGACCACCCGGGCCGATTGGGCCCAGTGGAAAGGAGGGTTCAAACGGTATGCCCGGACCCATCGGACCTCCCGGGCCCCGTGGACGCGGTGGAGAGACTGGTCCTTCAGTGAGTAACGAGCTAGAGGCTGTGTACGATGCTAATCAATCAAAATGAACATCCTCCGTCGTGCGTCAGGGTCCTCCCGGAAACCCCGGCCCCCCCGGTCCTCCTGGCCCACCAGGCCCCGGCATCGACATGTCCGCCTTCGCCGGACTGGGTCACACGGAGAAGGCTCCCGATCCTCTCAGGTACATGAGAGCCGACCAGGCCTCCGGAAACCTCCGCCAGCACGACGCCGAGGTGGACGCCACGCTCAAGTCCCTCAACAACCAGATCGAGAACGTCCGCAGTCCCGAGGGCTCCAAGAAGAACCCGGCTCGCACCTGCAGGGACCTCAAGCTCTGCCATCCCGACTGGAAGAGCGGTCAGTTAGCAATTAGCCAATTAGCCGTTAGCATCTAGGCTTAGAATTTCAATGGCTGTGTTGACAATTTACCAGTCTGCTCAAGTGTAGCACTTTTGTGGGCTCCCTCTAGTGGTTTGCTAAAGAATTACTGACAGTGCCAAGGTCACCGTACTATTAAAGAATACTGAAAAATAATAACAGAATCGCTAAAACTATAATTTAGGTCTGTGCAATTAATCGAAATTCAATTACAATTTCAATTATTACACTCCACCATTACAAAATCAGCATAATAAAAAAAAAAATTAACTCTAAATTTGAATTGTTTACATTTAAACATTTTCTTGTTTTGTCCCCAAAAATAATTTCATTTAGTACCAAAATATTCGTTATTAATATTTTCTTCATAATCGAGCAGCCCTACTATAATTCGAGAAATGTTTTCTTTAATGAAATAAAATCGAGTTATTAAAAAAAGAAAGAAACTACAGTTTATGTAGCTATAGTTTTCACAAAAATATTTTTTTTTTTTCAATTTTTTTTTTGGGGGGGGGATTAATTTGATGCATAACATATTTTTAAAAAATCTCAAATTAAATACTAGAACTAATTTTTAAAAAATTATTGCTATTTCATCTATTTTTTGTACAATTTAGAACTTGTTCTGCTTCCCATTTATTTTGGGTGTAATTGCACTGTCGACCACTAGATGACGATGACACACTATGTAATTTGATGCTGTAAATTTGAAAGAACAACGAAAACAGGAAGAATTTCACCCCTGCCTAATTTTTGCTCAAACTTATTCAAAATCACATTTGCTTTAATCCTGCTTTTTACGCCTACAGAAAGCAACGGCTTAAGTTTGTTTTGTAATGCACATGTCCCCGCAGGAGAGTACTGGATTGACCCCAACCAGGGCTGCACCGTGGATGCCATTAAGGTCTTCTGCAACATGGAGACGGGCGAGTCCTGCGTCCACTCCAAACCGTCCAGCATCCCTCGCAAAAACTGGTGGTCCAGCAAGAGCAAGGACCGCAAACACGTGTGGTTCGGAGAGACCATGAACGGAGGATTCCACGTAAGTGTTTGCTCGTGGGCTTGCCACTTTTAGACTCCACAATCTCCAATTTGCGTCACTGCTCTGTTATCTTCTCGTTTTCTTGCTACCAATGAAAGTGGAATTTTAGCAGTAAAAACAAGCTAACATTAGCTTACATTAAACATGCTAACGTTAGCTTAACAGCTCCATTGTCATACTGTACTCCACTATTGTTCAGGCGATGTCCAAATCTCACATTTCCTTTCCTCCCTTTTGCAGTTCAGCTACGGCGACGACAACCTGGCGCCCAACACGGCGGCCATCCAGATGACGTTCCTGCGCCTGCTGTCCACCGAGGCGTCGCAGAACGTCACGTACCACTGTAAGAACAGCGTGGCCTACATGGACGCCGCCGCCGGCAACCTGAAGAAGGCCGTGCTGCTGCAGGGCTCCAACGACGTGGAGATCCGCGCCGAGGGCAACAGCCGCTTCACCTACAGCGTCATGGAGGACGGATGCACGGTAGGGGAAACACATGGAACTAACGCCTTTCGTGAGTCACTTGAAGTGTTTCGAAAAAAATCCTCACCCAGTTGTCCCTCGACTAAAAAATGTCACCTTCCCATAAAATGGTGGAAAATTATGCCTGAGTTCCAATTGCTGGGTTTCAAACTAGGATTTCAAAGTAGTGTTTCAAACTGGGGTTGGGGTTTCAAATTACATTTTCAAATTAGGGTTGGGGTTTCAAACTATGAATTTCCAAAGTATACTTTTTATACAAAGTATACATTTTTCATTCTTCCATTATCAAAATTCAGTGTTCTAATGGTAGAGTGCCTACCCTCAGATTGTGAGGTTGTGGGTTCAATCCCGGCCTGGGTCATACCAAAGACAGTAAAAATGGGACCTATTACTTCCCTGCTTGACACTCAGGCAGTTATCCAATAGTAAAAAAATACATATATATTTTAAGAAAATAGTTCTATTTATTACAGCTTGGAAAAAGTCAATATAACTTGTTTTTTGTATAAGAATACTATTTTCAAGACCGCTTTGGTTGATATGGGAATAGTATTATTTTCTTTTTTTTTCTAAATCTTACAGGTCAATTTAAGTAAATTTTAACTGTTCTGTTGACAGATAATTTTTCTTATTTGAAGTAATAATTTTCATATTTCACTATATTTTTTTCTTACATTTTCTACTGTCCTTTTTGCAGTGTATAGGGTTTGAAACGGGTTAAGATTTCAAATCAGGGTTTTCAAAGTAGTTTTTCAAACTCATGTTCAGATTTCAAAGTATGGTTTTAAACTGGGGTGTGGCTTTCAAATTAAGGGTTCAAACTGGGTTTGTGTTTCAAATGAACAAATCGGGCTTTCCATCTACGGTCGAGATTTCAAATTGTTCAAACTGGGGTTAGGGTTTCAATTTAGGCTCTCAAATTGGGGTTTCAAATTGGGGTTAGGGTTTCAGGGTAGGATAAGGGTTTCAAAAAGTTTTTAAAAAATGGTTGCAATTTCAAAGTCGGGTTTCAACCTGAGGTTAGCATTTCAAAGTTAGGTTTAAAACGGTGGTTAGGGTTTTCTTAGTACAGTAGGATTAGTCCAAAACGGAGTCTTGACGGCTATACGTTGTCCTCGCCTGCGCAGAGACACACAGGCAAGTGGGGCAAGACGGTGCTTGAGTACCGATCGCAGAAGACCTCCCGCCTTCCCATCGTGGACATCGCCCCAATGGACATCGGCGGTGCCGACCAGGAGTTCGGCGTGGAAGTGGGCGCCGTGTGCTTCTTATAAGCGGACCAAGAAGATGCAGGAGGAGGGGAACAAAAAAAAATCCAAATAAATGAAAGTGCAGCACGAGGAGAGAAATCAAGACACTTTTTCTTTGTTTTGTTTTGTTTTGTTTTGTTTTGAAATAAATGGGACTTCTTTTTCTAAGTAAACAAAAAAGGTGCTTTGAGCCCCCCTAACAAAATTGAACTCACTACGTAGTTAATACCTGCACTGAATGGCAGCAACCAACAGCAGCGTCTCACCTTCAGAGTGTCATGTGTCCGTCTTATTTATTTATTGTTTGGGCTTTTTGTGTTTTGCTTCGTTAAGTCAATAAAAAGCCCAATTTACACATGTCGCTTTAAAAAAAAAAAAAAAAAGAATCAGATTAGCAGATCAACCATTACTTTGTATCCTTACAATGGTGCTATACTAGTTCCAAAGAAATATATGTATATATGTGTTTATACGCATATATAGCATTTTTCTTTGCTGAGCAGGTGCCTTCGCTTGACAATTCTTTTTTTTTTTTACACACCCCACTCAAACATTGTCTTTTCATTTGTTATCCAATTGTGAAGCTACCTCACTCAAATGTAAAAAAAAAAAAAATGCAAAAATCAACTAAATGTTTGTTTACAGACCCCCAAAAACTAAAATAAAAGGTGAGAAGCTCGTTACCCTCACGAGGTATGACTTGATTTTTTTTTTTTAAGCTCACGCACACGTGTGAGGTTGTGTATATTTTTATTAATGATAAAAATAATAAAATTGCTAATAGCATTCTTATATTAATATTATGATCATGACTTGTTGTTTTGTTTTTTTTGTTAATGTAAATTGGAAAATAAAAGACAAAAACCAAAGTTGACGGCTGACTTGTTTTCTGGATGCTCATAGACCCCATTCTGGAAAAAAAAAAAGTCAAATAATTACAATTTTTAAGACAATGATGCCAATGAAACAAAGAGATGTTCGGTATATTAAATTGATTCCATATTCTGTCTTTTTGTATTCCTTCATTTAACGCAATCCAAGTATTACAGTAATAAAAGGCACAAGCATTTCTATCAACAATCACAGCTCAGCTTGTGAATGTCACATGACCAAACCTAGAAAACAGGTGAGCTGTGATTGGTGACCTGAGCCCTTGTGATGTCATTTTCAGTCGACAGCAAGTTGCAAAATGTGTTTTTAAAGGTACTAATTGTACATAAAAAATAATGAAAGTATCAAACAATTGTGATTGGTGATTTTTTAAAATGAAAATATCTTACTATACATGGTCGTTTAAAAAAATAAAATAAAATAAAAAAACTCTTTACTATACATGGTCGTTTAAAAAAAAAAAAAAAAAAAACGCCTTACTATACATGGTCGTTTTATTAAAAAAAAAAAAAAAAAAAAAAACTCCTTACTATACATGGTCGTTAAAAAAATGCCTTATTATACATGGTCATTTTTTGTTAGAAAAAAAAGCCTTACTATACATGGTCATTTTTTGTGAGAAAAAAAAGCCTTACTATACATGGTCATTTTTTGTTAGAAAAAAAAAGCCTTACTATACATGGTCTTTTTTTGTTAAAAAAAATAAATAAATAAATAAGAAACCCTTTACTATACGTAGTTGTTTTATTTAAAAAAAAAAATAAAAAAAAAAAATAAAAAACTCCCTACTATACATGGTCGTTTAAAAAAAAATACCTTACAATACATGGTCGTTTTATTGAAAAAAAAAAAAAAAAACTCCTTACTATACATGGTCGTTAAAAAAATGCCTTATTATACATGGTCATTTTTTGTGAGAAAAAAAAGCCTTACTATACTTGGTCATTTTTTTGTTAGAAAAAATAAGTCTTACTATACATGGTCATTTTTCCTTAGAAACAAAAAAAGTCTTACTATACATGGTCATTTTTTGTTAGAAAAAAAAGCCTTACTATACATGGTCTTTTTTTGTTAAAAAATATAAATAAAAAATAAATAAGAAACCCTTTACTATACGTAGTTGTTTTATTTATAAAAAAAAAAAAAAAAAAACTCCCTACTATACATGGTCGTTTAAAAAAAAAATGCCTGACAATACATGGTCGTTTTATTGAAAAAAAAAAAAAAAAACTCCTTACTATACATGGTCGTTAAAAAAATGCCTTATTATACATGGTCATTTTTTGTTAGAAAAAAAAAGCCTTACTATACATGGTCATTTTTTGTTAGGAAAAAAAAAAAGGATTATTATACATGGTCATTTTTTGTTAGAAAAAAAAAAAGCCTTACTATACATAGACATTTTTTGTTAGAAAAAAAAAAGCCTTACTATACATGGTCATTTTTTGTTAGAAAAAAAAGCCTTACTATACATGGTCATTTTTTTGTTAGAAAAAATAAGTCTTACTATACATGGTCATTTTTTGTTAGAAAAAAAAAGCCTTACTATACATGGTCATTTTTTGTTAGGAAAAAAAAAAGGATTATTATACATGGTCATTTTTTGTTAGAAAAAAAAAAGGCTTACTATACATAGACATTTTTTGTTAGAAAAAAAAAAAGCCTTACTATACATGGTCATTTTTTGTTAGAAAAAAAAGCCTTACTATACATGGTCCTTTTTTTGTTAGAAAAAATAAGTCTTACTATACATGGTCATTTTTTGTTAGAAAAAAAAAAGCCTTACTATACATGGTCATTTTTTGTTAGAACAAAAAGCCTTACTATACATGGTCATTTTTTGTTAGGAAAAAAAAAAAAGCCTTATTATACACGGTCATTTTTTTGTTAGAAAAAAAAAAAAAGCCTTACTATACATGGTCATTTTTTGTTAGAACAAAAAGCCTTACTATACATGGTCATTTTTTGTTAGGAAAAAAAAAAAAGCCTTATTATACACGGTCATTTTTTGTTAGAAAAAAAAAGCCTTACTATACATGGTCTTTTTTTGTTAAAAAAAATTACAAAAAATAATAAAAAAAACCCGCCTTACTATACGTAGTTGTTTTATTAAAAAAAAAAGAAGAAGAAAAAAACTGTTTACTATACATGGTCGTTTAAAAAAAAATGCCTTACAATACATGGGCGTTTTATTGAAAGAAAAAAAAAAAAGCCTTCCTATACATGGTCATTTTTTGTTAGGAAAAACAAAAGTCTTACTATACAGGGACATTTTTTGTTAGAAAAAAAAAGTCTTACGAGACATGGTCATTTTTTGTTAGAAAAAACAGTCTTACAATCCATGGTCATTTTTTGTTTAAAAAAAAAAACAAAAAAAAAAAAAAAACGCCTTACTATACGTAGTTGTTTTATTAAAAAACAAAACAAAAAAAACAACAAAAAAAACTCCCTACTATACATGGTCGTTTAAAAAAAAAAATGCCTTACAATACATGGTTGTTTTATTGGAAAAAAAAAACTACTTACTATACATGGTCGTTAAAAAAAATGCCTTACTATACACGGTCGTTTTATTGAAAAAAAAAAAAAAAAAAAAAAAAGCCTTAATATACATGGTCATTTTTTATTAGAAAAAAAAAAGCCTTACTATACATGGTCATTTTTTGTTAGAAAAAAAAAGCCTTATGAAACATGGTCATTTTTTTGTTAGAAAAAAAAAAAAAAAGCCTTACTATACATGGTCATTTTTTGTTATAAAAAAAAAGCCTTACTATACATGGTCGTTTAAAAAAAAATGCCTTACAATACATGGTCGTTTTATTGATAAACAAAACAAAAAAAAACTCCTTACTATACATGGTCGTTAAAAAAATGCCTTACTATACATGGTCGTTTTATTGAAAGAAAAAAAAAAAAAAAAAAAAGCCTTACTATACATGGTCATTTTTTGTTAGAAAAAAAGCCTTACTGTACATGGTCATTTTTTGTTAGGAAAATAAAAAGCCTTACTATACATGGTCATTTTTTGTTAGAAAAAAAAAAGCCTTACTATACATGGTCATTTTTTGTTAGAAAAAAAAAAAGTCTTACTATACATGGTCATTTTTTGTTAGAAAAAAAAAGTCTTACGATACATGGTCATTTTTTTGTTAGAAAAAAAAGCCTTACTATACATGGTCATTTTTTGTTAGAAAAAAAAAAGCCTTACTATACATGGTCTTTTTTTGTTAAAAAATAAAAATAAAAAAAAATAAATAGAAACGCCTTACTATACGTAGTTGTTTCATTAAAAAAAAAAAATAAAAACTCCTTAAAAAAAATGCCTTACAATACATGGTCATTTTTTGTTAGAAAAAAAAGCCTTACTATACATGGTCTTTTTTTGTTAAAAAATATAAATAAAAAATAAATAAGAAACCCTTTACTATACGTAGTTGTTTTATTTATAAAAAAAACAAAAAAAAACTCCCTACTATACATGGTCGTTTAAAAAAAAAATGCCTGACAATACATGGTCGTTTTATTGAAAAAAAAAAAAAAAACCTCCTTACTATACATGGTCGTTAAAAAAATGCCTTACTATACACGGTCGTTTTTTTGAAAAAAAAAAAAAAAAAAGCCTTAATATACATGGTCATTTTTTGTTAGAAAAAAAAGCCTTACTATACATGGTCATTTTTTGTTAGAAAAAATAAAAAAAGCCTTACTATACATGGTCATTTTTTGTTAAAAAAAAAAAAAAGTCTTACTATACATGGTCATTTTTTGTTAGAAAAAAAAAAAGTCTTACGATACATGGTCATTTTTTTGTTAGAAAAAAAAGCCTTACTATACATGGTCATTTTTTGTTAGGAAAAAAAAAAGCCTTACTATACATGGTCATTTTTTGTTAGAAAAAAAAAAGCGTGACTATCCATGGTCATTTTTTGTTATATATATATATATAAAAAAAGCCTTACTATACATGGTCTTTTTTGTTAAAAAAAAACAAAAACAAAAAACGCTAGTTGTTTTATTAAAAAAAAAAGAGAAAAAAAACCTCCCTACTATACATGGGCATTTAAAAAAAAATGCCTTCCAATACTTTTATTGAAAAAAAACAAAAAAAAATCCTTACTATACATGGTCGTTAAAAAAATAAAAAATGCCTGGTCGTTTTATTTAAAAAATAAAAATAAAAAAACCTCCTTACTATACATGGTCGTTTAAAAAAAAAACCAAAAAAACGCTTAAAACGTTTTAAAAAAAAAACAAAAAAAAAAAAAAACGCTTTACCTGATCTCAATGGTCATTTAAAAAATAATCTGCCTTTTTTTTTTTTTTCCTTTAAACGCCTATGGTCATTTAAAAAAAAAAAACTGAAAACAAAAACAAAAAAAACGCCTTAATGGCCATTTATTTATTTGGTCATTTATGTCATGGCCAAGTATTTATTTATTTATTTATTTATTTTAAAGACGCCTTACTATAACAAAACAAGTCACTTGAATGAAGCACAATTGTTGGCGATTGTTTAATGAAGATACAGATGTGCAATTTAGAAATGATTGTGACGGTCACAGGACAATAACAAATTTTTCAGACCTAATGATAATACAAAAACAATAATGCAAACATTGTAGTCATCAAACAACGGAGTATGTCACAAAGAGCACATTACACTACATTTATTTTACATTTGGTTTTAAAAATACAAAGTCCACATCATTATGTCACACAAAAGACGTGGAAGAAACACGTACAAACGAGGCGCGCACGAAAATATATTCTTTTGTTTGAGTGTGTTTGAATTTGAGTGCTTTCTCTCTCACACGTACACACATTCAGGTGAGTTGATCGAAAAGGTTTGGAAAAAAGGCAAGCAGCAGGCACTTGAGAGAAATTTGAATTTGGGACCAATGTTGCATTTGTGTAGCATCAAGAAATGAGAAAATAAATAAATGTACAAAAGTTGCAAGGTTATGTGGAAAAAAAGAGCTCTCAACATTCTAACGTGTGTGCGTACTTTTTTTTTTTTTTTTAAGATTACAACTTTAATTTGGTAATATTACACTTTTTAAATTACTTTGACTTTTTAAATCATAATATACATAGATTAAAAAAAAATAAATAAAATAAATAACAGCTACCAAGGCCTTACTCTGGCCCACATTTTAAATATTATTACAGTATATTCCTGAGGATAGATCAACAGTTCTTGTGGTCCAGTGCTTAACAAAAAGAAACAAAAACAAAACCAAAAATAAAAACAAAAATTAAGGGAGGGATACTTAACTTATTTAGCCCATTATAGTAATAAAAAGTTAATATTTTGTCTATAATTAATTTGATACTTTCATTATTTTTTATGTACAATTAGTACCTTTAAAAACACATTTTGCAACTTGCTGTCGACTGAAAATGACATCACAAGGGCTCAGGTCACCAATCACAGCTCACCTTTTTTTTTTCTAGGTTTGGTCATGTGACATTCACAAGCTGAGCTGTGATTGGTGACCTGAGCCCTTGTGATGTCATTTTCAATCGACAGCAAGTTGCAAAATGTGTTTTTAAAGGTACTAATTGTAAAAATAATGAAAATATAAAATTTATTATAGGCAAAATATTAATGTTTGACTGCCAGAAATGGCTAAATAAGTAAAGTATCCCTCTCAGGAAAAGTAAAAAAAAAAAAAAAAATACAATAAATAAATGATAAAAATAAAACAATAAGAAAATTAATTATGTGCCTCAGTAAAATAAAAAAAAATTAAAAAAAAGTTTAAAAGAAAATAATAAATGGCCAATACATTGAAATCAGAAGTATCAAAATCACAAATACCAACAAAATAAACCACCTGTTTAAATTGGTAATATAAATAAAATAAAATAAAAAATCATCTGCTGCTCAATAACAAATACTGTAATACAAAACAACCTGATTCATTAATAAAACAAAAGATAAAACAAAACACATCCTTGATCAATCAAAAAGTGCTCTGCTCAGTTACACAAAAACAAAAATACATTCAAAACAAATTATCTCAATAAAACAATGGTGTAAAAATAAACAACTGCTTGATCGCTAAAATAAAAAAAAATAGATCACCTGTTCAATCAATTAGAAGTCAAAACTAAATCATTGTTGTAGTCCAAATGTCTGTATAATTATCAGTCAAGTGACAACAACACTTCAGATGATGATCTAATTTTTTAATGCGACAATGCAAGGACAGTAGAGGGCACAAGTGGGATCAAATAAAGGGAAAGTGGACTGCAAAGAGAGTCAGCAAGGTTCTTCTTATTGTGTCTGGAGGTTAAACTATTTCTTTCAGTTCCGGCGTGAAAAGGCAAACAAGATCCGCCATTTTGTCTGACCAAGCAGCCGGTTCGTTCATTCCGGTTCGTTTCCATTCAGAAGCCGGTGCTCAGGGTGTCCGTCTCCGTGGGGGTCTTCCGGGGACTGGGCAGGCTCTTCAGGTACTCCAGGTGCCGGCGGGCCTCGGCCTGGTTCTGCCTGACGTAGTAGACCACGTAGACGATGACCATGAAGAACCACACGAACATGGTGACCAGCATGGCCACGTCGGTGGTCTTCCGCTGCAGGCTGCAGAAATTCACGCCCGAGTCCAGGAGGCGCACCAGCGGTTGGCCGGCGTGCTCGCCGGGCCCGCCGGGGTCCTCCCAGCGGCTGGCCTCGCCCGGCCCGCGCACCGAGCTCTCGCAGACGATCCCGTTGACCGTCTCGGGTTCCAGGTTGAGCGTCTCCATCAGCTCCTGCAGCGTGCAGTCGCAGTGCCAGGGGTTGTGGTACAGCCGCGTCTTGGCCCGCGTGCCGCCGAACTCGTCGCGGCTGGCCTGCCGCAGCTGGTTGTGCGACAGGTCCAGCAGGCGCAGCTCGGGGCCCAGGCGGCGCAGGGCCCCCGAGGACAGCGAGTCGATGCGGTTGTGGGCCAGGTGCAGGTCCCGCAGGTGGGCCAGCTCCACGAAGGCGCTCTCGGGGAGGCTGCGGATGGCGTTGCGCTCCAGGTGCAGCGACACCGTGTCGGGCGGGATCCCCGAGGGGACCTCCTGGAGGCCGGCGTCCGAGCACAGCACGGTGGACGTGTCCCAGGCGCAGTGGCAGCCGTCGGGACACTGCGGACGCGCCGGCATCCAGAGCGAGCAGAAGAACACGACGACGCACAGCCAACGCGCCACATGGCCTCCTGAAAGAAGAGACAGAGAAATTGGAAGAGAGAAGAGATATACGATGGATGGATAGATTTGTTAATTGTTAATAATTTTATGGAGGGGCGCTGTGGAAACGGTTCCCAAGAAAACCGGATGACTTGAATGTGAACGATGCGAATGTGTGTTGGGAATGAATGGTAAGCCATTTAGTGAAACCTTCACACAATGACTTGGGGCAGACGTGTCAGCAGACAGACAGACAGACAGACAGACGCATGGAAGGCCCATCTCACCTGGGGCTCTTGATCTTTTCGAGGTCTGCTCCATGGCCGCTGTGGCGGAACTGGGCACATGGCCTCGGCGACGCCCCCCGACGCGCCCCTCCACTCGGACGTCACCGCTGCTGTCTGACACATTGAGGAGGAAAAAGGGTTCACTTTGTGGCAGAGCAATCAACACATGCTTAAAAAATGACCTTTGGGGTGGGCCGGGGACGCCATTATTGAGGCAGAGAGCAATAATAGGGCATTCACTGTGTCACTTTCGGAGCAAGTCACCTTATTTTTCTGTATCTTATCATACTCACTCTCGGTGTTTGATTGAAGTCTGCATGGGCTTTATGCTGCCCATTTGGGTTTCAACCATTTTAGCTGCAAATGGAATTAATTTAAATTCATGGAATTTTAAAAAATGATTAAAATATTTTTTTTAAGTATAAATATAAATACATAAATATGTAAATAAATAATTATTTTTTTTTAATTTATGGAATTTAAAACGTATTTTCCCTGAGCTAACACCAGCCAGCTACGCTCTCATTCTCTGACACGGCATGCAAGCCCCACCTTTTAAAGCCACACACATTCAAAATCAAAGATCCTACAGCATTGACTGTGTAGAATGTGAGTATGGTGACCCAGGGTGGCGAAAAAATAAAAGAAAACCTGCAACTCACATATGTATCATATAGTGGTATTATTGTTTCTAAATATTTCATGTTCTACTGAAAACACTAACACCCACATGGAGACATAGGAATATGCAAATATATGACATTTATCAGAGGCTATCCTTGTTAGCTAATGCTAATTTGCGCTTAAGATGGTGACCTAGCAACCAATGTGTGAAGAAATTCTGTATTATTAAATTAGCTCCACTGTTACATCACAATCTGAAAAAATTTGGAATGCTTCACTCAGAGAGAAAAAAAAATCCAGAAATACGATTTAGCAATTGGAGGTCTAGCCTAAAAATAATATACTGTATAGTAAATATAAACTATTAAACCAATAAATGAATAACTGACACGATCTATAAAGTAACAATAAATAAATTAATATTCTTTTTTTGTTCTTTCTCTTAGAAAAAATAATAATAAATGAATATTAAATAATATTGGTTCAATCAATGAAAGAAAAAAAGGTTTTCTAGTAGAAATGGCAAATGTTAGTACTGTGCACACTTACTGTCTGTTCTTTGGAAGTTTAAAAAATGCAATTAAAACAAATAAAATATAAAACCGTAATTGGATCGATTGAAGGTTTTTGAAAGCAGAAAATGATTAACCTGCTGAAATCAAAAGTGCAAATTAAAATAGCACCCCGGTCAAGGTTGCTTCCGTCCATGTATTGGTTCTCTTCAATGTGTCGAGAGCATGACAAAACTATTTTTCATAAACTGAATTCAACAAGAATGGGAGACGTTTGCGCAAACAGCAAATGTTTAATTTGCGCATGTAAATCCGCAAACAGGATGAGCGGCATGTGCTCTTCCTATGAACAACCTTTTCACGCAGAATAAAAAGAATCACATTACACTCTGTTTATCTTCCCATGATGCCTCAGCCCCTTCAACATATTCCATGGCGGTGCCGCTGCATATTACGCATGCATTGTGAGGACGAAGGTTAGACAAAAGGGGGAGGGATCGATGTGTAAGTAAGGCCTGGCGCGCTATTAACGGCCGGAACATCAATCCAGCTGGAGTCTCGCGGCATCAATAAAGAGACGCGGCGCGGACAAGCAGGCCAGTCTCGCTCGGTCAAGAGGGAGCAGCTGCTCCAATCCCTTCGTGCACTTAAAACGCTCACGTTGAACGTGTTCAGACTGCGAATCACACCAAGGAAGGATGGAACATGACGCGATCGCGCATTTTCAAATTGAAATAAAATGACAGATTTATTTTTATTTCAGTGTGAGAGTAAATTACACAAAAGAATTCTAAATCCAATATTTTTAATTCAGTATTTGAGCGGATGTCAAATAAATAAGTAAATAAACGAAAAATCCAAAGTATTCAGATTAATATTTATTAATGTAATATAAAGAAAAATCCACCCATTTTTATCCATCGCAGGGGGAAGACATTTTGCTTTGTACTGCCACTTGCTGTCAGCTGAAAATGACATCACAGTTGTTTAGGGTTAAGGTAACAACCAATCACGGCTCTCAACAGTTTTCTGAAGCTGAGCCGTGATTGGTCCTTACCCTGAGAAACTGTGATGACATTTTTAGTTGACAGTAAATGGCAAAAATGGCCGCCCCCTGATTTAAAAAAAAAAAAAAAAAAAAAAAAAAAAAAAAAAAAAAAATCTGGTGGATTTTGGTGCTTAAGTCATATTCCACAAACGAACGCAATATTGATCAGAAACCAGACTAGTGGGGGCATGTATGGTATTTAATATAAAAAATCTAATAAATGAAATTAAAATTAATATTAAATTTCAAATAAAAAATACAACTTTCTGGCTCAGGATGTTGGGTACTTAAAATAATTCATGGTAAGGGAGAATGAAAATAATTTTGAAGAGGTAATGGTGTTAAAATATTAAAAACAAAAAGAAATAAAATCAGAGAAAAAACATTCTGCTTTCCATTTAAGGGTAACAAATAAAAAATGTAATAAAATTAAAATACCACTTTTAGGATGAGGGGCACTATTACAAAAATAATAATAAATTAAGCTAAAGAAAATTTAATCACACTTTCTACAATCATGGGCAGAGGGAGAGTAAAAAAATATTTAAGATTTTTTTTTTTTGTCTCTTTCAGGGTTGATTGAAACCACAAAAATAGAAAACCATTTTGTTTCATGACACCAACAAGTATCATTTTGTATTCTGAGGCAGCGGCCAATTTCTAATGCGGCTCGAACGGTCTTTGTGGATTTTAATGGACTTGCGAACATCTGCTAATGAAACGAGCATCAATGTTGCACTAATTACAAACTTTTATACAAATTATATTTGAATACAAGCAGTAGCAAAAGAGCGTACAATTCACTCGGACATATATTCTTTATCCTCTGTGAAAAAGCGTTTGTGTATGTATTCTACTGCCCCCTGGTGGCTAAGACACAAACATACTGTACCAGAATGAGCAACACATTGAATAACTATAATGCAAACAAATGATTTCTTTATATTATTTTAAATTATGCTAACACTATGTTTTTAAGTACATTATCAAGTGTTGTTTTTCTTAGTGGAAAAAATGTATATAAAAAATTTAATTGCCTTTTTTTTGTGTGGTGCTAGTTTGGACTACTGTACTGCATTATTCATTCACATATTTACATATTGGACAAATAATGATCATAATCTGATGCATGCCTGATAATAGAAATTTGGTGTGACACTCAAAAGCGTAGACTTCACATATTTACACCTTTCCTTCCCCTCCTCCAATTAGTTGATAAAATTACTTGGCAAAACATGCAGTCTATTTACAAAGTATATAAAGCAGTTTAACAAGCCAAGTGAAAACAAATGTAAATATCGGACAAACTCTCTTGAATAACATGGATCAACTTACGTGTGAATGGTTTCCTCTGAAGTTTGTCCTTCAATTTTCTTGACTCCTTTGCACCAATCTTCAGTACAGTTTCAACCTCAGATAATTGGACGTCGTCTTCGGTAGTGCACATAAAAAAATAATAATAATAACATTAACATCAACTCTGCTGTGTCTGCATGAGAGCGTTCATCGGTGACTGGAGTGAAAGCGAAGGGGCAGCTTGTAATAAAGAGGAGTGGGCGTGTCTCTTTCTCTCCAACACAAACACTCGCTCGCTCTCTCCTCTCGCTTTCTCTCCCGAGGAGCATCTCACACGTCATCATCCTCGCTTACCCGCCACGTGAACGACCATCATTTCCTGATTGATTACAGGTGTCGTGTGATCTTAGCGGCGTTGTGTCTTCTGTGGAAAAATGTGAAGAGAATGAAGGCATGAATTTTTAAAGAGGACGTGCGTGTGAAGGGTGAGGTGATGACACATGCCTGAGCAAGAAATATAAAATGACGCTGTCACGAAATGTTCAACATGATATTCATATTTACACATATACTGTATGTATATATTGTGGTACAGAAACACAAAGTACAGTTGTAAGAAGAAGTCTGGTTTTCTTTGTGTGTGCATGACTGGATTACATTACTGCCTCCCGGTGGCCACTGTGGGTACACCACAAGGAGCAGCACACTGAATTGGATTGTAGCTTTAAGTCATGACTCAAAACCCGTTTAATGCTGCGCATTCTACGTTATTGTTCCTTGTTTTTAAAAAGCACAATATTATAGAATGTAATTCTCTCATTAAAATACACATTCATGGGGTGGGGTAATAATAACAATAGATAATTCTAATTCCATTCATTTCTATACTTACGAAAACTGCAAAGCCTAAGATGTCAAAATGGTGATGGCCACACATCCTAAAAGAGAACAAATGAAATGACTTTGGGTCACCCTGCAAAATTTTTCTAATATTTTGACCGTCGTATGTAGCTAAATAAGGTAAAATACAGTTAAATTAATACATTTCTGTAATATAACATTTCAATTTCATTTACAAAAAACTAAATAAATAAAACTGAATTAGTATCACTAACTGAGCAGCACTGCTTCAACTGCAAAAAAGCGCAAGGCATTATAATTAAGTCTTAGTTCCTTATTAGGATTTGTTTTAAACAAAACAAAACACATTTCGACTGTAAAAAGAATATAAATCTGAACATTTGTGTGCACAATATGTGTTTTAATCATGAACAGAATGTAAAAATGAATTACTGACCCCAGTTTATCCTGCACCCATTTAATTCTGTATACCGGTATGTGAAATAGTCCGACAACGATACGTAGAATGACACGGGTGGAAAAATCTCTTTCAATGTAATCTGCACTACTTAACCAAACTTCGGGTATGTTGCGCTCTAGGGGGGAATTTCAAGATGAATCCAAAATGTGCTTTACGGGTTCACTTCATTTGAGCTATAAACTTTTGTATGCTGTTCAAAGTCGTGGTACTTTTGACAGCCGTCTGTTCTCTAACAAGAAGCTGAACGGCAAAATTCCCAAATTGTGTTTGACCCACAAAAATTTTAAGGACATCCACTTTGGTGTCTCTCAGTGACTTTTACCAAGTCTCTGAATCTCTTTTGCAAACTGCTTATGACACTTTGGTCTCATGATGTCAAAAACGTGAGCAGCACATGAAGAAGACTGTTTAAATCCCAATTGCAATTGGATCAGGAAATTTATTTGTCCATTCATGGATCAAACAACTGTTAGAATATCACCCTCCACCTCCTTGTTAGAAAACAGCAAGTTGTGCAAAAAAAAAAGTAGTAAAACATTGAACACTTTGTAATGTACGTACAGTACAACACTTCTATCATGTAAGTATGTTAAAACTGTATGAGCTGGTAGTAGAATATTATTACGGTGTATTTGGTGGAAAATCATCCGTCTCTGACCCCATCTTATGCCTCCAATTAAATTCCCAATTATTATTTCTTAACTTATGATGGTGTGGACGCAAAGGCTCATGGGACACAGCAGAGACTCTAGCAAAGGGAAACTATATTAAATATGTTTCTTGGCCAGTTATTTAACCCCAGTTAGGAGCTAAAGTTAAAAAATAAGAATTGGAAAGCTTTCTGCTTCATGTGAAGGAAGAGATATATGCAAGTTGAAGTTGAATGCTGAAGCATTCCCACATATATTGTGATTTCTATTGTCCACACTTTTTTTGCCGTGCAACAACTCCCACACAATACTTCAGATTTACATGGTTCAAATTTCAACTTGTTTCAAAAATTCACACCTCCCGAGGTACATATCGCCTGACTCCACATTACTTACAGTATTCGCACAATTTAACGTTCAATATCAACTTTTCCCCATTCATTTTCAATGGGACAGATAGTGAACTTCTTTTAAGTATCACTTTCCACGCCCACTTCCATACATATAACTTATCATCATTACCAGGTGTACGACTCGGTGGCATAGTTGGTAAAGTGCACCGTCCAGTAACCAGGAGGTCATAATTTCATAATTTATCCCTCAATTTACTTCATAAGCATTCGACATGCATTCAAATCTTAGCATTCATATATTAGCATTCAGCTTTCAGCATTCCCACACAATTTCTCCAGAAATTGCACTTAGTCTAGTGCTTTAACAGATTGTACATTCCAAAAATGACAATAGCAAAACCGATAACATTTCGTTTTTGGCAACATTCCACCAAATCCAGCGAGCAATGCAGCTGCCTTAGCGTAGTGCCGTGCATGCGCCTCAATGCGAGTTTCTATGTCATCTGTTACATTCTTTGACATTTTTCCAACTCAAGTGTCAGTCTTGTTATCATTGTCAAATTATTCCGCAAAGAAAAATAAATGGGTGCAGGCCGCCTGTGAATGTTCTCAATCATCCAGGTCATTTCATTCTCAGGGCACTGAATCGATCGCAACTGGACTGAACCAGAACATTCCAGTCGGGATCGATTTGATGCCCTGAGAATAGGTGATAAATACGAGCTGTCGTACATTTTGACTTCCTGTTGATATGAAAAACAAAGACTGCACAGTGCGCACTGTAAACATGTTTATATGCGAGCGGCCTGCTCTCGTTTAGCAAGCTAGTAATGCTGTGCCAAGCTCTAAGCACCCTCGAGGGTTTGGTGGATCCCTCTGCAGAGCTCCGAATTTAGTCAAAAGTGACGTTTGCAGGCTTGACAAACATAATCTAAAATGCTGCACGTAAAAAGCTGCTCATTTTTTTGGTGAATACATTTTTCCTGACAAGCGGCACTTTCCTTGGCTGTCAAGACAAGTCAGACAGACGAGGACCGGCTGCGTTTTGCAGTTTTTCTCCAGAACGATGAGAAGGCAAAGACACAAGAACTCCTCTGCAAATATGAGATGCAGAAATACCAAGAGCCAGTCTGGAAACGGGAAGATGAACTTTGTTGACAAAGTGGACTCGGCCAAGCGAGCGGCATCATCTGTTTGTCAGCAAATGAAATGAAGCTCGCGCTCATTTGTAAACAGACGCTGAAAGCGGAAAAGATTCATCAGCCACAAACGCAGGAAGACAACAACACAACATGCAGTGTGGAGTGATACAAGAAAAACGCACTGGAGCGTTTCTTGTTTTCCTCATGGGACTAAATGCACTAACAACGGGTCAGCAGGGGGGGCAGGTGTTCTGCTCAGCCAGTCGCTCGGTAGCCATTTTTTCCACTGCGCTGCCTCGTGGGACCCCTGACCCTCGTTGGCGTTGTGTACCAATGTACGTGACAAACAGCGCAATGTCTTGTTGTGCCGATGTACACTGGAAAAAAAATCAACATTGCCCTATGCTACAAAATTCCGCCATTACAAAGATGACAAAACTAGTGCTACATACAATGGTGCCTTGAGTTGAAATCGTCTTTCCACATTGAAATGAATGGAAATGCCACTAATCCGTTCCAGCCACCTCCAAAAATGTAACATTTCTTTAATTAAAAGAAGAAAAATAGCACTCTATAAAATGAAACTTAATAAAAACATACAGTTGTGACAATGAAAAAGACTAAATCAGTCAAGAAATGTGGAAGGAGGATGTATTGTCTATAGATAAAATATTTGGATTCACGGTATATGTTAATTTTGTCATGAAAATGCGGAACACTTTAAAAAATAAATAAATAAATAAATAAATACAAAAGTTCCCCAGTGTAATGTGGGAATTGTGTAAAAAATAAATAAATAAATAAATAAATAAATAAACAAATAGATAAATAAATAAAATAATTCTCAAATTGTCCTGAACGAGCTGAATAATTTGATGTGGGAATACTTTGAATTGGTGGAATAAGTGGTGAAATTCGGAAGAATGAGTTGTCCGCATTCATAGAAATGTGGAATCGGGGCAAAGGTAGAAATTTGGGGAATGTTGTCGAAATGTGCATATTTTAACGTTTCAAAGGCTTGAATGAGTGGAGAAATGTGGAAAGAGTGTTGAAAATGATCAGAATACGATTTATTAATTTTTTTTTACAGAACAGCATATGCGCAAAAGCATTCACACATTGAGACGACCGGGACTCGACCATCTGCATTCTGGGGAATGGTTCCAATGTGCCTTAAGAGAAAATTAACTCCTCTGTGTGTATTTAAATTTAGTGTTAGAGATATTTCTCATTGGCCAGCCACCATTTATAAATAAAACAGATGTGAGAGAACGTTTGATGGCGTGAAGCTTAATAAAATATGCGCTATATTTTATTAATTAAAATCTTCCTTGAATAGTAGTCTACAGCGAATCTGACCATAACTCTGCAGCTCCCTCCTCGTCCGTGATTATCATCCATTACTCCCAGCATGCAACAATGGCACAGTAATTGTTGTGAATTACAATATGACAGCACAATGGATGCGTGTAATATCACCAGGGAGAAAAAAAAAAAAAAAAAAACGGCAAGATGCAAAGTGACCAGACAAAGAAACAGTCCGCACCAATGAATAACAATGAATGAGAGCAACAAATGATACATGGATTCTTTTTTTCCACTGATTGAACAAGAAATGGCTCAACATGGGTGTCCACATTGACAAAAGACAAATTATTCACCCTTACTTTAACACTCCAAAAACAATTTAATTGTCGGTAGTTTGGACAACCCCTAAGCTAGCGCAGTATGATCGGGGTAACAGATTGACTTAAATTTAAGGATTTGGCGAGAATATCCGACAGAAATTGAGCATGTAGCTCACTGGGGCGCCATGAAGATCACTTCTTCACGCCCTTTGAAAATTTAATTTCTCTGAATTAATCAAGACCTGCGTTCGACGCTTTGATGGCGCCGCCTGGCAGAAATAGCTTGCGCGTCTCTTTGTAGTGTTCAAGCAATGATTGGAGCCGCCCTCCCCTCTGTGTGGCGGTCTGCATGAAGGAGGAATTTGTGGCTCGTCCCAGGCGGCTTTGATGGCACACCTTGGCAGATGGCCGACAGCGATGATATTATCTGACAAAGAGAACGGACTACAAAGTATTAAGAAGTGAATTTTATTGGAGGCGAATGGCTGAGAGAGTTCGTTAGGTTCAGCTACACCATCAAATAGGAATCAAGCACTGTGACTTTACAAAAATGATATATGTGATTGTGTTGCAAACCATCCATAGACTAACAAGATGAACATTAGTGACGGCAAGTAACAGCCTAATCACACACGCACACACAAAAAAAAACAAAAAAAACAAAAAAACAACTTTCTGACTGGTCAGCAGTCGCCATTGGCAGACGACTTGGCAGCGGCCTGCAGGGTCCTGCGGGCCATCTCCAGGGCACCTTCCCGCGTCTTGTTCCCACCGATAAAGCCGGAGGCGTGGACGAAAACGCAGCCCTCGATGCCGCTGAGCGCGGACAGCTCATCGTCACGGATACCGCGCCACTCCTCCAGCAGGGGCAGTCTGAAGACAAAAGTCGGCGGTGGTCAGTCGGCGTGCGGCCAGCAGCTGCTGCCCTTCCTGTTGCCGCACTCCACAAAACGTGTTGTGTCTACGCGCCTCCTCATCTGTAGCTAAAGGGCGCGAACCGTGGCGCGGCCTCAATCAGACGCTGCAAATAGGCCGCCAGAAGCAATCAGCCCTTATTCTTCTCCAATTATGTGGAAAATCACAGTCATACAAGTCCGCCATCAATCAGGGGAAAGATTGACTCAGAGAGGGGCTGACCTCATCACCATCACCAGAGTGTTCCCATAAGGAAGTGCATGGGAGGAGCAACATTTATGAAAAATGTTTTCTAAAAAAAAATTGTCAGTGCTCAATTTGCACTTGTATTTCTGTGTTGATATCAATCTCATTGGGAATTGTCAAGCGCTCGATCCAACGGCCCTAATATATAACCAGTCTATTGGGGGAGGCGGGGTGTTCCACTTATATGTTGTTTATTTAGTAATAATATATTAGGTTAGTAATATTCAATTTACAATGAACCATATAATGAGATAAATGTGCTAAATATGACAGCTTGTGTATAAAGCAGAAATCAAGCAGCGTTGCAGCGATTTGCTTTGCCATCTTTGCAAAAACAGAATTCCAGATACAGTCCGGTATGACGGATGCCTTGGTCAGTTCCAAAACATTGTGAGTGAATAGTAACACCGTTTGACAAAACCAATTCCTAACAATTTACATGAATTATTGTCCACCTGGTGTGTGAATTGTTTCCAAGTGGCACACAATCACGTTGCAGCCCCCGTGCCGCAAATTGATGTCAATGCATGCTCACCCCCATAAAGGAAGCCTGGGGAGGTGAACGAGGCACAGCCATCATCCCTGTTAAATGAATCGAGCGGTCGATAGCTCCATTGTATAGCGGCGTGTGCGGAAAAGGTCAACAAGGCTTGCTAATAAGGGAAAGAGTGGGAGGGATGGCATCCGCGGTTATGACAGGTCAGGAAGCCGGGAATCTCCTGATGACCGCTCGAAATAGAAAGTCCACAATTAGCAAATTAGCCGCGTGGAACTTCGCTGTACAGTGTCACCATGACAGACACTGCGAGCTCGTGCTTCAGTGCTCAAAAATGATACTTGACTTAATGTTATGCGCAGCCATGTTTATGCTGGATCTGGATGGAGAAGTTTGAAAAGACATTTTGGGGGTGATGAACAAATTTGTGTGATGCCAAAAAGATGCCCTAAATTAAAAGTATTGGTCCCTCATTCCTCTTCAAAACGTTAAAATGTCGAGAACTAACAAACTGAAAAGTCCACATTAACCCATTTGAACCCGCTGGTCACAAGTGTGATGGACAAGAATCATTTAATTGACAGGGCTCTAAAAATGTTACTGGGTAATCTTTCAAAACATATCCATGAAATGTATGCATTTTGCACATATTTGGAATAAATGATCACATGACCAGAGCTGTTTACTTCCTGGTTACACCTTGACAAGATGGCTTCCTCCTCAACTTGTCCCAACATACATTTTCAGCTTTGTGTCCATATTTTATTTTTGTTTTATTGATTACTTATTTTAAATTCAATGACACCTGATTTTGATTTTTATATGTCTGGAAAAAAAAATTGGGATTAAATGGGTTAAAGCACTAACAAATATTCCAACAAGCCTTACGAGCGAATGAAAACATCCTGTAACTTCATGGGCCCGACGAAGTAATAACCTCAACAACATCTGGGAGCAAAAACAGGAAAACAATTATTCTTACTGTAGGAAGTGGAGCAGATTCCTTGGGCAATAAAGTGGAAGATGATATTTTGTTATATTTCCTTTCTACTTTACCTTTCCGAGGAAGGACTGCTTCCACTGTTCTGCTCCCTATGCTCAAGCACATTTCCGATAAAAATAGACCTCTCCCCCGCCCTCCACCACAGGTGCTGTGGCAGGGACACAGGTGATAACAACACCCATATAACATGCTTGGCACGTGTCTATTGGGTGGATGCGGGCCGCCCAAAGAGAAAGCCTTTTTTTTTTAAACATTCATCTCAGCCACTGTTCTTCCGCAATCATCGACGCTCCCGCTTTTATTATATTAAAGCTTTGGAGAGCTTCAGAGTTGACTTGAACAGGCGCCGCCACCTAATGAGAAATCGCAGTGGAGTGGAAAGGAGCACGGATGAGGTTACATGTGACAGGTGCGGCGTTGAGATAGGAAGACGGGGGAAAGGGGGAGGGGGGAATTGGGGAAAAGAAATAAGTGGGAAGATGGCAAAAGATCGACTGTGGAAAAAGCTGATAGGGAGGGCAGAGACATTACTGTATCTAAGAGACATGGGGGGGTGGGGGGGGCTGATAGGGTGGATGTAGGCTGTGGACTGAGGTGAAAATAGCAACAGCTACGGTCACATCATCCACGCCTCTTTCTATTCCTGGATCAGTAATAAGAAGATAAAAGCAGACCGTCGGGTGATTCACAGGTGACAATTATGCCTTGCCCACCATCTCAATTTAGCATGAATCGTCTCTCATGAGACTGCCTCCTTGAGAGGCGCTCCTCATAAGACAGAGGAGGAGGAGAATGGACTGCATGACTCGGTTAGTGGCAAACAGCATGAAGCAGCAGGACACATCATCTAATGCAGTGGAGTCCAAACTATGGCCCGGGGGCCATTTGTGGCCCGCTGTCCATTTTTCAGTGGCCCGCGACATATGCTAAAAATGGCATTTGAATCAGCTCAAATAAAATAAAACAAAAATATAAATATAATTTTTTTTTGTTCCCAAGTTTTCATATCCTCATAACATAATAGTGGAAAAAATGTTCAACTATGGCCACATCATTTAGTCATTGATACGTCATAATAATTCATAAAATTGAGTTGAAATTAAATGGATGCACTGTACTGTTAAAAAAAAACAAAAAAAAAAAAAAACAAAAAACGAGTGCGATATTGATTTGAGAAATTGTGTTGATCTTTTTTTCTGCCACTAGATGGCATAATTGCATTTGTAAGATGGTGACAACTCGGGGCATTTTTCCATATTAAGAGCCATATAATCTTTAACATGAAGTACCTTGTGAAATACTGCACATTTTTTAAATTGTAAAATACAACTTGATCCCAGTCTCCACAAATATATGCATTTATTATTAAATGTAATACTAAATTTTGAAGTCGACGTGTCTGCTGCATTGCGACTGACTGGAATTCCCCCAGTACAGACTTTCCAAGTAAGTGGTGGTTATTAATTGCACATTTAAAAAAAAAATTAAAATTGTGCCGTTACAGGAACTTTAAATTAACTCAAAAACACCACACTAACGTTGACACCCCTAATATAAATGCATTTGGAATACCTCGATTGAACGAGGCATTCGCCATCTGCACATGCACTAATTCTTCTTCTTCTCCACTTATTTCTATTCGCGAGGAACTGCATTCATATTTCATAATGGGAAAAGTGCTACTAGGATAAATCTTCATGTCATGGGTTGAAATTAAATTCTCCACTGAGACTCTGAAAGTGGTGTGTGTTTGTGTATACTGGGAGGCAGAATGTACATAGAAAATAGCAATCACAATAATAATAATACCACAAAAAAGCAATTGCACGGTGGTCGATTTGAGCTCGAGGCGGGAGAACAAAGATTGAGAACTGGATACAATTTAATAAACTCTCGCTATTCCCAAACATGTTACAATAATACACGCGCAAGAAAATGCTCTTTCGCTGTCGTGTGATGAATGAGGGGAGTGACAACAGCGTGACGGGCGCGAGTGAAGATACACCGAATTAATGTGCCTGTCAGATGTCTTGTAACGGAGCGATACATTCATTCAATCGCTAACACCCTGCACATGCATGCCTGACTACTTGCATTATTATCTGTACAAAAGAATTATTGTTGTAATTAGTGTTTGGAGTTTATTAGGTGCAATTTGAATAATTAGAGCTTCATATTATGGAAAATTCAAAATTGGGTTTGTAGTTATGTCCCGAAGAAGAAGCAGGTATGACAGATTTCACACAGGCGCAGCTAACTTGATGCAGAATGAAATAAAAGCATAACTGTGCAGGAAGAGAGCAAACTGTGGGATGATGATGAAGTCCAAAATCCCAAACACACTAGTAGTAAATTTTGACTTAATATGTGAAACAGCAAATGTGAAACCGAGTTCTTTTCCTTCCCTAAAACTCTGCAACATCTTTGGGCTGATTGGCCAATAAACGGCATGTCTACCGTTACGCCTCCGATACGCCAATTTGACAAGAAGGCATCGTCAAAGGGGCCGAGTGTCATTTCGCTACTTTGATATGGTGACAGCAGGCACATTCCTCTCATGAAGAACAAATAGGCTGGAGTCACTTGACAGCATTTTTTTTTTTTTTTTTTTTAACACACTGTTGGCTTGTGCTCGTGAATGGCAATGGATTAGGCTCAGAGTCTGCGGTTTCCTGATTTATTTTTCTTGACTGATCATTCTATTTTCCTTAATTATAATTATGAAGCCGAGTAGTTAAGAGTAGATAACACTTAATTGTTCCTGCAGCTAAGTCCCGAAGGCACGATATGCGTTTGTTTGTGCAGAGTAATTGCTGATCCCCGCACCGCCATTCATTGCCACACCTTGTTAAAACACAGATGGCACCCTTACACCTGTTTCAAGGTTGACTCCAGAGAACAGCTGGTTGAAGACAAAAGCTGTTATGGCCATTTTTAAAGAGGCGCTTTCAGACCGGCGAGAAAAAAAAAAGGCGAAGGAAGACAGCCGGCTTTCCAGGCGCTCCGCTGTGCGGCCATCTGACAGGCACTTATGTTGAAATCGACGCGTGCCAAATGCGCGTCCAGTCGGCGGTACTGTATCATTGGGACGAGCTGGAATCGAGCGGCAAGACCACTTGTGCCGCCACAAATGGCAGCACAAGTGACCACAGCTCACAGAGAAAAGACTGTCAGGCTGTGAAATAGGAAAACAAAAGCGAGTTTTTTCGCAGCTCACACAAAATACAAAGCGTGTGCGTGGCAGGCTGGGAATCAGCGCAGTGAGTCAATAACAGCGACTAAGGCGCTCCGGTGGGGGCCGCTGATGACGTTAATCGGGCAGCTTTGTGGACAGCCTCGGCGGGTAAACATTTCCCCTCTGGGGGAAACAGGAGCCATTCTTGATAGGTGCTAATCAGCTAACACATACACACTGACGGCTTCCTCGCATCGTCACTGCCGTTAATCAGCATGACTGGAAAAATAGTTCAGATAAAATTGTACTGACAAGGTGGTGGACTGCAGCCTTGTGCTTCGGAAACAGAAGCTAGTGGTGACTCCCAGACCATCTGAGCCACAGCGACTCGGGCTCCGAAAACGCGCTGCCACCGTGTCAGTGAACTCGGACCACCAAGTCAACCGCTCGCTCACGCAGCGCAAGCTGGCATCCATTACATTGGGTCATCCATCAATGGAAATATCAATCAGTCAATGATGGACGTCCTAAATCATTGTATTCTGTAAAAATAAAGAGTTGCACCCACGTCAACACATCAATCACAATATTGGGGAAAGGTTTGCTTCACTTCACTTGCTTCTAATCCACTAACCATTTTTACCTTGTCCATCTATACAAGTACACAACGCCGACTTAACATGAGGACAATCGCATGACCTTGTTCCATTACATTCCCCTGGGTGGAGGCAGGTCGCCTATAGCGACGGGCTAATTAAAGAGCCCGTTTCAAAAGAGTATGTTGCTAGCCAGGTTACACTTGTGGAGCTCACATTCATTAAAAGCCACCTTGACAAAAGGAGTGGAGTTCATGCAGATAATTGGCGATAATAAATGAAAGGATCCGTCAAGTAGGCAAGTGGCTATGTACTGCTTCCCAGAAGTAAGGAAGCTACGCATGATGTGCGGGCTCAGGTGGCTCTGTTGAGACGTAGGATGTGTTTACATCCTTTTAATTCTGGCTCTCTCCAGAGCAACGACCTCTGCTTCAACTAAAGGATCCTTCTCATTCTACAAACAAAGATTTGTGTGCGTCCGTGAGTTGTTGTCAAACGCTCCAATGAGCAGCGAGTCAACTCAACACAAGTGGAAGACTATGGAGCCCAAGCCTGTCACCACTTTGTATCCACTTGGGCTGCTTTGCTAACACGCAGCTGGACCTTGTCATGCAGGGATAATTTAAAAAAAAAATGTTATCACCTGCTCTGGAAGGTGTTGAGGCCCGCAGGGACACACTGGACCCTCCACTGTCCATTCTGGTCGCTGTACAGAACATACTTGATGGGCGTCTCCACCTGGAGCTCCTTCTCCAGGGCGAACAGATGCTCCTTCCAGGGACAGCCGCCCTGGGACAACTCCATCACCTGCCCACTGGGATCTACCTGGAAACAAGAGGGGCTAATCATATCTGTCTCAATTTTTTTTTTCAAACACAGCACTTAACATATACGGCAGACGCGATACTACAGCTGCGTCTAGCATTTTGCGTGTACCTTGTACCGCTCGTTAACAGCTTCTTCCACAACCTGGCGGGCCGGCAACCAGGAGGACTTGTAGAAATCCAAACGGTCCAGAAACTCATCCCCAACTAATGCCAAGGCCTTTTTGAACCCCTCCTGCAGATGATGTAGATGGTGTAGTTCAAAAACAGCCCTTTTTTGTCATATTTTTTTTGTTGTCTAATTGTTTATTGGTAAAGCCGCAGAGTAACCAAGAAGTGAGTTGTGGATAGCTACAATAGTAATAACAAGATCCCACAACATATTAGGTAAACAACAGAAAGTCTAACTGCCTCACACTCGAGTCACGAAGTGCAAACGCATTTTATTAGGCTTTTGGCAGTACATAAAGCCTTTTTTAAACAGTGTCTATAAATATAATATAATGCTACATGCGTATTCAGTCTTTTTTTAAACAAAAAAAACTTGAGAGATTTGAAGGCTCACAAAATGACCTTAAACCATAAAAAGTCATTTAAATATTCCTGCTCATTTATCACTAATGACATAAATTGTCACCTCTCCAGAAAATGCTGTAAAGATTTTATATTCATCCCCCCAGTTAATTATTTAAAAGTACTGCTGCCAAAAATATAGATCAAATCAAAAGATTCATTATATCTAGGGGGGGGTTAACCCTTCATTGTTGAATTAATGATGCATAGTGTAGGCTACAGAGAAAAGACTTTAAAAAGTTGGAGATGAAACACACAGACACACTTTCCTTTTACATACACGCCA
The DNA here is from genome assembly GCF_051991245.1 of Festucalex cinctus. Classification (NCBI taxonomy): domain Eukaryota; kingdom Metazoa; phylum Chordata; class Actinopteri; order Syngnathiformes; family Syngnathidae; genus Festucalex; species Festucalex cinctus. The sequence continues at coordinate 23,170,164 of NC_135418.1, read as the reverse complement.
ATATTCAACATTAATAACAAATTGTCATTTCATAGCAAGACGTCCTGGATTTTTCTGCATGCCTTGAATGGGAAAAAGTTGCTCCATCTGGTGGACTAATGTGCAAAAATTAAAGACTGAAAGACACTATAGTAGTCAAAATTTAGATAAATTCATATATTAAGTTAAGTTAAACGTGCAAAAAACAATGTTTCAGTGGGAGCATCTTAATTTTTTGCTATTACTGTGTTTTTGTGTAGCTTTGCCACGTTATGCCAATCAAACAGAGATGGCATTTCCAAAAATGAATATCCTTGGGCAATACTGACCTACTATATTCATTGAAATTGGTCAACATATCTTGTGAAAAACAATTCAAGTTTAGACTTGCACAACAGGAAACTGTGATGATTGAGTGTCACAGATATGGATGAAAGAGATGACAATCTTTGTGTGAAAAGAGGGGGAAAAAAAAAAAAAAAAAAAAAAAAAACCTCTTCTGTCAAGGATTTTTGGCAAGCAATTTTTCAATTAAATCTGAGTGCCTTTGTGCTCACTGCATCACTGCGTGAGATGTCCAAAGAACGGGGCAATTGGATGGACTCACTTGACAAGGGAAATACCACAAAATAAATGGGCCAACGCTGTTATGCTGATACAGCCAGGACGATGGAAAAATGTGTTGATACAGATAATTATACATAGGTAGGTTAAAGGTTAGGGGCTGCCAGCTGGAATAATGAGATCATATGGAACACCTTGTGCTTCACCAACAATCGCAGCGTTTGAGCTTTCATGTTGAGCTTTACTTGGCGTTTCTGTCATGAGACATGGTGATTTCCACTACAAAGGGCGCACACACGTCGCTCACCTCGGTGTCCTGACTCTTGCTGTTCCAGCACGGATTCAGATGGCCGACACGTGCGCTGAGCATGGTGGAAATGGCGTAGCGCGCCTCGCCCTCACACTGGGAAATGCCATTGTCGACGGCGTCCACTTCCTCCACAAAGTTCTCATAGAGCTGCCAGGAAGTGAACAGAGGATGCAAAAGGAGATCTTGATGAATGCGTAATGAGATGGAAATAAGCAGTTTTATATTAATGTATGGACGTTAAGACTATTTTTTCCTCAAGATGGTAGGAAGTGGAAACAGGACATTGTGGACCATTAGGACCAAATGTATTGCTAGCAAGTGAAGGCTAAAGTGCACCGCGAGCTCGTTAAACCAGAGAGGACAGCTGCTATTTTACAGTTACTGGAAAATGTTAGACAGGAAGCAATAGAAGAGCACCAACGACAGAGATGTATTTCGGACTAAATGTCCTTTCCTCTCGGGACATCCAAGGTAACACGCTGATCAGTTGATGTTAGAAGAGGGAGGTGCGATTCCAACGTGGCTGATGATCAAACACGAAACATTATGTTTGCGGATTCGCACAGGATGGAGATGATGCAAGTTAATAGTGATTACATTGATGACGAGCAAAGATTTGGTGAGCCTAATGTGCCATGCAAAAATGCGCGTGTACGGGCCTCCTGCTGATGGCTCCAAAATACAATAAATAGAATTGCCGTCTACTCGGCTGGGAGCCTGGCACAGCGGAATTGTCACATTTCCGACTAGCTCCTTTTATTTCTGCTCCTTCTCTGCTGCCAACTTTATTATAGAGGCAGAACGCCATAAACACATTTTTTATTTCTTGCATACTCTGCTGAAAGGAGAAGTCAAAGCTAAAAAATAAATAAATAAAAAATCCTTACAATAATATCTTCTATGCAGACCCACAAGTCTAAATGCAGCATTCTGATTCATATTCCGTTTGTGGAATATGAGTTGTGCAGCAAAATCCACCCGTTTTTATCCATCTCTTAAACTATTTCACATAAAATGTTCTTATCTTTTTGATGAAAAACAACTTGACACACAAATACAGTATATCAACAAGTGGCTACTATGACTCCATGCTATCAGCTAGTAAGTTAACCAGCATTAGTTAGCCGTTGGATTGTTACATTATAACTATAATTTTCTTTTTTTTTCTTTTTTCTTTTTTAACATTTCACCGTGAATCCGCTTACTGTCTGTCCCATGTATTTGTGCATGCTGCACTTGCTAGCTGCAGATTTGAAAGGGGGCGTGTCACTGTGTCACATGACAGTGTCATAGTTAGCGATTAGCAGAGACAAGATTTTACAAAATCTGATCATTTGTGTTCATGAATGAAAATTTTGGGAGATTTTAGTCCAGTTTTTATTAAGCGAAGTACAGTTTCATCTCGTCTTCATTAGTCGACAAAATTGCAGACCGATTTAGTCCCAATTATTGTTTATTAATGAAGGTTTTAGTCTCATCTAGTTTTTGTTCGGTGAAATTATTGTTTTCATTTTTGTTGACGAAATTAACACTATTTCAATCAATGGTCATTGTGTTCTTATCTTTACTTACTACTACCGTACTTTTCATGTTTCTAATATTTTGTTTACCCTCCTAGCTGCAACAGAAGGATAAAAATTCGGGAAAAAAAAAATCTACAAGCAATATACGATGATGACATATTGTATGTGTAGAGATCATTTGGCATCTTAATATCCCTTCAAGCGTCAAACTTTTTGAATTGATGTAGTTTCATTTCATTTTCATTCCAATTGTAGTATATAGTATTAGAAACAATGACCATTTTCCTCTATCAGCTCCCTACAGTAGACACTTGGCCCAATAGAACATAGCAGACAGAACTCAATGCACGCTAATCCGTTGGCAGCGTCAAATATGGTCGGACTCACTTTGTCATAGAGGATCTCCAGCTGCTTGTCGTCCTCCTTGAGCTGCATCAGCTGGGCCAGCAGCTGACGGCCAAAGTGGAGATAGACCAGGCCGGCAGAGCTGAGCTTGGTCACCCAAGGCTTGTCAGGACGCAGGCTGTGGAAGGTCTCTGCAAAGGTCCTGAACGTAAAGACAGTTAATATGGAGGTGGGCTTCATTGCTGCTCGTAGCATTAATTCGTTTTTAGAATTACACGGCAGATGATCAAATGCTCTCACGGGTCATGTATAGCCGAAGAGCTGCGGTTCCTCATATTAGTGTGTGCGACTGCAATAACAAATATTTTGGACTGCAAACTCAGCATCAATTCATCTGTAAATCCTAATGCCTGATGCATTACTGCAGGTGTGGCGAGATCCGGTCCTTGAGGGCCGCATTCCTGCTGGTTTTGGATATTTCCCTTCTTCAACACAGCTGATTCATGATCAGCTCATCAGCAAGCTCTGCAGAATCCTGATAACGAACCTGTTAATTGGAATCAGCTGCACTTCGAGTAGGGCAATCTATAAAACCTGCAGGACTCCAGCCCTCGAGGACCGCAGTTTGCCACCCCTGTATTACTGGATGTGGATCAGATATCTATATTGAGGACTTGGGATGCCTTAAATAGTCTATTCGGCTTCATCTCCAGTTTGCATTGAGCAGATAGCGAGCAGGTTGCATGCCGTGTTTGCAATCATGAGTGCACATAAATAAACGGCCACGTGAACAGATGGGGGGGGGTGGGGGGGGGGGGGTTCTTATCCGGCGGCATCGAGGCACTGCTGGTCATTTGATTCGGGCTTAATTGGAAAGCACGCGTGAGCTGCAGCACAGTAGATAAGTGACTGTCAAGTGAATGAGTGACATGTGAGGGAGGCGGGTGGTAATTAGGACCATTAAAGATCCTAATTGGCCAAGCTGGAGCATCCCCGGGCTCATTAACAAGTGAGGGGAAAAGTGGAGAAAAAGAAGGATGTTTGTGTGGCCAAGTTTGCCAGCCATCCTGCTAATAAAGATTGTAATGAGAAAGTCTGATCTCGTTACTTAGTTTCTCCTTTATTCAAATATTTGATATAATGGCTGGAGACTTGCCTGTCACATTCAGTACAAATACTATATATACACCGGTATATATTTTTTTTCTATAAGTAAATGACATTTTGAACATCAATTTGTTCAGTGAATTTGTGCCAGTTTCCACTAACGTCAGTAGATTGCAGACAGAAGTGTTATTTTTTCGGTGTTATAATTTTCACTGCATTCATCAGGATTATTGGCCTTAACGTGTCATCCTGGTTTTGTCTTTATTAGCATTTACAAAATGTAAAACAAAACAAAAATAAAAAACAAGTATTTTTGTCAATCATTGTGTATACTTTTCTGATATTGTCCTTTTACAGTTTTGTATTTCTTGTAATACTTATCCATAATAGTTTTGTATTTTTCTTATAATTTCTTATAATTTAACCGTTTATGTATTTCTTTCAAGCTAGTATTTTTTAAATTTTCCGTACAACAGTTTTTGTTTTGTCAACTATTTCGATTTTTCTAATATTTATGTTCATAACTGCCCTCCAAACACTTTTTTATTTTCTCATTCTTATATTTTTCTTGTGATATTTGTGTATATTTTCTTAATAATTTGTGTCTTAATATATTTTTGTGATTTTCAGATAATGTCTTTTATTTCACTATTAGTCTACTTTATCTTCTAATTTTTTTTTATAGTTTTGTGTATTTATTTTTTTTATTGTTTTCTAGAGTTTGATTCCCCCCCAATATTTGCATAATTTTCAAATACAATTTTCTATTTTTGTCTTTAATTTGTCGTCTAATAGTTTGACATTGTTCCCTAATCATCTAGAGTGCTTGTTTTCTATTTGTATATTTGTCATCCATCCATCCATTTTCTTGACCGCTTATTCCTCACAAGGGTCCCGGTGGGTGCTGGAGCCTATCTCAGCTGGCTTTGGGCAGTAGGCGGGGGACACCCTGGACTGGTTGCCAGCCAATCGCAGTATTTGTCATCCAATGTTTACTAATTGTTCTAATATTTGTGTATGTCATCCCATGTTTACTATTTTTCTAATATTTGTGTGTGTGTTTTTAAAAAGGGGCCGCAATAGTGTTGCTGTCATCTCCATCTGTTAAACTGTTACTGAATAATCCTTCTATCGCCAGCTCCCCGCACAGCGCAGTCCGCTTAGACCCATTACTCACATGTCGCCCCGCGCATCTGCGGAATATGAATGACACCCACGTTCCCCTGCGGGCCCCTGGCGGTGTGGTGGCAGCCGGTGTGCCTCGTGAACGCCCAGCGGGGAGGGCAATCAATAGAAGAGCACTAATTATCAACAGCCGCCTGCTGGGAAAGGGGACCTGCTATGTCTTTATCATATGGTTGGTGGTGGCGAAGAGAGGAGGGGATGGTGGGGATTAATGACTGTCAACGTCAGGGCACCAACTTGACCAGTCGCTATGAGTGAGTGAATGCCATCTGCAATTAAAGAACTTGCGCTCCTCATTGCGTGAAATATTTTTCCCAAGATGACTGGAGGCACAATGAGGGCGTTCAATACACTGAGAGGCCTGACGAGGACGTAATAAAAGTCTGTGACTGCGTGATGTGAATGCAGCAGTTCTGCTCGGTCATGATGAGCCAGGAAAAACATGCCTTAAAGGGGACATTTATGGAAAATTGACTTTTTAAGTGGCTGTACAAATAGTTGGAGCTCTGGAGTGCCTGCTCAACCACCAATTGTGAAATTCAACCACAAATCTTTAGTTATGGGCCGTATTTTTGAAAATGTCTGTGAGCAAACAGTTTTGAAGTGTTACAGTGGGGAGAATTTACATAATAACCACCCCCATACTGATTTCTCCGCCCATGACATGATCAGCTAGTAATGGTGAGGATCCAAAGTCACTTTCAGAACTGGGCTCTGCTCCCACAAGGAGAAACATGCAGACATCCACTCCTAGTCGTCATGGTAACGACATCTGTACTCTCCATTGGCCTTATAGGAGAATACGCATGGATTATTCAAGCAAAGTTCAAAATGAGTTAGTTCTCCATAATAGGCCCCTTAACGTGAAATTGAAATTGTTTTATGTGTGTTTTAATTATATTAGCATGAGGCTAGCTGACCTCTGCTTCTATTTGTCTTACTCTTAAAATGTTAAGTGTGCAGTAAATATTTTTTTTTATGAAGGGTTGGACTCTGGAACGTATTACTCCAATATAATGAATCTCAATGGGAAATGTAGTTTTGAAAGTCTGCCAACATCCAAGAATAACCCCACTGGCCTCATTTGAACACCACTTTCCACTTTGACAGTCCAGCCATCACAACCGCCTCAGCTAATCCCCAATACATGGAATCATAAACAATTTACAAGTTGTATATCAAGTTATAGCTTCTCCCACTGGACCAATAACCTTCAGGCGGCGCTGCTGTGTCATGCTCCAGATAGCCGTAAATCACAGCCGCGTACCTCTGATGATGATCGTAGCGGTGCCTCTGTGGATCAAATTCTCCTCCCACGTCGACCACAATGTCACAGCCAGCCAGCAGCGCTGGGTCCCTGGTCCGCACGATCTCCGCATCCTGCGCAAGGAGCGGAACGGACGTGCAATTATCCAGCGAGCGGCGGTCAAGTGGGACAGGAAGTCTTCGGAAAATGACAATTGGATTCATCCAAATGTGTTATTTTGGTGCCCTAAACCGACAGGATGGTAACTGAATGGGAAATTAAACGAATCCCGCTTAGCACTTACTGTTGAACGCGATGGCCTAATTGGACTCAAAGGAGGGACAAGGTTTGACCTTTTAAATTAGCCAATCAATCATTAGGTAATCTTGAACACTCACCAGAGAGTTCATTATTAGGCACTTTTGCTAAATCTAATGAGCTCTCAGACGAGTGAGCTGCTGTACCCAAAACTCTGCCTTTACAAAAGATTATGAATCTTCATTTTGATTGAGATTAAAATTTCCCTCATCAGGTTCTCTCTCTCTCAGTAAACCTCCACTAATTCATGTGGCATAGGGATTTGGGTCGGATTCAAGAAGCTTTGAAGCCCTCTGACTATGGATTCGTAATTGCATATGGATGCCACAAGATGGCAGCAAAGCACTTGAACTTGAGATGAAAACCATCAACGACATGCTAGATTGCAAACAATCATAAATATCATATAATGAACACATCTTACATAAAGGACACTACTTCATCAGGAGGGGGCAACTAAATTATTCAGCAAAAGCAATCCACCTTCACATGAGGCTCATCAATCTTATTAGCTGTCATACTAGCCTAAATAACAGTAGTACAAACTGGTGTGACGTCACACATGGGAAAAACAAATATGCACACAAATACTAAACAAACGGTATTAACGCAAGTCATTAAAGTCACTTATTGATATTTACAAATGATAATGAAAATCACTTATTTGTAGCTATGCATCGACACTGTTATTGATAAACCGCGACAAAACGTAAAGTTTCAATTTGTAATGATCAACGCCATGTTTTAAATCTCTGAATCATTTACAGCTTATCACATTCAGGACAACTTTTTAACTTATTTGCAATAGACATCAATTGAATCATTCTAGTTTATTATGTTTACATTTTTTTTAATGTTACCAGTACTTTGAAAGCCAAGTATGATTTGGGATGATACTGTAAAAAGAAAAAGAGTATGATCATCACCAATGGTTGTGCAAATGTACGACCAAATGTTTTGACTTTCATATTTTAACGAGAACCCTATCATGAATTGAATATTACTGATTTTTTTTTTTTATGTACGTTTTGTTCTCCCAAATCGACCTAAAATTTTAGATTTACTGTTGTGCCATGACTATCATGTAGGGATATCACAATATCTGAGCTACAGCGCCCCAATATGGCATGTTGCAGTAACACAAGGCCAAACAGTGAAGGCGCCCACACAGCTACTTTAGAAGACATAGAACTCTATAACACACAATTTGCCCACCTTGTATTCGGGTAGCTGCCGGAGGAAGAAGCAAGCCAGAACCTCGTCGCAATGAAAGGTTCCGTTATGGGTTCCGATCTTTTTGGCGGCCATTCTGTCAACGCACAACCTCTTAGCTTCACTGGACATGTGTCGTCCTCCCGCAATGTTGCCGACAAATGTGACACGGTGAGCACGGAACTGCTCAAGACTCAAATTTTGCAGTGAGGCACAGGTTTGTGTATTGATTATGTCCGCGAGATATTTTGTTCGAACTAAATTTGTCCCTAGCACACACGCGCGCTTCATCAATGCAACAAGCCGGCGGGGAACACATTTAAGGAGGCGAACAACTGTCGTGTGTCAGTTTTATGGACCGGCGGAAACAGAGTACCCCTTTCAATAGTTCCACACGTAATGTCAAACTCACGAGATTGGGGACATTTTACAGGGGGGGAAAAAGGCAGATGTGTATCAAATATATTTTTTATGCATCAATCAAAAATAAAATGTATATTTTTTAAACATGACAAAAAAATATATATAATATACTGTAATTAGTTTTCCGTAAATTCTAAATTAACCCCCAATTCTGGAATGACCCATGTCAAGTACCATTATTTTTAATGCCTGGATTAATATGGCGAAATGTTATTAAAGCGCCTTGGAATCGTTTTAAATGTTTAAATGTGTAAAAAAAAAAAAAAAGCGCCTCCTTGAAAGAGGGTGCATGGAAACTCGTACTGGTTACAACCGGCAGAGTGCGCTGTAGTTCAAAACTGTCAGGCCTATGATCCCACTGTTATGTGAGCTGTTTATTGATTAACATAGTGGTAATTAACCCCTTATCTTGACCCATTAACCATTATATAAAAAAAAGTTAAATTTCATTTAAATGTTCTTTTGTGTAAAATATGTAAACATTTCAAAGGCCAGGCAGTTTTATATAGCGCATTTCAGGTAACTCAATGTGCTTGAACATACAAGTAAAAGTATAACAAACAAAAACAAAAGCAGTAAAGATTTTGAAAGCAAAGTACCGAAATATAAGGTATATTGCTAAAATTATTCTAAGAATGTAAAGTACAAGAATAAAATTTTAGAAATTTTGTTTTTAAAATGCTTTGAAAGACCTCAAGAATGGGGCATGGAAGCATTTTTCTTAACATGGCTTTAAAAGCATTCACTCTTTGAATTTTATATTCAAAAAGGAAATGTACTCACATTTCATGATTAAGCACAACACTGCTGCAACTATGCTGCATCAATATTAGTTGTTTTCAGCAGAGAATAACCTACATATGAAAGTGTGTATGTAATTTCAACTGCTAGTGCTTGTGTTCAGAAGTATCACAATCGATTAATCAACAACTAACTCATCGATTATTAACTTTGTAAAATTAATCATTCAGAGCCATTAAGTAAAATGATCAAAATACACTGACTTCAGCCTCTTGCCACTAAAATTCTGAGATGTATTTCTTCATGAAATCAGACTGATTGTCTTTTGTTTTTAACCCAAATAAGACATTTGCATTTTGCTTTTACTTTTGAAAAAAAACAAAAAAAAACATTGTGTACATATTTTGAGTGTGACCATGAGTGCACAGCAAATGATTTACACTTTTTCTGTCCATGACTGCTTGTTTTTCTCAGGCATAACAGTTTCTTGCTAATAATAATAATAATAATAATAATAATAATAATAATAATAATGCGGCATAAGATGGGGCCCACAAAGGGCTGATTTTTTTTTTTCACACATCATTTTACTCATATACTGACAGTTTTAACAAATATGGCAAAAAGTGTTTGTTTAATTTATTTGTAAATTCCCTATTTAAGGCATGTAGTGGAAATGCAGCCTTAAAGGTTTAGTGAGCAGTATTTGCCATCAGGCTTTGGCCTTGAATCAGCACCATGGACAGCACCCCACACTCTCCAAATAAACATTTCTCCTCCTCCTGATGGGATTACACTGCTTAATCGCCTTGGATGCAACAAAACAACACATCGCCTTGTGCTGACACTTTTTTTTTATTTGTCACAACTAAATCTTCTCCAGCCGAATAAATGACCCTTCATGTCGCTAATGCCTCATGAAGTCAAGTGGCTCATTAGCATATCTTTGAATGTTGACAGGCAACAAGAATACAAATGTAGGGGAGACAATACATCTGTCTCTGATTTATGATGAAAACATTATGCTAATTGAAAGGATTATCATGTCTTTAGCTGGTTATGTACACTGATTTTTGCTTGGACCTGTACTAACGTCTGTTTTACTTTGGCATAGACAGAGAGATAATTAGAACAGTTGGTTTACTTCAGTATTTCTGCACATAAAATGACGTGAGTCATGCAAACAGATAAACGTAAATAAACAAGCCCGGGAAATAATGTTTATCGGCCCGCCTCCTTCCACGCGCACTCTCCATTGGTCCCCATCCTCTCTCACAACCCAAAAACCTTGAGGTGCGGAAACATCACATGCTGTCTGAGAATTATTCCCCCTCCTCTCCCTGCTCGCCGCTTCCAGTTTTACACGCAGCGATGACAGGAAATGAGGTGGTCCCTGCTTGCCTTAAAAGGAAGAGAGCAGCCCTCGGACGCTCAGTCAAAACATCAATTATGAGCTTTGCTGCAAAGATTTTTTGTCGCATTCCGCTATGCTATCAAGCCACAGTATCATCAAGCTATCTACTGTACCAATCTACCTATCCATCCGTGTGTGTACATAATGGCAAGAGAGAGAGAGAGAGAGAGAGAGAGAGACGGGCAAGTAAAAAAAAAAAATAATAAAAAAAAGCCTTTTTCATTAAATAATTAATCGCGATTAATTAATCTGATTTAAAAAGCTATCGTTTGACAGCTCTACATACAATACTAGTTGATATTATAAATTGTATGCATAGTTCATAAAGTTAAATATTTATTCTGGCCAAAGTAATAACATTGCAATTTAATCTAAGGTTGTGGTCTGGTAAGCAGTAAAGACAATCTGCACTGCAGTCACATTCATATAAGTCGAATTTCTGTGCCACCGTTTGTTTTCTGACGCTGCGTGTTTGCTAACTTGAGCATGCGTCTGCTTGTTTGTGTTTGTGGCCACAACATGTCTATGTTGTTACAAATGTCCCTTTACACTCAAAACAAGATCCTAATAGTAGCAATAATGGTCCGGATAATTGTTAAGGCTCCCCCGCCCCCTTTTCGCAGCTAGTGATCTGCTCCACTCCAGGGTATTTGGGAAGTGTCGTTAATCCAATGTTAATGTTGATCGTGATTTATGCATATTATGTACATCTTTAATTGGAATAGGCAGGACTGTGCAATTATACTGTCACCGATTACTTTGCTGTAGTTTACGTGCCCATCCCTTTTAAGAGATTGCTTCTCCTGAAAATGTGCACTCACTAATGAATTCATTACATGCTTTATTATAGGGTTTGGCTAAGGCATCGTATGCAATGGAAGCAGTTTATTAGAATTTGGTGTTTTATGACAAGTCATCAAACTATAACGCCCATACGCAAAGACGAACGCTCTGATTCAGTTTATTGCCTTCCATCTGTGTCCAAATTTGGTAGCAATCGGTTAAAATCTCTCGGACAAGTTTGTCTTTGAAGGACATGCTGAATGGGTTTTTAAGACGGTAGTTGTGGATCTAAACATCAACCAAATTAGAAGTTGTTGATATCTGACCTTCTAAAGTTTTATGTTTTATAGCAAGTCATGAAGTGGGCAAGAGAATTGGGATTCACCGCACTGGTCACCAGCCAATCACACTGCTCATATGGACAAACGACCGATCATGCTCACATTCGCACCTATTGACAATTTAGAGTCTTCAACAAATCTAGCGTGCATGTTTTGGAAGATGAATACTCCAAAGGAATTTGAGTCAACATTAAATGTCAATCATTCAGAACTGTGAGGCAGATGTGCTAACCACTCGGTCACCGTGCTGCAGAATCCCATAACACTGACTTAACCCATAAAAGATTTCCCCACATGCACTCTATATGATGCTGCCATTATTTGTGTATTTGTGTGTGTCCCCCATTAGAATTCCGAGTGCGTCGTCCTCTGCGTCACGCACAGACCCCATCGCCCACCTCCATCCAACTGCAGTCACCACCTCATATTGCGTCGCTGACTTCACACCGGCCGACTGAGGATTCTGTTTCTACGGCAACATGCTCCCGAGCCCCGCCCCGCCCCTCTCCATCTCCATCTCCCTCCTTTTCCCAGCACACACCACGTGACTGACAGGAAGGCTTCTCCCAGCTCCCCCTCTATGCTGATTAACCCTCTCCTCGGCACCTTCTCGCCTCTCGGAGGGTTCTAAAGGGAAGCTTCTCTAATCTCCCCCGTCAGATCAAAGCGGCACTTGATCTAAATGTTGCATTAGCATATTTTTAAATTACACCAGTGAATCATATACTAAGAGACCTACTTGTATACAGTAGGAAAAATCACAATGGGTTGTGTGCTGCAGTGTTGTTGTCAAGGTCAAACATGGTGAAAGTGTCGCACATCCTCATTGAGGGAAACCTTAAAGAGCAGAGGTGGGCAAAGCAGGGCCCCTGGGCCACTATACTGCCTTCGCTATTCTTTAATCCAGCCCGGCCCACTGAGCACTTATATCAGGAGTGGGCAAACGTTTGTGCTCAAATGCCACGTTTGATTTTTCAAACCGACATATGGGCCAGTTAAAAAAAAAAAATGTCTATGTATATGTAGTCTATTTTGATGATCAATAAGACTTCAAATAACATTGTATATAATTGGGTTATCATTATTTAAAAAGTGTAGTATTTTTTTTAAAGTACATGTACATACATGTATTTATTTTATTTGATAAAATTAAAAGAATAAAGGTAAAATGCTGATGTAAAATTTTACATATTTGATTTTACTTTTTTGTTCCTTAATTACAGCCAAATGAATTTGAATCTATTTAAATGTACAGTATAGATATATTTTACTATATTATACAAAATTAAACAAATGTGCAGAATTGCGTTGATCATACACTGAATAAATTAACCAGTTATTTAATCTGATGAATGAATGAAAATTAAATACAAAATGGATACATACATTTTGACCAACCAATTTTAGTTGGCAAAAAAATCATGCCGTGATTGGTCGTTACTTGTATCTGTGATGTCATTTTCAGTCAACAGTAAGTGGCAAAATGGCCGCCTCCTAGATAAAAGCGGGTGGATGTTGCTGCTTCAATATTCTCCATAAACACGATATTAATCACAATACCACGTTTAGACAAGTGAGGCTGAATAGAACATATTATTGTAAAGAAATATTTTGGGTTGAATTCTCTTTTAATGAAATAATTGCAAAATAAATATAATAACTTTATTGGAAATAACATGAAGAATAGAATGCATTTGGATTGTCTCAATATTTCTTTTCGTTTGTTTATTTATTTATTTAAAACTTTGTAACTTCTTTTTAACCTCATCTACAAATGACCTGGTCGATTTGTCTGTTCAAAAAAAAAAAAAAAAAAAAAAAAAAAAATCTAATATGGCCATGCAGCACAAACGTTTGTCTGCCACATTTCAGAGTCCGGCAATGATCTCACCTGCTTTTCTTTCTTTATTTTATGACAGCATCTTTGACTTCCTGTCGGGAGTGCTGGTCCAGTATACATGAAGCCACATGAGCGCATCAAGTTTATTTATTTATTTATTTATTTATTTATTTTTTTAAAGCGCATCAAGTTTATGAATGAAAACTCTTCTTCCTGGGTGGCAGACAGCAGATGAGATCATCTTCATTGCAATGGAGAATCCCCCCCACCTTTACTCACTACACAGAGTATATCCGCTTCATGCAAAACCATATTGGATGGCGCCACTCTTAATGAATCCTCCAGTAGACAATATATGGATGATACATTGGGTTACTGATTGATGACAATGCTGCCCCGAGGTCAGCTTCCTCTGACATCAACACATGCTTTTACCTCCTTAATTGGGGAGACCATCTTTCCTTTTGGGTGGGTGACTATTTTGCACTAGTCCCAACTGAAGACTAAAATAATCCTGATGTTCAGATATTAGACCCTAAGGAAGTACCAAAGCACGAATAATGGAGTAAGTTTATTTGCGAGTAGCAAAACACATACAAGCGAGGGAACATTGTGTATTTATTTGCTTAATCAATAAAGATCAATCCAAACAAATTATTTTCACGCTACCTTAGCCTACCTCTCTTCCGTCTGAATAAATGTTTTACTGTACATTTTACATCATTATAATATTGAAGCCGTGTACTAATTGTTCCTTTTTGTCATGTTCCTATGGAAACAGCAGAGTGGTTGTGGATGATTGGTCGTGTATCCAGCGGTGAGGAAAAGTGACAATTTCTGGCGAACACGAGGGCCCTCGGTGAGGATCCATAAATAGCCTTCACAACTAGCCCTCCCCCGACCCTCTCCACTCATCACCATGGACCCTATAACCCTTCCCCCCCACCATGAAAGCCAACTGAGGGCAATCTGCTTCCAATTGGCACAAGGTCTGGCACTGTATACTTGTATGCAGAGGCATGTACACGTTGCTCATGTAGACATCATAGCATCTTTCACTGGAGGCTTTATGTTAATCTGCTCCTACAGAATCGAAGGCACCGTGCCAAACAGTGCAGCAATGTTCCATCAGCCTGGCGGGGGATGCAAGCAGGCTGCTTCCAATATGGTTCTGATGATGCACATTTGGAGTTTTCTGATGAAAATGAACAATATAGGGCATGTTTAGTTTGGTCCATGTGGAATCCACCACAAAAGCAGCACTGATCTGATCTCCAAGCACTGATAAATAAATCATGAGGAAAGTTTTTGGAGGAAAGCAAACACAAAAGAGTGCACAACTCCATTGCCTTAAGGTACAATACTGAAGGGATCCTTGAAAGCGCAGCAGGAATAATTAAAGTGCCTATTTTGCTTTCTTTGCCACTACTTCATTTGAGATTTACAACAAACATATTTTTGTGAGGGATGTTAAAATATTCATTGAGGCTATTAGACAAGACTGTGAAAATGAAATGAAACTTTCTTTGGTTAATTTTGTAGTTAATGATAATTTAGTCAAGGCAACTTTATTTTTAGAGCACTATTCCTACACAAGGCAAATCCATAATGCGTTACAGAGGCAAACAAATAATGATTAAACAAGAGGAATAGATGATGACAATGAAAAGATGAAACTCAAGATAAAATCCCAACATAAAAGCAGGATGCAGGAAATGATCAAACAAATTGGTAATTTGATAAAATAAATTATCCAGGAAAAAATATATAAAGTATTTACTTAGAACATATTTTATAGGAGCAAAACATTTTTTTTCTCACAAGCAGCGATTATTGAACAATAACGTTTTCCAGACAGATTTAAATGTACGAAGTCAGTGTAGAAATTGTATAATGTCCATTTTCCTGGTACCACTAAGAACTGGAACAGCATCATTCTGGGCCAGTTGCAGCTGTCGGATTGATTACTGGGTCAGACTTGTTAAAAGACTTTTAAAATTGTCCAATCTATTTGAATAAACAGCTTTTCTGTAGTTGTATTACGGCCTGAGACAAAATATCAATAATGTCAAATAACTGTGACGTGATATTTCCTCCTGTGATACGTTGGTGTACGATATCAAAACATCATTAGAATTTGTTTCCCTCGTCATCCCCTTGTTTGGATTTACCAGAACGATTGTCGTCATTGTCAGGCATGGTGAGTGACGCTTATCACAGCCTAGCCCGTGACACATGCAGCTTGGATATTAATTCAGAAATCTTGCACATTGATTTATTTATTTATTTATTTATTAGGATTATTGTGTGCATTGCAGAAGAGTGTTATCTTTTTGTGTTGACGTGATATTGTATTGTAACAATGCACACACTTGATGATGCTATTTCTTTGAAAACATACAGTCTACTAAGATATGCGATACTACTTTATAGTCTGGACTATACTACTGTATATTCTGTAGTATCATCTAGGCTGGCATAGCATAGTATAGTAGCATACAATACTGTATGTAAGAACATACAGTACTGTGCTACTATGTTGTGCTATACTATGCTAGGCTAGATGATGCTATTTCTTTTTACTATGTTACGTGATACTACTTTATATTTTGGGCTACTGTATATTCTACAACAAAATACAATAGTATAGCATAGTATAACATGTATTCCTTACTATGGTGTTGCATAGTTTAAAATTACAGAATCACATTTAATAATTTAATAGAATACAGTATACATATGGTGTAGACGTAGTGCAATATGGTGGCACTGGACAATGAACAAAAGATGTTTTGTTATTAATATTTATTTGCTTAGCACACTTGAAATGAAAGAGGATTAGGACATTTGGAATGTCTGGTTCTCATACGTCTCCTGACTCCTCCACAGTGCGTGTGTGCGCGTGCTCGTGTGTGCTAGTTAGGGTTTCCCCCACGGTCTCTAAACACCGCGATGAGGTCATCGTAGGGGTTTAAACCCAGCTTAATCCCAGAGATAAGGGCTGGATTTGGATTTAGCACTCAAAAAGGGTCATGTTGCTATAACTATCAGACTTACATACACACCCGACTGTTACACAAACAATTAATGTGTCTCGGTGTCAGTTTGACTTTTCGGTCGCTTGTTTACAGCAATTCTATGAACTCTTCAAAGTGGCAGATATTCACTGTGCAAGGGTTCACAAATTCCCAAATAAGTTTATAAGTCTGAAACATTCAGAGTATATTCTGAATTTCTTTTCTTGTTATTTTACAACTTTTTCTGGTAAATTTTACACTTTTTATTGTAAAATTATTACTCCCGCCCTGTAAAAGTAAGTCTCTTAAAGTTGCAACTGATCTCATAGTAGTTTGAGTTTATTCTTGTACAGTTTCCAAATTTCACATCTCAACTTTATTCTCAATTAGTTGTAAGTTTTTAATGTACAATTTTATTCTTGTATGATGTAGCCACAGTCGTTGGCTTTTGTTAAGTATTAAAGCCTTTTTGTGTTGTTGACAAGTGCAATTTTTGACATGCACAACTGGTGATGTATTTGCATACCCATATGTGTCTATGTAATTTCCCATTTTATGTTAGCATTGAGATAGCTATATGTAAAAAGACTCGGGTCACAACAGGGTTATACACCACTATGTTTGAATATGTTTTTTAACCCACCACTTATGCCTCTTAGAAAACTAATTACTATTGGTCATGGTGATGGCATTTGAAGAGTTCAGTATTTTTTCACAGATTCACTGATCGAAATAAAGTGTATGTTTTCTATAACATATCCTTCATTCCCTCTTGCCTCCCAGTGTGGCAGAAGGGAAAGGGGGGTGTCGTTGGCTGCCAGATTATGCACCAATTAAACTCCTTCCAGAGGGCGTTAATAGGGCTTGAAAAGGATTTACACGACCCTGTCCAGTCAAATGCTGCGTGCTTTGTGGATGACATCATTTGGATCACCTCACATACCAGCTGACCCCACCATCGACATCCTCCTCCACCCCCCTCCTTGCCTAAGAGTATCCTCACACCCGCATCAAGCCGTCTACCTGCACTGGCGCCGGCGACGTCACCGCACATCTCCTATCCAATTGGACGACAGCCTGCGTTAAGCCCCGCCCCCTCTACGCAGCTTCTCCCTGCGTTGCTCTCCCTCTCTTCCCTCCCCTGCTCCTGTTTACTGACTACAACGTGAGCTACTGTCGCCGTATATAATCCCGAGTGTGGCCGCGTAGCATCCTCAGAGGAGGGGAGGTGGAAAAGGGGGTGTAAGGAAGCAAAAACAAGCAGAAAGAAAAACAAACAAAAACGGATTAAAGCGAGGAGGCTGAGCGACGTGACCGCCATTGATGGTTGGATGCTGAGGATGACGATGCGACCAGCTTGATTCGGGGGGGCGGAACGCAAAAATAAACCTAACTCGTTTTTCCCCTGCATCATTTTCCATTAAGTGGAAGGGGATTTGACTCCATGGGGATGGACGTGAGCTCTCAACACTGAGGTAAGAGACGTTTTACCCTGGTTTAGATTAATAGGTCGTGTTAGCATATAACATAACCAGAGGTTCTTAAATTGAAGGTTGGGGACCTAAAATGGCTCCTAGGCCCATTTTATTGGGTCTTCAATTGGAGTAAAATGCTCTTAGCTCATTTATTCATATTCATACTTAATATGTTTACGTCACCGGGGTGGGGTGGTGGGATAGTTTGGCAATAAGCACTCTTAGATTGACTGGTGACTGGTCCAAGGTGTACAAGGCTTCTCCTGCACAAAGTCAAATGGGATAGGGTCAAGCTCACCCGTGGCACTATTGAGTACAAGCAGTATAGAAAACGTATACAAGTTGATTATTTTTACCCTGTATTTGACTAGTCATTCAAGTCTGGACACACACAAAAAAAAAACATTTAAATAGGATTATTTATCATGTTAATTTTGGTTAACGTGGTTTAAGATTCACATAAACTTGATGTAATGAGGTTCAATCTTTCTCTTATGAAGAAATTTGTCGTGGCGAAAGGAACAACATCAACATCACATAAACACCACAATTAGTGCAATCTCCTCCATCCATATAACCTATTGGTTGTTCATTTAATTAACTGAGGGTTGACTGAGTTTTGCTATTTGTTATAAATATGAACATAATCATTTTAACAGTTTATAATATAAACTATATCCTCACAGTTAAATACAATGTAAGGTGGTCTGATGTTTTTCTTCGGTAATAAAATGATAGAGCCATTACCAAACACAGTGTGTTGGCTCAGTGCAATTAAGTCAGGTTGAGGGCACCAGATGTGTCTCTTAATAATAAGCCTGATAATTCACATTGTCACGGAAAACTCCATTTCTTCATTCATCATATGATTTATATGCTTTCTGTGAGAACGTATGACTTGACTGATAGCTCGGATGGGGATGTAAATATAGCCACACGGATGCCATGGCAACAGCGTGAGCTCCTCTCATAACCACGCACCTATATGGTTCTTTTTATACCAGTAATTTTATTGCACTTTGAAAGGGTGATTAGAGGTCTTATGTGTACTATGAGTCAGTGGGGGAGCGCACCATAAATGTTTTTTTTCCTCTGAGACATACAGTAGATGCATTAATGTGAATTAGGCCCCACACTTGTCACTGCATTTTGACATAAAGCAATATAATATATAATAATTAAAAAAAATACCATAACAGTATTAGCACTCAAATGGTGGCTTATGACCCATGTATGTTGTCATGTATTTCTCTCGTCTGTATTCATTAATTGGTATTCATCATATCAATATAATGGCAATATTTTTGTTACATGATAAACTAAGTGTTACATTTTGGATTTGGAAGGCTTCTGTTAGACAAATACGAACAAACAAAAATGATAACCCTCACTTGGTGTTTGATTTATGTTCTGCTGCATCAAAAATTCAGTAGTAAGTAAGACACTTAATTTGTATGTGCAGGTCTACCAAATGTTGTGGTTTTGTTTTTTTAAAGGTGTATTTTAATTTATTAGCAGCAAGGTCTTTTTTAGCAGACTCAAATTGGACTTGATCCAGGGGAAAAATAAGGCTTTAGTTAGTTTGGATTAACGTCATATTGCACGTATCTGCTTTTCTAAATAAGGAACCTAAATTGGTGGATATGTCGTTTGCGTTCACAGACAGTTACACGCTTTTGATACAAGTAAATTTGCATAGAGAGTACGAAATCCGCCATGCTGAGTGGCAATTATTTAACGCTGAATTGATTTGTAACACGTCCTCCTCTCTTTCAAGGCTGTCCGTTCCCCAGTTCTTCCCCCATGGCCCTCATTCACGAGCCCCGCGCCCCGTCTCCATCTCTCTCCGGCTTCAACACCCCTCTCTCCGACCCCCCGTCCTTCCGCCGGCTTGATGTCGAAACGCCCTGCACCCCTGAAATGGACCTGACGCCGACCCAGTGCGTCCTTCGGAACGTCCTCTCCATAGACATGGGGGGCACGGTAGAGCCTGGAGGAGGAGGAGGAGGAGGAGGAGGGGACGGGTCGACTACTGGGCCCCACCAGACGCCAGCCGATGAGCAACAGGAGCACTTTGCCAACAGCGTCCTCAAGCTGCACGACCACGACGGCATCCCCGCCAGGACAGAGGGAGAGGGGCCGCAGGCGGACGGCAGCGCTGTGCGGCGCGAGGCGGACAACGCCAGGCTGCAATGCCAGTCCAATGGAGGGGGCGGGGGCTTTCTGGAGGGCTTGTTTGGCTGTCTGCGACCTGTCTGGACTATGATCGGGAAGGCGTACTCCACTGAACACAAACACGATCTGGACGGTACGTTTAGTTGCTGTCTCGCTTCCCCCTCAGCACCATCATTAAGTATTCCTTTAAAAGCCAGCATGAACTATTTATTTAATTCCACTCTGAAGCGTTGCTCAGCTAATTAAGTGATAATACCACCAATATTAATTTCATTAAAACAGTTGCAAGCCAGGGGTAGGGAATCTTTTATTTATCAGTATATTTAATTAAGTCCTGCGAGGGGCTTTTTTTTTTTTATGTAATGCTCAAACAATTGATTTTCCAAACTCGAGTCCTTAATTACAGTATAATGAAGAAAATCTATCATTCAGAGGTTTTATTTTTAATTGCCACAGAAACAACAGCAACATTGTTATAGTCATCTATCTCAGTGCTTCTCAAACATTTTACACCAAGTACCAACTAAAAAAAAAATAGATCTCCTTTCAAAAATATCATTGCAAAAAGTAGACACAAAATACTACTACTAATAATAATACTAATAATAATAATAATAATAATAAAAAACTTTAAAATATTGTGTTACATTTAGATCGCATCTCACGCACTCCCAGTGTCCGTATTTATTGGAAGAGAGGTCTTAAATCTGGACGTAGAATCATGTGGTTTCCTCCAGACTATCAGTAAACAAACAACCATTAAAAATGCCACAGGCACAAAAAACAACTTTTTATATTCATCTACACATAAAGTACTTGTTGCATGTTAATGAAACAGACATCAGATCAAGTGGAACAGAATTCAAGAAACTATCAAAAAGAATTTTCAAAAATGTGATAAACTATTGGGTCCATATCATCTAATGATCATATTTAACTGGGGGAGGGGCTTAAATTTGATTATAAAAATGTCAGTGATCATTTGTAAAATTGAGAATCAAACCGTGCAAATTTTAAGATTTTAAAAGTTTTTTGTTAATTTTATTGAATGAAAAATGTATCATAATTACTAACATTTTTATTTCATTTCTGATGTAATGGTAGACCAACACAATGACACGCTGACCTACGATGAGTGAATATGGCAATTGTGACTCATCAATGGTTCTCCATTTCAAACAACCAAACTGACTTCCTTAACTTGCAGACACCCTTAATTATATTTTTTGTATGTGTTGGCAGACCCGTTGAAATGCTCGTGTCTTGTTTGTCAACCTGTAAAAAATGTCACAAGTGTATTTGCCGAAATAATGACTGACTATCTCTGATGATGTTAAGGTTATTAATTATGTACCAACTGTCATTTTGAAAAAAAAAAAAAAAAAACACATTTAATTGTTCCGTCTAGGGCGGCAATCATTAATCAAATAATTTGATGGGGGGGGAAAAAAAAGACAATGTCCAAAGTTTGTATCATTTCACACTTTGAAGAGGATAACCTCAACTGATGTACAGACTGGCTAATGGATAGCCAGGGAACCGCTAATTGCTAACCTGAGCTCACAGCAGCTCTTTCTATTTTCATTTGCTGACGCCCACGTCACTCACCACACGAGGCCCGCCTTTTAAAGACACAGACACACCAAACTCGTATAGTATGAGGATGGTAATCCCTAGATGACAATAATAATATCGGCACTTTGCATTTTGCTGTTTAATTGTTCAAAATAAGCTATTATTTGAGTACTCAATTACTCTGTGGGATAATATTTGATAGCCTGTCACTTTATGTTATTGTGCGAAGAATAAGGATAATTATTTTTAGTAAATAAATAACTTTTCTCCAGACCAATGAAGTGTATTTGGATATTCAGTTTCGCCGCATATTCGCTGGAAATGACTGCTCTAGTGGCCCTTAAATATTTGACCCAGTAGCCATAGCTTTCCTACCGTGGTTGTAAACAAACGCTTTTTCTCCACTCAGAGAGCGAGATGCGCCATCAAAAGCTCCACCGGGCTTATTCCTCCCCTTGATATTCACCACCCCCCATACCCACCTCCGCATGCTCGTGCCCGCCCCCACCTCCATCCATCCATCCCTCCCTCCCTCCCTCCATCCATCCCGCTGCAGCCCTCTAATGAAGCCAGCCCCCTCTGACGCACTGTTGTTTATGTCTGCAGCCACTACAATAGCGCAGCGCTCCCGTGGGACTCCTCTGCCAAATCTGCCTCATGTATTATGCATGGCCACGCTCTGACCCCTCTGCCTCTCATCTCTATTAACCTGACACACGCGCCGCACGCATGCGCCCACACACACATGCACGCATCGCGCCGCAAATAGAAACAGTTTAATAAGCAGCGCCTGGCACAAGCCAATAAAGTGGCAGAAGACGAAGTCAAACTAAACACGTTACACATCACTCACGCGGGTGGCAGATTTATATCTACCCTTGTCTTTATGGCTCGCTGATATTTTATTACCCCTCCTCTTTTATATTTGATTCTCACCACCATCCCTCCCTCCTCCTTCTCCACTTCCCCCATTGTCTCCTTTTATCCCGAGCGGTTATCACTCCCAATCCATCTGCACCTCACGGCCCTCACTCGCAAAAAAAAATATATACAAGCAGCATGACACTCAACCAAGGTCAAATGAGACAAATGTGGATCAGCAGCCACTTTCTCCTGGATTTTGCCTTCACAACCCACTTCACTGAGAAACATTCAACAAACGTGCTTGTTTATCTTAATAGATTGAAATACCGTAAAGAAAGTTCAGTCATTATAAATTCCTTTGTTTCCTGTGTAATAATCACATATGATGAAGTTTCACTCTTAGTTTTAAATGACTGTAATAAATTGAATTTTCCACAATAGTCTACTTTCAGATGCACCAGCATAAACAGTGCTGTTTAACAAATGCATTATTCTGCATCGCATACGAGAGGTTTGTGTCACAGCTGACCTATATTAACAGCGTCGTTAATCACCAAAATTGTTTTTATCTTTCTGCAATGTTTAATACACGTGTGTAATTTCTTTCACCCAAACCATATTTTAATGCTTAAACTATAGTGTGAATAAATGAAGTTTACATAAAGTGCTTAACGTGTTTAAATAAGACTAAGACTTGCCCTAAATTAATGGCATAACATATTTTGTATACTGGAATTGTTAATACTCCCTTAACACTTTACCGAAATGACATTTTTATTGCCAAAATAACAATTATTGACGTTTTCAAATGAGCTCTTAAGGCTTTTCTTTTTGCAAGAGCCTTTTGCTATAGGCTTTTTACTTTTTTACTCTGTAGCACTTTGAGATGGTTGAACTATAAAGTGCATTACAAATCAAATGTATTATTATTATCATCATCATCATCATCATCTGTGAATTTTCAAAATTTTGCAAAAAAACAAAACAAAACAGAAAAATACAAGTATTTTTCATTTAATATTTACTTTCTTGCATTCCTGGACAAAAACATATTGTTGGTTGAAAGTTATGGTTGATTAATTTCTGAGTCTACATAGCAAATCTGGCCATGCAGATACAGCTTAATTAGAATATTGTGGGAAAACGTTATATCTATTACAGTAGTTGACATACTTTAGATTCACCACACACACAATGAAATATTTGATTGAATTTTTCTTAGCATGTCACTACAATTTACAACTAACGAAAACAGTTCACCATATAAAGTCATTAGAATGGATGTATTAAAGCACTCCATGATGCTGGATGCTCCTTTTATGACAGCTGGTCTAATAAATGTAGTAAGGACTGCATATCCATAGAAATCAGTCAAGTAATTTTAAGTAATAGCCTTCTTGGCAGAGGTGTAAAAAAATCGTAATAAATGGATGAGTTTCCGAGTGCCTCCATGGTGACAAAGCTCTTCTCTGGCGCAAAGGGAAAAAGCAGCAAAATTGCTCTTTATTGATTTTAAACGACTGGCCTGGATTTCTTCCATCGAATGCACAAAGCAGAGCAGTGGAGATCTATCACACGACTTCTACGTAAAGACATTAAACGTCTCATTATCCATGGCGAGCATTAATCATTCATGCCGTTCTTATTAATATGACAAATGTGTTTGAATCTTGTTGTATATCTCCTCTGCATTAACAGCCTGTCATCGGCCGCCCCTTAAGGGGATCCCCTCCCATCTTTTTTTACCCGTCTAGTCCCCGTCTGCACATCCAACATGAGAATTCTCAAATCCTCTCCCTCCCCCTTCCCGAGTGCTGCACCCTTGTTTCGCGTCAGCCCCACAAAGGTATAAGGAGGATTTGGGAGGCTGAGGCAGAATTACACGCAGGAGATTAAGAACTCCCGCACTGACTACACACTCATTACGTTTAGTTTGAACCGCAAAAAGAACATGATAGCACCTTAAATGCTTTGCTCGCTTACTCTAATGTAGTCTTGTGGCCTACAAAAAGGCTTTTTGCTAGGATTGAGTAGTATTTAAACATGTAACATGCATAGTGCTGATACTTCCATCCATCAATTTTCTACAGCGCTATAAAACAATCTAATGAAAAACTGTACAGTAACCATGCTAATTAAAAGCTAAAAGAAGCATAGCGTTTCTATGTTTATAGTTTTGAGGTTCTGGGTTCGAATCTGAGCTCATGACTTCTGTACTCGAAATTCCTCACACATTCCAAAGACATGTTGGATTCATCGAAGACTAAATTGTTATTAAGCTTAACTTGTATTTACAGACACAATATGAATTTGGATACGAGATGTAGCTATTACTTGACTTAAATTAATCGGTAAATTAACGAGAGTAGAATTAAATTTATAACTTTTTTTTTTTTTTTTTTTTTTTACAGTTTTAAGCTCACAGGTTCTGTACATCTTGTTTTCAGAGGCATGGGAAGTCCCCTTCGAGGAGATATCCGACCTGCAGTGGGTGGGCAGCGGCGCCCAGGGTGCCGTCTTCCTGGGCAAGCTGCACGGACAGGAAGTGGCGGTGAAGAAAGTGCGCAACATCAAAGAGACAGACATCAAGCACCTCCGCAAGCTCAAACATCCAAACATCATCACTTTCAAGTAAGTTAAGTAAAAAAAAAAAAAAAAAAAAAAAAAAAAAAAAAAAAAAAAAAAAAAAAAACCACACTTTCTCATTAAGACCTTTTGTCCTGTCTGGTGGATTTGATATGTTATGTGCTATGTTTTTAAAAAGTATAATGCTGTAGAATGCTATTTTTCTTATTGGATGATTTTTTTTTTTTTGGGTGGTGGGGGGCTCAACTACATTAACGGCATTTACTTTGATATCAATGAGGAAATAGGAGTGTTTTGACATATGAACGTGCTCGTGGAACAAATTACAAATTAGGGAAAAATGGCTGTTGCTGTCCAATGAAAATCATGCATCTCTCCAACAGAGGGATCTGCACCCAGGCTCCGTGCTACTGCATCCTCATGGAGTACTGCGCCCAGGGCCAGCTCTACGAGGTGCTGAGAGCGGGCAGGAAGATCACGCCGTCGCTCCTCATGGACTGGGCCATGGGCGTCGCCGGCGGGATGAACTACCTTCACTTGCACAAGATCATCCACAGAGACCTCAAATCGCCAAAGTGAGCTCCGTGGATCATCTGGAATGGAACCGTGCTGACAAATTGTGCTGATGACAATTTCTTTTTCAGTATCCTAATCACGTATGATGACGCAGTAAAGATCTCTGATTTCGGCACGTCAAAGGAATTAAGCGACAAAAGCACCAAGATGTCGTTTGCTGGTACTGTGGCGTGGATGGCCCCTGAGGTCATACGGAACGAGCCCGTCTCAGAGAAGGTGGATATTTGGTATGTAACGTCTTTCTTTTACATGATTCCATTGTGTGTCACTGAACATGGTCATATAGTTAGATCAGGTGTTCTCAAACTTATTACATTTTATGTCCAAGATCCACTCACAGCCTCCTGACTACCAGCAATTCAAATTTGTCCTCTGTAATGGACTTTTTTTAAACCGGAATATCTCCCACCCAGTGCATATGATTGAATTAACTCCTTTTGTGCTCTATAGAGGACATTCAGAGCTTTCCAATGATAGCAAATGTGTAGGGGTGGGGCTTCCCTCAGTGCAAGCACTTTTTAGGGAAGAGGAAAAGTAAGTGTATAACACCTTATTGAACAAATTTAGGCTTTAAATGTTGTCATTGCATGTTTTCTATAAGACTCTTAAGAACACAAAGTATTGTTTAACTGTATTTGAGTCTAGAATTTAAGTTTTAAAAAAATGTCCTCTGTAGTGGACACATCATAGCTAAAAAATAAAACTTTTTTTTTTTTTTTTCAAACATTTCTTTTGAAGTATTCCAGTTACTTCACAAAGATTGGGGAATATCAAAATAAACATTATTGCACAATATTTTTTTCCTGGTAGTCAGGAGGATAGGGGAGAAATTTGTCCCCATAATCGTAACGCCAATTAAACAAAACTACCATGTCTACCCATAAATGCCATAGGAATGAATAAGATTCCTATTTATGAGGGGGGAAAATTATATAAATTCAAATTTTTTTTAGAGGAAAAAATGTAACGTTATGAGAAGTACTTTTTTTTCCCCAATTAAAAAAGGTGTAATATTTACAAGAACAAAGACATATCTTGTCTGTAAAAGAAGCCATCATCTTGTAAGAATAAAGTCAGATTTTTCCAAAGTCCAAATATTATAATATTAAAGTCAAACTTTAACAAATATACCTTTATTCTCAAATATAATACATTTATTCTGGAAAAAACATATTTATTATCTTTAAAATAGGACTATATTCTATTAAAAAATGTTTTAAAAACAAAATAGGGTTTATTCCTATAATAAATAGGCTTTGTTCTTAAAAAGCAAAACTATATTCATGTAGGGATGTCAGATTTATGTGCTATGTCAACATGCCACAATCAAATCAGAGCTTTTATTTGACCCTTAGCTAAAGTAAAGAGGATTAGTTTGTTTATTGCACGTGTTTGATTGGCACACCCTTTTCCATTTGCTGATATTATCATAATTATAATATCTTATTTCAAATCATTTTGTGGACCCCCAATCTACGGCTCACGGACCCCAATTTAAACCCCACTGGACTTGAAGCTACTACTGTACAACGCGAGGGATCGTGTTTCAAGAAAATCTATCATAAGATCTCATTACAAGAAATTCTATAGGCTCCCTGCCATGTTTGATGGTGTGCCCTGTGCTAAACCCTCAGCTCTCCCACTACTCATCCCTCGCTCCCTCCCTCTTCATCCCCGTATCGTAAAAAGAAGCGCTGGCTAATTTAATAATTGATTTGCCAGATGCTGCAGTGCTCAGGAGAGGCTGGAATAACCTTCCAATCCTGCGGCTGCTCTGGCCCGGGGCCAGCAGTGCATTAGCCGAGAGGTGAAAACAGGATTAAAAAGCTTTTGGATGCAGAATGAGAGCACATCACCTATGCATATCATAGAGTGGCTCTTAATGTATGTAAATCACCGGCCACTTGATTGTAAGAGCACACACTTAGCTCATACTTAGCTTAAATACTACAAGAGCTGTTATAATGCCGCATTTCAAAGTTGATCATCTTCTCAACGTTGCTTAAATTATACCAGTAGAGGGCATTTGGTCACGCTAAAGTAGTAGAAACAACTGTTTTCCAATGTTAAACTGCAACAATGGTAAGGAACCACTTTAGCGTCAATTTTTTTTCTCAAGTTTCAAGCCACTATGCTGCATATTTTTTGTTATACTCTTAACAATCCCTCAAATATAAATACAATGCTGTAAATGTGACATGTAAGAGGCCTGAACCAAATAGCATGCTAACAGCTAAATGCTAACAAAAGTACCAGTTAAGATTAAAATTTGTAATCGTAATTAATCGCGTGACTTCAATAGCTAACTTGTGATTTATCACGAATTTTATATTTGTTCTAAATGTACAATAAACTATTTTTTGTTTTTATATTTTTGTTAACATAACGGAAAAATATTAAACTAATATAAATATGGCTGCATCTTTTAGTCATTGATATAGTAATTTCATAAGAATTCCTAACATTGAGTTAAAATTAAAAAGATTTACTGTACTGTAAAAAAACGAGTGTGATATTAATTTGTGTTGGTCATTTTTCCCCACTAGATGGCATAATTGCATTTGTAAGACATTGGTGACAGCTCAGTGCATTTTTATTTTTTTTGTATGAACAGCTATCTAATCTTTAACATGAAGTAACTTGTGAAATTCTGCAAAATTTTAAAAATTGTAAAATGCAACTTGATCCTAGTTTCCATAAATTTATGCGCGATTAAATTTATTACTGCTAAATTTAGAAGTGGACGTGTAGGCCTCATGACTGGAATTACCCCAGTACAGGCTTTCCAAAAAAAAAGGGGTGGCCATTAATCAAAGGTTAAAAGAAAAGAAAAGAAAAAATGTGGCATTAATGGAACTTTAAATTAACTCAAAATTAACACTAATTTTGACAGCCCTAATTCATACACAGTAAGCATTTGCAAATAATTATTCTGAAGCATAATATGGAAAAAAGCACCAATGCTAAAGCCAACACTCCTGTCCTGGCTGGTACAGACCACGCTCGAAATGCTACGCTACTTAAAAGTGACTGAATTACATCGTGGTTCTTTAACTCTGTAGCGATAATTGGGTCGTCTTTTGGACGAATTAATAATCTGGACGTTACAGAGGTAAATTGTATTTACCTCAATAACCTCTGGGGCACCACGTTTGTTTTGCTTCGTATTAACAGGAGCAAACAACGACCAAAATCCTTCTTTTATCAGTCATTGATAATCTAAAGTCGCCACACTCGATATTCAGTGGTTCGTTGTACTAACAAAAGAATAATAATCCACTCGGAAACACAGATGACTTAGGCGGAATAAAGTTTATAAAACATGCATTTATTCACGATTGCTACACTACAGAATCAAAATACTGCCTATCTAACTATTCTACCGTCAGAAGAAAAGAAATAAAATAAAGCGAATGAAAATAAGGAAGGAATGCGAATGAATAAAGAAACAGGGAAAAGAGAAAATTTGACCTGCCAGATTTGTGATGTTTCAAACGTAAGTGGCACACAGTGGATACGCCGAGGTAGAAATCAAGCGCACTTACGAGCCCTGGAGTTGCGTAGCAACGAACAGAAGTGGCGGCCTTTTTGACAAGGGGGAAAAAAAGAGTCAATGTTCGTTGAAAAATGCAAAGAAAAAAAAAAGGTTTATTCCACAGGTTAGCGAGGGAGCCGCGCCAGGGGCCTGACGTGGTTGCGCGGCTCGTCCCTTGATTGGTTGGTCGACTTGGCGAGGTTGGTTCTGCTGGGCAGCTGTCCGAGCTCAGGTGTTGCAGCTCGGTCAGTACGCGCCTGCGTACGGGGAAGGCCAGCCGTTGGAGGTGAGCTAGCACCGCGGCGGGGCACCACCGACTAGCAGTTGAGGTGCTGAGCGGCTGAGGTGCGCAACCTTGAGTCCGGGGGTACGTTGCAAGTGTACCCCGGGGCCGCGAAGGTCGGGCGGGTAAGCACCGATAGTGGAACAAAAAAAAAATAAACAAAAAAACAAAAGAGTCTTTAGTCAGCGTTGCAGTTTGCACTTGCTTTGGCGTGGCGTGGCGCGAGGATCCGATCTCGTTAACGGATCCTGCCAGGAAAGAAAAAGCCACGTGGTTTGCAAGTTTCTTAGACAAAAGAGTTCGAGCAGCCTGGCTGGCCCACTTGCAAGTCGGGCCAGAGTTTTTGGAAGAGGCTTGTGAGAGCAGGAACAGGCAAGAGAGCAGGAGGGCAAAAAAAGAAGAGAGAGCGGGCAGTGGTCTGCTCGTGTTTTTATAGTCTCTGGGTGGGGCGAGCAGGTGAAGGCACACCCTTCTGTTCGCTCGCGCAGACTCTCAGAGGAAAATTATTAAAAAGATTAATAATTTGGCATTAAATTTGGTCAGTCTGGCAAATCAGTTTTCCCACACAACCCGTTTAACACACATTGTAATTAATGCATCATAAACTAACTTGTGAGGTAACTTCTACTTGTCTAATCTGACTGAACTGAGAGACATTGATTATCTTTCATTCTTTATGGAGTACACATGAAATAGGATGTTCATACACACAAAGATATAACATGAATCATTCGTAGTTCAGTTGTCTGTCAAGAATTATCATGATATAAATGTGTAAAATGCGGTTACTTATGTGAATTGTCACTAAGGATAGTTCCAAGTTTCGCCACTTGGAGGTGTTGTTGCTCCATCTAGACGTTCCAGGAAGGGCGAGGCGCCAGAGTATCCTTTTGTGATTGATAAGAAGTCATGAACATTCCTTTGATCGGTCATTTGTGTATTCCAAACCATTGGAGCCATTTGTTCGGGCTCCGAGCCGACTGCTGGAAATACACTCCTTTGGCAGACGCATAAATTCCTTTGTCACCTGGTCAGCGGCTTCAAAAGAGTTTTGTTGGTGGCAAGGACCACCTGTAGAGCTGACCAGGCTGGATCCTGTCTGGGCATTGGCATATTCATGCACTGCAGAGAATTTGCTTCAAGAGAAGCAAACTAAAAAAAAAATTAGAGGGTGGAATGGACCTAGGCAATAGTTGTTACAGACCCCCCTTCGTCAAGCGGGATGAATCTTCAGGATGTCCAGGTTGGCGGGTCCAGATGATGCGTGGCCAGGGTCCAGGCCACGGTCAGACGGCCGGAGTCCCACTCACGCTCTGCTGCAACACTCAAGACATACCACTGGTGCCACTTTTCCCTAACCTCTGCCTGGTTATGTGTATGCAGGGTACGTCTGTGTGTTTTCAATGTGTCTCTATGTGTATTCAGTTAACAGTGTGTCTAACTTGGTACTGTGTCAGCTAACTGAGGGACTCGGGTCCCAAAACAGGCGCGGGCCTGGGAAAGACGCAAGACGCGAAATTCCAAACAAAAGAAAAGGAAGAAAACTTTTCCTAAGGCTATAAGGCTAGTATCATATTATGAGTAACTAGGGGAAAACGAACAGCAAATTAAAGAAAAGAGAGAGAGAACGAGAAAAGAGGCTGTCGCCTTCTAAAACTCAAAAACCCGGGACTATACTCAGGCCATAACTCTCTTATAAAGACGGGGAGGTTGTCTCAGGCACCTGCGTGTCGGTGCAAATCTCCACCCCTGGGGGTGTTCGTCAAAAAAAAAAAGTCTTAGGTCGGTTAGCGCGACACTATCGTTGCTAGGTACTTAGCTATCGCGTCTTCCTATGGTGTAATTAAACACCCCAAAAGTCGTGCGTTATCCAAGAATAACTGAAGGGAAAAGGGAAAGAAAGGGAGGAGGGGAGAAAAGGGAGCAAAAGGAAGGAAAAAGAAAAAAAAAAAAATCAGAGTATCCTTGGCAGTCGCGCTAGACTAAGGGAAGGAAGGCAAAGGGGCTTAGTTAGATTAGCTAGACTCACTAACGCTTTAAAAAGAGTACTCTGACCTGCTTTTGAAGGCCTTAAGTACGGGGGAGCTTTTTATGGCTAGCAAAAACTGATTTCACGCAGCATACCATTCATAAGTATCATAACACCTTGAGTGTACATAATCTTTTGAATTTGAGTTGCAAATCATTTTGTAGTTGTCTAGTCTAGTTCTGCATAATGCTATCGGTGTTACAGCTAGGACCGTATCCTTAAGTGTTGCACCAAGCGTCTGCAAATAAGTAGCAAAACACAGTATGCTAACCTCTCGCAATCAACAAAGAAAAGGGGATTAGCGTCGCTCGGTATGGTATCACTGAGGGGTTCGGTAGGTGCAGCGGGGTGTTGACCCCCCTTTTGCACGTGTGATACTTTCAAACATCGTAGTCAGCGAGGTCGGTCGGCGGAATTTGGCGCGTCTGTCGAGGGTGGCGGTTGGGTCGCTGACTCGGAGTCGGCTGGTGACCCCCCTTTGTCAGTTCCGCACCTATGCTGGTCCTGAGATTCGCTCGATCGCGTTCTCAGACGTTCAAACCCGCAGTGACTTTTGATCTGGTTTCGGTGGACCCATCTCAGTTGGTCCCCCTGACGTCCTTTATTCATCCTAATTTGATAGGCGACGGGTGACAGTTTGTCGACGATTTCATGTGGTCCTGACCACCGGGGAAGAAATTTTCGGGCGATGCCCCTCTGGGCACGCGGAGTATTAGCATTTGGTTGCGCGAACAAGTAATACCATACTCGATCACCTATTTCAAACTCGGTTTGTGAGGCTTTCCTATCGTAGTAGGTTTTCTGACCTTCTGCACTTTGCTTAAGCCGTTGTTGGGCAAATGCAAACGTGGCTCGGAGGTGGGCTTGCAAGTCCTCCACGTACTGGGAGGCCGTGTATGCCGTGGCTAGGTTTGTTTCGCCTGGCTGGTACATCAGGTGCAGGGGGAGCGTCATTCGCCGTCCGGTCATCATTTCAAAAGGGGCCACCCCTGTGGATTCGTGAGGGGTGGCTCGAATTGCCATGAGGATCAGTGGGAGTCGGGTGTCCCAGTCCCGATGGTTGGAAACAACAAACTTTTTCAGCAAATTTACCACGGTGCGATTAGTCCGCTCCACCTGTCCTGATGACTGCGGGTGATGGCTAATATGCAACTGGGCCTTGATTCCGAGCATTTGCCAAAGTTGTTGCATCACCTCGGCTGTGAAGTGGGTTCCCCTGTCTGAGTTAACCCGTGAGGGCAACCCAAAACGGGAGAACACGTGGTTCATCAGCAGGCATGCAGTGGTGTGTGCGGTGTCGTTTGGAGCAGGCAGGCATTCTACCCACTTGGTGAACGCGCAAACTACTGTAAGAAAGTATTTGTTCCCTCTCAGAGATCTGACCAGTGGTCCCACCCAATCAATTTGGAGATCAGACCATGGGAAGTTGACTCCTTTCTGTTGGAGTGGTGCTCGGTGACTCGGGTTTGCTGGCTGAAACTGGCAGCAAACCAGGCATCCTTTGATGTAGGTTGCTACATCATTATGCATGCGCGGCCAGTATGCCACCTGTTGTAGTGCGGTGACAGTGGCCTTGAATCCGCGGTGGCCTGCATAAGGCGCGTCGTGGGCGTATGTTAGCAAGACCCCCCTTTGGCTCCGTGGAACCACCAACCGCAGGGCAGGCGGAGACGCGGAGTCATAAACCAGAAGGCCTTTAACGAGACGCAGCCTTTGCAGCACGGAGAGCAAGTCTTTGAGGTCGCTGTCGTCACTCAACGCGTCAGGCGACACGGGGTTGGCGACAGGATCAGAAAGGTGCTGAATTATTTTGAAAAGCGCGGGGTCGCCGGCCTGTTGGGCGACCAAGTCGGAGGTTCGGACGGGCGGTACGCACGCCACGGGCCCCGTAGGGGTCCGTGTGGGGGCGTCGCGAGACTCAGCGGCGGCCGCAGCGCGGCGGCGCGTGAGAACGTGGACCTCCAGGGTGGGCTGGGTGGGCAGCCAAGCTGTATCAAATGTCCAAGGAGTCCCGTTGAGGGCCCCTTGTTTGGCTAACGTGTCCGTTAGGTCGTTAAAATGTTTGTCAGGTCCTGGGACTTTTGAGTGTCCCCGGACCTTTTTCCAATAGACATGCATATCATTGGAGGAAACCAAATGGTCGCATGTCAAAATGAGGTCGCGGTGTTTAACGGGTTTCTTCGCTGACGTAAGGAAACCATTTCGACGCCACACCGGTAGATGACAGGTGAAGGCGAGGCGGGCATAGTTTGAGTCAGTGCAGATAACCAGCACCGTGACACCGTGTTCAACTGCTAATTTGAGTGTAATCAGGATGCCAGCGATTTCCGCATATTGAGAAGAGTGGGGGCCCAATTGGAATAGCAGTGGTTTGCACGGTGTGTCGTCGACCCAAGCGATGCCCACCCCAGCCTGCAGCTGGGTTTGGTGGTGGTAAGAGCAGCCATCCACGTAAGCTGTAGGCATGTCTTTGCAGACATGTTCCTCAAAATAGCGGTGACGCGTGAATTCCGGCATCGGTGCCACGGCGACGTCTGTCGGCGGGGTCGGGGAAGTTGACACACAGTTCTGGCAAATCGCTAGATCGGTACCCAGCGGTAACTTTGCGTTTTTCGCGTACCGGACTCGAACATCGTAACTTTGTAACGCCATAAGCCAGCCGGCAATGCGCGCGTTCGTTACGA
Organism: Festucalex cinctus; assembly: GCF_051991245.1. Taxonomy (NCBI): domain Eukaryota; kingdom Metazoa; phylum Chordata; class Actinopteri; order Syngnathiformes; family Syngnathidae; genus Festucalex; species Festucalex cinctus. The sequence continues at coordinate 23,136,034 of NC_135418.1, read as the reverse complement.
CACCGTCTCGAATGCGTTGGTTGTTAAGAAACGTAACCGGATGATGGTTAGTATCAATCGTTACTTTTTGACATCCAATGTAGTTTGAGAAATGTTTGATTGCCCATACTGTGGAAAGCAGGGCTTTTTCGCAGTCGGAGTATTTCAACTCAGGGCCGTTCAACGTTTTACTGGCGTACGCCACGACGCGTTTATCCTGGTCGTACATTTGGTATAGACCCGCACTCAAACAATGGTCGGAGAATCCTGCTTCCAAGAAAAATTCCTTGTTGCTATCGGGGTACGCGAGACAGGGAGCGGAGCCCAGCTTTTGTTTTAGCATATTCATCGCGTTGTTTTGTTCGTCACCCCAATCGAAGGGCGTGTCTTTCTTCAGCAGGTTAGTAAGAGGGCGTGCTATGTCAGCAAAGTGTTCAATGAACTGGCGCGAATAGTTGCACACGCCAAGGAAGCTGCGCAATTTTGACACATCGGTGGGGGTTTTGATGTCAAGAAGGCCTTGAATACGGCTGGATTGTGGTTCAATCCCGTTCGGCCCAACCAAGATCCCCACGTAGTTGACCTTCGTGCGACACCACTGACCTTTCAGGAGGGACAGTTTGGCACCTGCAGAAGACAGCTGTCCAAGAACGTGGTCGATTTCCATCAAATGGTCATCCAAAGAGGAGCTCCTCATCATAATGTCATCGACATAAATGAGGTTGCCCCTGGCGGCGGCATCAGGGCACGCCTTGTTGAGGAAGATGTTAAATTCGGCTGGCGAGTTGGCGTAGCCGAATGGACACCGGTTGAAAGTGTACTGTTTGTTGCCAAAGGTGAATGCCAACTTGTATTGATCCCTGGGATCTACTGGGATCGTCCAGAACCCCGAAGCCACATCGATGGTGGTGAAGAATTTGGCATCTCGAACCTTGGGAAGTTCCTGTTCAAGTTGTGTCATGGGCCATCGCGAAAGAGGAACCTGTTGGTTCAGTTTGCGATAGTCAATGGTTGGTCTCCATGTACCGTTTGGCTTCAAGACTGGCCACAATGGAGCCGAATAGGTGCTGTTACAGGGGCGAATGATGCCCTTTTCCAGCATGGCGTCGATAGTCTTCTGTACTGGTTCGTAAGAAGCTATCGGAATCTTGTACTGGCGCACGAAAGTTGGAGGAGCGCCGGGCTGAGTCGGGATGCGGACTACGTGTAGTGCCGTCAACCCGCAATCCAAAGAGTCCTTGGCGAAAGAGGGTGTGTATTTCATTAACACGGTGCGCAACCGTTCGCGGTCCTGTTCGGACCGGAGCGCGTCGGCGCGGTGCAGAACTTCTTGGAGGTGCTCCTCGAACTCTGGGTACGGTTGAAGGTCCCCATTTGGAGTCGTGGTTGGTTGAGGTTTCTCTGGGTTTCCAGAGGGAATGCTCGAGGGCGTTGGAGGCAACGCGCTCAAGGCATAAATCACCAGTTGTTGGTCTGTCCCCAGGTCCACTCGGGCGATGTCTTCATCGTTGGTGGGACCGGCAGGGTTGACCGTAACAAGCTGAGATGGCCTGGTGAGTCTTCGGCCACCGGGGTCTTCAGTCAAGAACAAGTCAGATGGGATGTGTCCAACCACAGGCACCGTTAGAGTGAAGTCGTGGAAGTCGGAACGGATGAGCAGGCCCAGACGGGTCGCTTTTGGTATGCGAACGTCGTACGAAAGGGGGTTGTGAACCAAGATCAGAGTGGTGAGGGAGGCGTCCACGATGGGCGTGGCCTCCAAGAGTAACGACAGGTTCATGAACTCCGAAGAAGGTTGGAAGAAAGCGGAGCGAGCATTCAAGACCTGGTTAGCTCGTGTCACCAAGCGAACCGGAATGTTGATCGTGGTCGCCGGAGCGATCACTTCATCCTCATTTAAGACTTCGCAAGCATCTGGGACGGTCTGTCCGGACTTCATGTTTGGAAGACTGGGAACACAAGCTAGAGGTTCCGAGTTGGTGAGGGACCACAGTACGTTGTTGATGGTGTCCACCTGGACGGCAAGACGAACAAGCAAATCTGCACCCACGAAAAGGGTGTGAGGCGCATCCGGGACAACCAAGAAGTAGTGGGTCAGTGAGTGTTGCTTCCACTGAAGGTTTAAAGCGCACACGCCCACTGCGGTTATTGTGAGAGGAGGTTCCGTGTTCAACGGAAACCGGCAAGACTTGGAGACGAAAAGAATGTTTGGGTCAAGATCTCGCAAGTTGTCAGCGAATGCTGCAGAAATGGCTGATTTGTCAGCCCACAAGGCGAGGACGGCGTCAAGAACAGGTGCACCTTGCACGTGGACACCTCCGATGATGCGCGGGGCGTACCCTGCATCAGGCGGGGGTGGGTCAAGGTCACAAAGAAAGGTGTCGTGGCTTCTCAGCCGGTCCTTTGTCGGGGACGCGAGGGGTCCTGCCTTGGACTGTGTCGTGTCCGAGCTCCCTGTGGGGGCGTCTGCTTCCCCGTGGGGTGGCTGCGCCCGAGTCACAGTGCAGAGCTGAGCCTGGTCAGGGCCCGAAGGAAATGTCGGCAGGGCCTGACGCACCTGGGCCCAAATCTGGAGTCTCTGGTAGTCTATGATGGGTTGGAAGCGGAACAACAGGTCTTGGCCAATAAGAAGGGGGACTGACTCAATGGGTCCCACATAGACTGGATGGATGAATTCCATGGGGCCAATGGACCAGTGTACCATCGCGACAGATTCCAGCTTTGTGTTAGTAGGTGAGAAAGCGCTAACGGTGAGTGGGCACCGCCGTAGGCGGAGCGGTCGACTGTTAGCTTGTGACGCGGCGCGGAGTTGTTCGAACACCGTGTTGGACATCACCGTGATGTCCGCGGCGGGATCTACAAGGGCTTCGTAGGTTAGAGCTCGCTCCAGGGTGACGCTCAGATAGAATTTACGAGCCATCCCCCTGGTGGTGAGGTCACCTAAAAGCTGTTGGAACGGTCTCACGTCATCGGTTAATCGCGATACATGCGGGTCTGCTGTATTTGGATCAGCCTGCAGTACCAATATTGTTGAGTCAGAAGGCAGTTTAGTAGGTGTCTGAGTGTCGGCTACTGGAGGCCCCTCTGGTGACCTCTGCTGGTGGGTCACTTCAGTGGGCATCCGGCCGTCGGTTAGTCATAAAGGCGGGTCTTTTGACGAGTCTTTTGACAATTTCAGGAGTGCCTTCAATATGCCGTTGGCAACTGCGTTGTGGTCAGTCTCGGAGTCGGCTTGGCGGTTCCGGGACTCGCGGCAGGAATCGGTTGCTGGCGCGCGTTCGACTTTATCACGTTTTGGATGATAGCGCGAATCGGGCTTACCTTTAGCAAATTTGGAGCGCCGGCGGTCGTCAGCTTGCTTTTCTCCGTCCGATTTCTCGTCACGCGAGTAGTCGGTTTTGGAGCGCGGTTTCCGGTTTCGCGGGGCGCGGGACTGTTTTGACTTTTTTGATTTAGTCTGGTCTTCCCTCGGAGCAAAGGAGCAAGCTCCCTCCAGCTCTGAAGGAGGACCCACGTCCACTTTATAAATTCCTGCGTCGCCTACCTTGGGGGCGGATAATTTTAGCTTTGCATAGCCCCTAGCTGCTAAGTCACGTAGCTGCGAGCTATTCAGTGTCTCAGGACACAAAGCCAGTCCCAAATAGTGGTTAAGGTTTTGTTGGAGGTTTCGGACAAACAATGTTTTAAAACCAGGATCTTCCTCCATGTTGGGCTCGTTATGAGTCCCAAAGTAGGCATCGCGAAGACGACTATAGAAAGCCTGAGGAGACTCCTGCTTTCCCTGTTTGACGAACATGGCAACTTCCATGCCCGACAACCCAGGAGAACCGTCAAACTCGCGTGAGATGGCTTTGTGCAGTGCAAAGGGGTCAGACAACACATCAGCGGGCTGCCGTTCCAGCAGTCTGCTGACTGCTCGGCTGGACGTCATTTTGATCAAGTACAACTTATCTTCCACGGTTGCCATTGGGAACCTCTGGAGATGATAGTTGATGTCTTTCAAATACTCTGTTGTGTTGTGGGACCCCCCTGGTTTCGGTTCGAATTTGGTTATATTTCGAGCCAGCTTGTCCAAATCTTTCCAGGCCACGCCCATTTGTCCCTCCAACGGGGGAGTCGACATGGGTCCACGTTGGAAACTGTCATCACCCGATGGCCCGAAAGCGTGTGGGGAGGCGGCCATTGGAGGTGCCAGGCCTAAAGCGGCGGTGGTCACTGGCGGCGTCCTCCAGGCGGTTCCGGACTCAGGTGGCAGTTTGAGCTGTGGTGCTGTGGCTCTGGGATCAGGAGGTCTGTGTGGGGGTGGAGCTCCCGGCCGGGAGGCTCCTCGGGAGACCTCATGCAACTGCTGCGCGCGTTGTAACTCATGTTTAATATGAGCTAACTCTGTCTCATATTCCTGCTGGCATTGTCGGAGGCGGGTAACCTCGGCTTCAGTCAATGCTAATTTAGTTCGCAGGTCATATGAGCGGTCCACTTCGGCATTACGTTCCTCCCTAAAGGTCTGTACCTGAACTTGGAGGCGCTTCACTTCATCGGTTGACTGAGCTAGCGACGAACTAACCCGAAAGTAATTAGCTTCTGCTAGCCGAAGTTGGTCTTTTGACGGTCGTTCAGTCAAGTCAGTCACCTCTGCTTTTAGTTTGTGAATTTCATTTGCCGCGGATCTCAGCAGTTTTTCTTGCTCTCGATTTGTCTCTTCGACGGTCGCGAGAGCTTGGGTTAACTCACCAATCTTTTGATGGGAGTCGGGAGTGAAAGCAGACTCATCTGCATCACTGCCCAGATTTTCGGCTAGCGCCGCATCTGCGCGGGCTTCTGCCTCATCCAGCTGCGCTTTAACGTCATCCAGCTGGGTCTCCACGACCTTCACTCGGTCGTGGGCGGCTTCAAGCTGTGCCGTGGCATCACGGCTCTGCTGTTGTGCCATGTCAAGTTGGTGTTTCACTTGACAGTCCTCGGCATCGCTCAGCTTCAAGTGTGCGGCAAGGTTCAAAGTCAGACATCCGAGCATTCGAATGAGTGACTTGTCCTTTGGGGCTTTGGTCTCAGCGTCACTCATGAGCTGCGCGAGGTTATCATTTAGCGTATTGACATCCGCATCCCTAATAGACTCAGCGTATCCAGGTAAGAAGTCCTTGGTCAGCTTCTGCACCAGTTGAGCCAAGGTATCTAGGTTCTCACAGGGGCTGGGAGTCTCTCGGAGTGATGCCATATTGTCAATAGCTTTTTAAACGATCACACTTGTACTAGCGTTTAATAGTTAGTTAATCAGCGTACGCAGTTAGCTAACTACCGCTATCAAGTATTATCGTCAACAATACACACTGGGTTCAAATTATCAAAAGGGGAATTGCCACAAAAGCAAAAGATTTGTAGTGGGCTATGCAACCCACAGCTTACACTATAGTTGGGAGAAATCAATTCCAGTTATCAAAACAAACAAAAACAAACGGCAACAAAAAAATAAAATAATAAATAAAGCAAAATAAAATAAAATAAAATAAAATAATAATAATACTAACTTCAACTTGACTCACTCAGCAAAGAATAGCTTAACGAGGGACAGGGTAACTCTAAAATGTTACAGCGGTCAATCCCAAAAGCTAAATCAAAAAAAAAAAATTCAAACAAAAAAATTTTTTTTTTTTGGAAGTCGAGTTAAAAGTTGAAATTAAAATTAAATTAAATAAACAATAAAACAGAAAAAGGGGGAAATAAACTTAAAAGGGGTTAATAGTCTTAGTCAAATGACTGGTTACAGTGTCAGTACAGTTTCATGCAAATGTCCTGTGGACGGGGTTTTTGGGACACAAAAACTGCAGAACTATACAGAAATATTAGAGCTGCCTCTCTAATAATAGCTCATTCGAACTCACACCTTCTTATTAACTAGACACAACCGAAAAACAAAAACAAAAGAACAAACAAAAACAACAAAGTTAAAAATAATGGATAAAAATGAGAAGAAAACAAATAAAAGGGAAGAAAATAATAATAATAGTACTAGGTCTACCAAACCAACTAAACAAACACAAAACCTGAAATTAAGTGGAATGTTAAGTCAAGAATATAGCTAGTTAGCCTAGTATGAAACTGGATAAAAGGGAATACGAAAAAAAAAGAGGAAAAAAAGAAAAACACAATAGTGTAAATAGTTCCTTTGTATTAATTTGACCCAGCAGTATGTTTTGTTGATGCACCCGTAATTACTCTCACGCTAGGCAGCGTAAAAGGCTAGAATGCGGTCAGCTATTACTATAATCCTTAAACGCAAACAGTCAATTAAGCCTACAACTGCGTTTAATCGGACGTGGATAAATTTTTTATTATCCTTGTGTACTAACGGTGACGACACTCACTAAGTACAACGCTCGACACGGAAAACAATTCAAAAAGCAATGTGAAGTGACATTGAATCAGAATTATCGCGGAGCAAGGACCACCGGCGTTAAAGCAGCAGTGGGGGGGGTCAGTTGTCTATTGACAGCTCAAACGCTGTCTGACAGCTGACAACCTGCGAGACCCGCTCCCTTTCGGGGCGTCTACAGGCGTGGCTCAAACTCGCCAATGAGAAGGGAGGGGGAGGTACTCAACCACGCCTCCACGAGCCACACAGCTCTTCACAAGGACTATGGCGCCACCTTGTGGAAATGCGTACACGGTACAGGTAAGCAGCTAACGTCTTAGCGCTCTGTTAATCCGCTCGCCACGAGCTGAAACTTTGAGTCGGCGGCTACAAAAGCTCAGTCACGACTCAAACTTCTCCCACAAGCTAGGTGTAGGAGGAACACGGGGAAAGTGACTCGGACGTCGTTTACGTTGCTCGCGGTTAGCTACTCCGAAGCACGTAACTCGAGTCGGGTCAACGCGACGCACGTAGGCTGTCACGTGACTTCCCACAATTTCCGGAAACACAACAACACAAAGACAAACAACTTCAAATTCAGCCAGCTGAAATTTAAAAGTTGCACAACTCGAGTTCTATCACGTACGTTTTCAAATACAAGCCACTATTTTTTTCAAACGGTGACCGGCTCTTACTTTTATTCCAACAATCAATCCCGTTACTCTCGTTTACTTATAGCACGTCACTCCGTGGTAACACACGCAAGATGGCGGCTAACCAGACGCTCGATTCAAAGTTGAAGGGGAAAGTCAGTGCAGTTCTATGTAAGAAGAAATGTTTACCTTTTTGCACAGAGATAAATGATTAGGTACACTACGTGAAATGCGTTTTACTTTTCACGTCCAAAGTCTTGTGTTTTCGAGTGGATCTTCTTATGTTTTGTAGCCTCACACGGCCGGCACCATTATGTAGCGATAATTGGGTCGTCTTTTGGACGAATTAATAATCTGGACGTTACAGAGGTAAATTGTATTTACCTCAATAACCTCTGGGGCACCACGTTTGTTTTGCTTCGTATTAACAGGAGCAAACAACGACCAAAATCCTTCTTTTATCAGTCATTGATAATCTAAAGTCGCCACACTCGATATTCAGTGGTTCGTTGTACTAACAAAAGAATAATAATCCACTCGGAAACACAGATGACTTAGGCGGAATAAAGTTTATAAAACATGCATTTATTCACGATTGCTACACTACAGAATCAAAATACTGCCTATCTAACTATTCTACCGTCAGAAGAAAAGAAATAAAATAAAGCGAATGAAAATAAGGAAGGAATGCGAATGAATAAAGAAACAGGGAAAAGAGAAAATTTGACCTGCCAGATTTGTGATGTTTCAAACGTAAGTGGCACACAGTGGATACGCCGAGGTAGAAATCAAGCGCACTTACGAGCCCTGGAGTTGCGTAGCAACGAACAGAAGTGGCGGCCTTTTTGACAAGGGGGAAAAAAAGAGTCAATGTTCGTTGAAAAATGCAAAGAAAAAAAAAAGGTTTATTCCACAGGTTAGCGAGGGAGCCGCGCCAGGGGCCTGACGTGGTTGCGCGGCTCGTCCCTTGATTGGTTGGTCGACTTGGCGAGGTTGGTTCTGCTGGGCAGCTGTCCGAGCTCAGGTGTTGCAGCTCGGTCAGTACGCGCCTGCGTACGGGGAAGGCCAGCCGTTGGAGGTGAGCTAGCACCGCGGCGGGGCACCACCGACTAGCAGTTGAGGTGCTGAGCGGCTGAGGTGCGCAACCTTGAGTCCGGGGGTACGTTGCAAGTGTACCCCGGGGCCGCGAAGGTCGGGCGGGTAAGCACCGATAGTGGAACAAAAAAAAAATAAACAAAAAAACAAAAGAGTCTTTAGTCAGCGTTGCAGTTTGCACTTGCTTTGGCGTGGCGTGGCGCGAGGATCCGATCTCGTTAACGGATCCTGCCAGGAAAGAAAAAGCCACGTGGTTTGCAAGTTTCTTAGACAAAAGAGTTCGAGCAGCCTGGCTGGCCCACTTGCAAGTCGGGCCAGAGTTTTTGGAAGAGGCTTGTGAGAGCAGGAACAGGCAAGAGAGCAGGAGGGCAAAAAAAGAAGAGAGAGCGGGCAGTGGTCTGCTCGTGTTTTTATAGTCTCTGGGTGGGGCGAGCAGGTGAAGGCACACCCTTCTGTTCGCTCGCGCAGACTCTCAGAGGAAAATTATTAAAAAGATTAATAATTTGGCATTAAATTTGGTCAGTCTGGCAAATCAGTTTTCCCACACAACCCGTTTAACACACATTGTAATTAATGCATCATAAACTAACTTGTGAGGTAACTTCTACTTGTCTAATCTGACTGAACTGAGAGACATTGATTATCTTTCATTCTTTATGGAGTACACATGAAATAGGATGTTCATACACACAAAGATATAACATGAATCATTCGTAGTTCAGTTGTCTGTCAAGAATTATCATGATATAAATGTGTAAAATGCGGTTACTTATGTGAATTGTCACTAAGGATAGTTCCAAGTTTCGCCACTTGGAGGTGTTGTTGCTCCATCTAGACGTTCCAGGAAGGGCGAGGCGCCAGAGTATCCTTTTGTGATTGATAAGAAGTCATGAACATTCCTTTGATCGGTCATTTGTGTATTCCAAACCATTGGAGCCATTTGTTCGGGCTCCGAGCCGACTGCTGGAAATACACTCCTTTGGCAGACGCATAAATTCCTTTGTCACCTGGTCAGCGGCTTCAAAAGAGTTTTGTTGGTGGCAAGGACCACCTGTAGAGCTGACCAGGCTGGATCCTGTCTGGGCATTGGCATATTCATGCACTGCAGAGAATTTGCTTCAAGAGAAGCAAACTAAAAAAAAAATTAGAGGGTGGAATGGACCTAGGCAATAGTTGTTACAACTCTAACAAGCAACCATGCTGTTTAGACGTTTGATTATTCAAGCAGTGAGGGAGATGAGCTGCGAGATGTCAATGTTACAAACGTAAACACGCCATCTGGATGCTGTATGTGAGTGATGCTCTTGGCTCCTTGGATATGTTGTCACCATAGCAACAGAAGGAAGGCGCCAACAACAGACTCTCTGTAGACTGCTAACCTTCCCGTGGGGGCTCATCAATGACAACAATGACTTGTTAAATATTTTGGCGATACCAGAAAAAAAATGTCATCACTTCTTATCGAAGTGGAAATGGCGGAATATGGAGCATTTCCATATCCAAAGACTTGAGCAGCTTAAGCGAGATAAAGTGTCCATCACAGATAACAGTCGCAAGGAAAGCGGGATGCATTTCCATAAAGTTTCAAGCGTGACATTTCGGTAATGCCACCTTTTCATCTGTTCCCGTCACATCTTTTTTGGAAATAATTTGCATCATCATATCGCTCTGTATGTGTGCGCGCAGGTCTTTCGGCGTCGTGCTGTGGGAGATGCTGACGGGAGAGGTGCCCTATAAGGACGTGGACTCCTCCGCTATCATCTGGGGAGTGGGCAACAACAGCCTGCAGTTGCCCGTACCGGACAGCTGCCCTGACAGCTTCAAACTGCTCTTGAGGCAAAGCTGGTGAGCAGGCGGAAAGATAACCCAAATGAAGTTGTTTTTTTTTTAGATAAACGCACACGAAAAAAAAGCTAGGCCATTTTCTCTTGCCATATTGCTGACCAATTCGGGTTTCTAAATAGGAATTGCAAACCAAGAAACAGGCCTTCGTTCCGGCAGATTCTCCTGCACTTGGACATCGCGTCAGCGGACATCTTGTCCACCCCGCAAGAAACCTACTTCCAGTCACAGGTATGACTCTAATACACTTGGAAGACGCCACATTTAGATTGAGATTCAGATTGCTTGATTGATCCCTAAAAAAGGGAAAATCCTCCAGTCACAATCCGTCCAAACAGAACGGGAAGCCTGGCGGGTTGCCTGTGAGCGCCACTGAGATTTAAAACCAGTTTTGGATATCAAGAACATATTCCTGCTCCTCTGAGCAAAAAAGGTCATCTTAAAATTGAGAAAAACATTCATTAAAGCTGCTTAATGTAGAAATTTGACCAACAATATATTTACAATAGCCTTTTTATTTGACCATTTATGACTCATACATCTAATTAGCAGATTATCACCTTGGCTGTTCACAATTGATACTCCTGTAAGCCTCTGGCCAGTAGTTTTCAGACTTAATTTGGGTTCAAATTCCCTCCCTGCTGATGTGACGTCATGCGCATTGTGTACATGAAGAAGAAAGTGTGCAGTTTCATTTTTTGGCCACACGTGGCAGTAGTGATTCGAAATTCTTTTTTTTTTGCATTAAGCAGCTTTAAAATAAAAACAAGTGAGCTTTAAAAAAAAAAAAAAAAAAAAACTAACAAAAATCTTTTTTATGCTTATTTAATACAAACTACAATTATAATGGAAATGCTCTTTCTTTTCATTTTAATTCATTTCATACATGAGCATTCCGGTTTTATTTATGTAATGTATTTTAGATTAGTACTTTACTGTTGGGAACTATAGTTTACACTTCTTTATTATACAATATTCCCACCACATTTGCCGTACTGTTGATGAGTGCACTGTGTAGCCTCAAGTAGCAACAGAGGGCACTCATCCAACTTTTGATCTTTCCACATAAAAACACTGTACATATTTTACTGGACTGACTGATAAACAGCTTATAGCAAACATTTCTATTTCATGCTGAATTTCATCGTTACTGAAAATTCATACGATCATTTCATTTTTGACAACAGGTTACCGTGGTAGATTTCTAGTGCCCGTACACCGTGCAACCATAGACTCTATTTGATGTCCCTCGGGATTAATGAAGTAGCTCCACACAATCTTCACCGATAAAATTTCTCCCTAGGCAGAGAAATACAGAAAATAAAGCGGATGCGCGCTCGTTCCTCTTCCATTGTTTCTAGCAATGCCTCATTCCTACTGATGAGTTCAATATGGCGTAGTAATTGCATTTTCCCCATTTTTAAGCGCACTTCTAACTCAAAATTATCTCTTCAGCTAATTACAGAGCATCCCATTCCCCTCCATTGTTTGTCTCCTTCCCACTGATGCTTTCAATTACCCCTGTTTTTCACAGTTTCCCTAATTTTCAAGTGCAGAAGTAATTCCAGTGCGTCCCACTTTTACGCAAAATCCCACTAACAAGAAGCATCTTAATGACAAGTGACTTCCTAAATGTTTATCCACGGGAAAAACGAGAGAGCACTTCCATTAATAATTGGCTGTCAAAGGCGTGACATTTTGTTTCCAGTCTGGTGCGGCTACATCAGGGGGCCCCCTTCTGGCCTCCCGGGAGCCGCCTAATGATTGAGCTTCCTTTGAGCCTTCCTGGACGTCGCTGCTGTTATTTCTTTGTGTTTGTCACGTTTCCCGGCCAACGCCCGTCATTTCAAACCAGTCGAGTGTGTCATAGCAAAAGCCACGCATACTGCCTATTTCTTTTAAAGGTCACGGCGCAAAATCTCCATCAAGCTCTCGCCACTTATCCTTTATTTCTCCCCGTCCTCCATCCGCCACAGTTTCTCTCCTCTACTGCCCCATAATGGGTTTTTCTTGTGACGTCGAGAAGAAGAATTTGCCGCTGCTGGAGTGTATTGATTTCTTTAATGGTGTGGAGCAAGGAAAGGGCCTGGCGATATTGAAGGGTGCACATGCAGTCCATTAGCTTAATAAGAAGAGCATCACTCGTGCACAGAAAGAAACACGCGCACGCGTATCTGACCTCCACGCTACGACGGGTATCAAATAACGGCCGTCACGATTCACTGTCTGTCTGTGTTTTTTTGTGTTCACGGCCTGTCAGTTCATGTTCACTTTTTGCTCCCTGAATATTGATTTGTCTCCGTGATGCAGATGTTACTGAAAAGATGAATGTTATTTTAATGCGTTTGTATTATCGGGCAATTTAAGTGCGGTTCAGGAAATGTCCTCGTGACCTAGGTGCACTGATTCGATGAGTTTTTTGTTTCTTTTTAGGCCGAGTGGAGGGATGAGGTCAGGCACCACTTTGAGAAGATCAAGTCGGAGGGAACGTGTCTTCACCGATTGGATGAGGAGCTCATCAAACGGCGCAGGGAGGAGCTGAGGTCAGAACGTGGAGCACACCACTAAGGCAGTGTAGCCACCGCAATATGTAAATACATGCCAAAATGCAGCCTTTAAAATAGTAATGATGCTACAGTATGTTTTGATTAGGGTAAAAATTATAAGAATTTGAAAATTTTCCATGAAACAATGTGAATTTACAAGTGTTTTACACACACATAAGGTCTGACAAAATCAATGTGTTTATTCATAATCTTTAATAATGCAACTATTTTTTTAAATACATATGACCCAGTAGGTTAAATCAGTTCAAAATTATTAATTGTAATAATTCTAATAAATATAAGACCTTAACAAAAAAAAATCAATTTAATAATTTCACAAAATAGAGGATTTTTGTAAAAATAATTTTAAATATATTACTAAACATCAATAATATTAACCATTAAATAATAGTTAAAATATCCTGAAATAGAACTTAAAGGGATACTTGACTCATTGCACAATTTTCATCAGTGAAAAGTTAATATTTTGTCTACAATTAATGTGGTAATTTCATTATTTTTTATGTACACTTAATATCTTTAATTTTTCTACTTGCTGTCGACTGATGATGACATCACCTGTGCTGAGGAAGTAGATAAAGACCAATCATGGCTCACCTGTTTTCCCGGTTTGGTCAGCAAACTGAGCCGTGATTGGTCGTGATCTACATCCTCAGCACATCTGATGTCATCATCAGTCGACAGCAAGTAGAAAAATTACTTTTTAAAAAGGTATTAATTGTACATGAAAAATAATGAAGTTACCATATTGATTCTAGACAAAATATTAACTTTTTACTGCTGAAAATGGCTCAATGAATCAAGTATCTCTTTAAAAATCTATCAAATAATGAAGCATTTAATTATGAAATCCATACGTTAAATAATTTTATAAATTATATCTGCTACTTGTTTATATGTTCAATAAACAAACAAAACAAACAAATACAAATACAACAAATGGTTCAATTAAATCCTATTCAATAAATAAAAATATCAAAAATATATAAAAATGAAAAAGGCAGTTGTTCATAAAGTTCTTAGCACCTATAAATCAGCACCATCACTGATTAAATCTAGATACCACAATCATCATTTCTTCCATCATACTACATAATGACATTTTCCTCCAAACAGACATGCACTCGACATCCGGGAGCACTACGAGAGGAAACTGGAGCGAGCCAACAATCTGTACATGGAACTCAACGCCATCATGCTGCAGCTGGAGCTCAAGGAGAAGGAGCTGCTCAAGTACGAAAGCTCACCTCACATCCAGATGTCACCGCAGGGAGCAAACTGTGACTATTTACTGTGTGTGACCTCAGGAGGGAGCAGTCGCTGGACAAGAAGTACCCGGGCTGCTTCAAGCACCACAGCTCTAGACAATCGGCCTCCTCCAACTCCATGGAGAAACTCATGAAGAAACGCAACGTGCCTCAGAAGTTGCCCGCGCACAGCAAGAGGTCAGTTTAGACACGCTCAAGAAAATACTTTTCTTTCATTCTCGCAAGTGCATGTTAGCTATGTGGCTAACTTTGACTTGAATCAAAGAAGCTAAAAAGTTAAAGCTAAAATAAAAGCAAAAAATAAATTAAAAATTAAAAATCAAATTGCCCCAACCTTTGAAGACAACTGGAAGGTGTTTGCAGGGTGATACTGACACCTTGTGGTATTTTACATGTATTGCTAGAAGGAATGTGCGTTGATAAAAAAAATTAAAAAAAACGAAGGGAAAAGTACATTTTAAAAAGTTATTCTTTTTAGAATATATATAATGATTTATTTTTGGAATATTTTGACTTTAAACCTGTAACTATACAATTTTTGGGGGAAAAATGCAACATTATTCTTGTCATTTTATGGAAAAAGTATTTTATTTAAAAGACAAAACTTTTAATAAGAATTTAGTTGAACATTTGCAGTGTTATTCTTGTAATTTTATGCACATAATCAAACATTTTTAAATAAATTATTTAATAAGAATTTAATTTAAAAAAAAATGCAATATTAATTCTAATAGTTATGACTAATGTAAAAAGTATTTAAAAAAAAGTTTGAATATGCATTGTTATTGCAATGTTACAATTTCAACATTTTTATCTAGGATATATTTTGTTTTTTCTTGGAAATACAACTTCCTTTCTGAAATATCAAGACTTCAACCTTCAAAATATATTTTTTTAAAAATTGAACTGAATTTTCACAATATTACAGCTTTTATCTTGTTTTTTTTTTTCTTCATGGTGGGCCAAAACTTTTGTTCTTGTAGGTATGCGTTTTGACAATGTTTTGTACATCTCCTCTAGGATCCGATTAATCTACCAGCCAATTTAATCGACCAATATTATATATTGTATTTTTTTTTTTTTAAACATCCCCCCAAATTTTTTTTTTTTTAATACATTACAATTAAAAAGTACTACTGTAAAACAGTCAAATAATATGCCTTTAATTCATATCTTTATTACTGTGATTTTATTCATGATATATTTTTTAAATGAATCATCCAGTGAATCAGTTATCAGAATTTCATTCTTCCAAATATCGGGTCTCAAATATCCAAATCGGTCGAGCCCAAGTCTGTTACGTCAGCCTCAAATTTGTTGACTGAAGGGTGCCCCCTTTGTCTCCATTAGGCCAGACTTACTCAAGTCCGAAGTCATCCTTCCCAAACTGGACTCGTCCATGACCCAAGTGACCATCCCCAGCAAGGGGTCCACGTCGCCCGGCCGCTCCCGCCGAGGAAAGCCTCGCTACAGGAAGGCGGGCAAAGGCAGCGGCAGCGAGCTGGCCCAGCTCAAAGCCACCTTGTCTTCCTCGTTAGCCATGATCAGCGCCACCACCTCCGTCCCCAGCAGCAAGCAGCGTCTGGACCCCAGCGCCGCGATCAGAGGCCTGCAGCACGACCTGCTGCTCAAGAAGATGTCGTCCTCCAGCCCCGACCTCATCTCCACCACGCTGGAGGCGGAGGGACGTAGGAAGTGCCAGACCCCGCTCGGTCTGGAGGACGGCGGCCCCGACGCCGGCCCGGACGCGAGCGCCGGGACGGAAGAGCTGGCGGAAACGCCGCCACGCAGCGACACGCCCAGCGAAGACGCCGCCTCCGTCCCGTTGGCCAGCAGTCCCGACTCGCCGTGCGGCAGGGGGGCGGCGGCGGGACGGCCGTCGTCCGCCGGGAGTCCCCGCCTTCCTCGGGATGGCGAGGAGAAGGAGGAGGGCGCGGTGATCACGCGCTCTCCCAGGAGTCAACGCCTCACGCCGTCGGCGCTGCTCTACAGGGCGGCGGTCACGCGCAGTCAGGTGAGGTGGCGGGAAACGGCCATCGACAAGATCAAGTCCAGAGCTAATATGTGGATTTTGATTCATGCAAAAAGGGCTGCCAGATAGATGCAGATAGATGCACGCTTCTGAAATAGCAATGAAAATGTTTCATCAGACGTCTGATGACTTCTCCAAAATTCCCAGAAAAATCACAATGTCTCAGCACTTTTGAGCTATTTTTGGAACAGTGTACAAACAATAACAGTATTGGTTTGGCGCCATCTGGTGGCAACTTGATGTCAAGAAAGTATGTTGGAAGGATTTCCATCATTCAAAATACATATTTGTACATGTCCCCTAATACGCTGTCGTACCCAAACCCAATTTCACTGAACAGTATGAAATTCAGTCGATATGTTGACCATGAGTAGACCCACAAAAAGTTAGTCAGCTCTAGTTTTCAGTGGTTCAGTTATTCCTATTTTGCACCGGTTGCAAGACTTTTTGAATGACGGAAACTTGTGAATGTTTTCCACAGAGACGCGGCGTGTCGTCGGAGGAAGAGGAGGGAGAGGTGGACAGCGAGGTGGAGCTGCCCAGGAGATGGTGAGCGTTCGAAAACATGCATGGAATGTGTCAATAATTTTGGAATTATTTCACTCGGATTGATGTATTTACGTCGTTCAGTTTATGAGTAAGCTATGTCAGCGTCTCCCAAGCGGATCGCGTACCTGATGCGGCGTCCTTTTTCGCGTCCATCCCCAGGCGGCCGGCGAGCATGAGCAAATGCCAGTCGCTGTCCACGTTCAGCTCGGAGAACCTGTCGGTGTCGGACGGCGAGGAGGGCAACACCACCGACCACTCGCACAGCGGCACGCCCGACGTGGTCAGCACCAACACGGACGAGCGGCTGGACGACAAAAGCGACGACCTCCTCTCGCAGGGCTCCGAGATCCCCGCCGACCCCGCCGCCTCCGACGGCCTGTCCGAGAAGGAGGCGGCCGTCCGCCACGTCAGGACGCAGCTGGCCACGCACGAGCTCAATTACGACGAGGTGACTTTGGGGTCCTTTCCAGGAATAAAGATGACTTGACTTGACTTGACTTGACTTGACTTGCACATAGGACGCCAACACTAAAATATCAATGTATTTCCCAGGCCTGACGTGTGTTAAGTTTGGTTAAGTCTTCGTTTATGTTAAGCACTCAAAAAGTGAATCATTACGGAGTTTAATAATAATTTCGGCAGAAACAATAGTGACCGTTGCAAACAGGTTTGACTTTAGCCACAAACAGATTGGCTTTAGCCACAGGTGCTTTTAATCAACAGCTCGGTTACCTGCCAGGTGAGTCTAAGCACCTGTGGCTAATGTCAATCAAGTTTAACTTTCTGGAATCTGTCCTCCTAATTAATGCGCATGGTCATTTTTTTAAGACATAAAAGCCTTGTTAAAAAGTACCTTACTCCAAATAAATACTGAGTGAACTATATATACACGTTTTTGTAAAAAATATATATACCAATATACTTTATATAAATAATACTTACTGTTCTAAAATTAATTTGTTCAAGTACAGGACTCCGCTGTACTAAACACCTGGTACTCTATATATATCGGTATATTAATAAATATCATAATACAACAAACATCATTAAATCTTCTCGTCTTTTAAGGACAAATGCTGCGTCAAAATAAAATTTAATGCCTTGACTGGTAATCTGCAGATGCGGATACAAGGCCGTTATTAGCATACTGAGTAATAACATTTATATAGTATTTGTGGGAAAAATATATAGAGAAAAATACACATACAATAAACACTACTGCTAATTTGTACAAATCAAGAACTCCTCTGTAATAAATACGTGGCGCTATTTGCAGTTGTGTAAAATAAAATCCCTCGCCACAATTTAAACAACTATTTTATCTGACAAGCATCATTATTTCTTTGTGGAAAATCTATGTATGTATTGAATAATAAAGGCATTGTCTCCAATACAAATGCCTTGCCCTAATTAAGTATTCACTGTAAAACACCCCGCAGACTACTTCGTGATCGCTAGGCATATACAGTATTTAAAAAAATAGCATCATAAAAATTAATTTTTAAAATGAAGGGACTCAACTCTAATGAATGCCAAGGGCCTGGAATACAAAATAACTTATTGAATTTTTTTTTTTTATAAATTGAAGACGCTAATAAATGCTCTAATGACTAATGAATTGATTGATGATGATTTGAGGAACTAATGCTGCATTCGAGGATAGTCGGAAGTCGGACATAGCTTTGTTCATTCATTTGTTCATTAACACAACGTCTGTGACTCTTATCTCCCTGCATTAAGTTATACGGTCAACTACTTAACTGCATGGAATGCTTATGAAATAAAATTAAATAAATAAATGAAGCAAAACGGCGAGAACATACGTTTGCTGGAAGGTCAAAATTAGTTTTGAGGACCAAAATAAAAACAATTTATCACTATCCGCCATTTTGGTTGTTTACTATCGCCTCGAACGCTTTCAGGTCGGAACTGGGGGGAAAAAAAAACAACTCGGATGTAGCCGACTTCCGACAGTCGTCGAATGCAGCATCATCTAATAAAAAAATAAATAAAAAAAGAACAGAATAGAAAACCCTTACCCCAAAATTAACACTGGACCCCCCTTCTCCTTTTCAAGGTTCTGTACGACGACTCGGACTGCGACAGCGCCGAGCTGGACCACCCGGGCTGCGTGGAGCCAAGTCAGAACTGGTGAAAACCACGATCAGACCAAGCCCACCAAGGCAGGACATGAGGACTTTATGAGCGAATTCAACAATGTGTGTGTGTCTGGTTTCTCACTGTTTCAATTGACGGAATCCTATCAGGTTTTTTTTTTTCTGCCTAATTATGCACTTGGTTGTCTATTTATTTATTTATTGTGTTAATGTTTACATTGTGTCGTCACGGATTACTTTGCCATTTTCTACGTGTACATAAAGAAAAGACGCCCATGTAAAATGAACAAATTTCTAACACGTGAGATTGTATCGTTTAAAAAAAAAAAGGTGCTGACATTTCTACTTGTTGACAACATGATGCTATTTTTTCTTTGTTAGTTGAATGTATCTTTGCTTGCGCATCCCAACGCAGAGGAACAAAAGAGTTGTGAACAAATAAGCAGCAATATGTCCACTCAAGTCTTTAGCAGCATTTACTGGACTATTTCTCTGGATGTATATACTTTTTTTAATTAAAAAAAAAAAAAGCATGCTTCTGATATATAAATATTGGATATTTATGGTTTACGAGGCAGCTTTGTAAGGAGGGACCACTGAATGAGATACAATAAAGATGGCTGATTTTTTTGCAAAGTGAGGTATGCATAGTTATTCCTGATCATCAAAAAATATGATTATGGTTTACTCAATTATGACTTACAAAACCACCCCTTAAATTATAAAAACTGACATTTTTGTAAGGAATCGATGAGTACAGTACTGGATGTAAAAACGTTATAGCAGCAAAAAATAAGACTACAACGCCCTCTAGTGGATCAAAATGTATTTGCTGCATTAGTGTCCAACAGACATTTAATATCTAAATTTATTTCATATTTGGTGTTCAATACAAATGACACACAAGTCGATGGAGTGTGTGTTGAGAACATTTCACATTTTTATTTCATTTTTTTAACAAATTTGTGGCACCCAAGAACTACAGTCTCAGAAAAAGAAAAAAAGTGCACAAATGTCTTTTTTTTTTCTTCCTGCAAATAATCATAAAAATCCATAACTGAGCAAAGCAAAGAGCAGGAAACTAGTGTTAGCTCACAACCCCTTCTTTGCCTTCATTTTGTTTTCTTCTTAATAGCCTCATATACGTGTTGCAAGTTTCCCTCCCCCTTCCTCCCGCCCTCCCATCCTTTGGTAGTTAAAAAAAATATTTCATCCATTTAAATCAAACATTTCAACTTTGTCTTTTTTTTTTTTTTTTTAAGTATATAGCCGTCTTTACAACAAAAAGCTTTCCCCGTCAAAAAACCCTGACAAAAGACCTCCCAGCCCAGCAAAAAAAATAAAAAATCAAACATGATCCCGAGGAGGGGAATGACAACAAAAGGGAGCGTATCAGTGACCGAGCGTGTGTATGTAGCTACGCTCTAACGTGTGACAAAATACATTTTTCAGGGAATAAAAGAATGACTCTATTCTTCTTTCTGATCCTTTATTTGTGTCTTTTTTTTTCTCCAAAGAAACCTACGCTGTACACAACTAAATCTATATTTTTTTTCTCCGAAACATGGAATCTGAAAAAAGGGATCAAGACAAAAATATAGATTTTAAAAAACAAACAGAAAAAAAAAAAAAAAACTCAATTTAAAACCCCATCTCCAAAAAAAAAACAGGGCATTAAAATCCTAGTTGAGGGGTGGACTAAAACAAAAAAAATAAATAATTACGGAGGCTGTGGATGAAGTGATGCTAACAATAAAGGAAGGAAGAGGTGTTATATAGGTGTAATATAGATTTTTTGTTGTTGTTGTTGTCGATGGTGGTGAGATGTAGTGCAGACTGGAAGTCTCATCAGTTGGCTGCCAGTCCGGTGGCCTCCGAGGAAAGTCTGGAGTGGGACAAATGCACAAACATACGCACACAATGCATGGTTGGACATTTTCAACCCGCCAGCATTTCGTCAGATTGAAAAAAAGTTGATTAAAGATGTGTCAAGACAATATGGGATCCATTTTAGCTCGACATAATAGTAGAGGGGGTGCGCCAACTTTCAGGATACTGAAGGGGTAACGTGTTTATATAAAAAAAATAAAAATAAAAAAAAAATAAAAAAAAATGGGAAGGACATTCAACATTCAGTGTTAAATATAAGGAATTAATACATTTTTTAAAAATGTCTATAAAATTTCATTTTTAACTGCTCATGGGTATGCTAGGAAAGGGCGTTTTGGTGGTTAAAAAAAATGGCTATTTTTTCCACAAAAGTAATTAAAAAAAATAATCCATAACGTTGGTATCTGTATACATTATACTGCCCCCTAGTGGCCAATGTACAGTGCTGGTAAATCCACTAAAACACCACCGTTTTGTTCATTATTCGCCATGCGTCTTCAAAAGTTTGACTTTATTGTAGTTTCAATAGACAGCGGCTGACTTTACATTTTATGTACAACAATGTTCAATAATATGTTACTCAAAACAATCATGCTAAGTCTTGGATGATTTTTTTTTGTTGTTTTTTTTTATTAAGTGGCATTTTACAGTGGTTCAAGGTATATTTGAGCTGCCGGGAACTACAGTGGGCTAACTACATTTGTCTTTTTTTATTTTTTATTTAAAGTTCAGGGGTGGCCCACCAGTCAGAGTCTAAGAGCAACAATTCTTACTGTGTTACTAGAAAGAATAAAGTGGAAATTAGCTTACCTAAAGGAGGACACAGGAAGTACTATAATTGTACGTCTTTGGACGTGATTATTAATATATATAATGTGAGGTGATCATTTGTTAGTTTTTGTTGTTTTTTTTTGGGGGGGGGGTGATTTGTTTAGTGTAAACAGTACACTGTTTTTACAATATTTTTGTCATATTACAGTATATATTGAAATACATTTGTATGCTATAAAACATACCTAGAGAATATTTAAATAAGATATTTCTACATTGTCGATTTTAGTGATTGTGAGAATGGTCTGATATGCAACCCCCGCGATTATTGGTGTGCTTTAGCTTCAGGTGGTAGTCCATCAGCATTACTATCATTAACCACCTTTCATCATAATGATATATTTGACAAACATTTGGGATGAAGAACTGATAATATTGTTTGACGATATTGCCACCATACAAACCCCCCGAGATGTTACTGCAGCCATAAAACCTTCAGTAACTTTCCTGCAAAATGACAATATAAGAGTTAGCCCACTGTAGTTCTTGTTGGCTCAATTAAACGTGACTGATAGTTTTTAAATGTGTCATTTTATGATGATGATGAACAGTTTGCGCAGGAAACCTTTGAATTCACGGTGAGACCATTTGTTCAACGAGCATCTTCAAAGCGACAGTAGTGGACACGTTCACCTTGGCATCATCATTTCCCAACGGAAATTTTGTTTTCAACTGACAACAATTTGAAGTCAACCTGAATTGCAATCCACCAGACGCCACACAAACATGCTGTCAATCAATAAATTCATACACACGACACGTCTACCTACACAATGTGTCTTGGGTGCAATAGAGAAAGTCGGCAATGGTGGCCAGTGAACTCGTAGTGAGGAACACAGACTTTCAATTGTGATGAAATGATTGAAATCAGGTTCATAGAAACAGCCATGCCCCTCCAATTAAAAAATAAATAAAAATAAAAAACACAAGCTCAACTTGATTTGATGGTGTGAATACCTGAGCGCGGACTAAAGCTCCTTTATGTACATAACAAAAAGCACTCGCTGTCATCGTAGCGACGGACGGCTAAACAAATCACACTAGCGCAAGCGTGACATCATCATCGGAGAAAGAGCCGCTACCTGAGCACAGCTTACACACGCACACACAAAGAGGGAGAAGGCTTCGGCGGACGCATCCGCTCTGCATGCAAAAGTCACTTGGATTCAGAAGAATAATCCCACTTGACAGGCAATCGAGTCAATATGGCGGCAAACTGTGTTTGTGCGTGCGAGGTTGCAAAATTCTGGTTATTTTCAAAATTGCAAACTTTCCATGGGAATGGATGGAAAATCAGGAATGGATTCAAATGTGGGTAGTAACACTATTTATTTCTTTATTATTTTTTGGATAATTTTTTTTCCACTTTTAATGTGATACACTGGTTTTACTTGAGTATTTTATTTTATTTTATTTTTACTTCAACCGTACTGTTATATTGAGCTACATTCTACTCGAGTCACCTCAAAGACTTTGAGCTCGTGACGTTACATGACTCTTGCACACATCAAAACGGAGCCAGGCAGTCACATGACCTCATATCAAATCACGATTATATGCAAAATGCGAATTTCTTGTGTCGGGCCAAAACCTTCTATAGCACACTTTGGTCAATTTCTTATTTGTTTATCAAATCTATACGTACACTTGTGGGTGTTAATTTAACAAATGATTTATTGACCAATCTGAAGTGTTGACAGTTCAAGTGTACCTTCGGCGGACCATTTTGAAGAATCGTTGGTGTTAACGGCACAATATTGTTTCGCTTGATAAATATCTGGTGCTCCCATCTTTGCGTCTAGTCTTGTATTTGGATCAGTTACTTGTATAAATCGCCAGGATCCCCCGCTGTGAACTTTCCAACCATTCATCCATCCATTTACCCAAGCGCTTATCCTTTCAGACTCGTTTTAAATTTACAGCTAGCTTGCGCTAAGCTAAGATAAGCTAAGCAGTGTGAGGCCAGGGTTTGTCCCGTCTACAACATTCCGAGGCGGCCACCTCCAGCCTGGGCCACTGATATCGCTCGACACAGTGCTCCAGCTGTGTTGATTGAGCTCGGCAGGAACGCATTTTAACTGCATTTGCCGTGTTGCGCCATTATGGAGGCGCGATATCGACAGCAGTGCACTGGAAAGACCTGAAGAAACAGCCAAAGAAGAAATAGCTTCTTTTTTTTTTTAAATTAACTAATTAATTTCAAAGTCATTTAATATGTACTAGTGGATGAATTTTTAATGATTGTAGTTTTAAAAATGGCAAAAATTAACGACAACTTTGTATTCATATAATTTCTAGTCCCTGATCGTAAAATGGTTGCAGGAGGGCGGCTCTCAATGGTATTTAGGAGTGTGACGATATATCGATATTGCGGTAAATTGTGATAATTTGTCTCCCGATAGATTATCGATACGCCTACGCAAGTATCACAATATTTGTAGTTAATATACAGCCACTCCATCGTTAATTACTTATGGAGCAATTACTTAGCGGGCCGCTAGGGGGAGCACCTCATAAGAGTGACGGGGAAATATACGGAAGTCTTCAGATGAAGAAGACTCATGAGCTTACTTTTACTTGTGTAAGACATTTATCTGTCCAGCAACTGGCTAAGTTTGCATATGTTTCTATGAAAAATGTGGATTATATCTTCAATTTTAAAGTTTTGAAACATTTTGTTTCAGCTTTTTGAAGCACACAATTTCTGAAGGATATTAATAATGATTTAATTGGATTTAATATTTAAGTAATTTTATTTTATTTATTTACTTTTGCAAAGTTACACAAAAATGTCAGTTTATAAAATGAAACAATTGGCTATGTAACTGACTGATATGTTGCATGACAATGTTTAAGAAAGACAAATTTGTTCACAGAAAGTGCTCTCTGTTCAGAATACATTTGTATTTGTTAAAAAAATTAAAAAAAAACACTGAAGAAGACACCAGTTTTAATATTGTGTTTCAGTGATGTTACAAAAAGAAACTATTTTCTCAATGAAAAAACATGAGTTTGAGTCTTGAGTAGTTTTAGCGTAGATTATCATGGATTTATTACCTGACCAATATATCGATAATCATATCGTACCATATCATATCGTGAGTTACCCAGAGGTTCCCACCCCTAAATGGTATCGGTCACCGCCTCGAGTAAGAATACCTTAAAATAAGACAAGCATTGGCACGGATGCCATCATTGTCAGGGTGAAACCGCCACTGCATCAATTTGAGCCAGGAAAAACCCTGGACACATGCGATGAAGTATCAAAGAAAAGGGTGTCTTGATCCAATATTGATATCTGACATCTGTCCAATATCAGCCACAAAAAAAAATAAAAAATAAAAAATCGAATTTTAGCTATTATAAGCTTACTTGAATACAACCATTCAGAGAAACCAACATGTGTTGCCCCTTTCCATTAAATGACTCTCAATTTCCACTTGATTCCAAAATCCTCCAGCGTATCGTTCCCATGGAAATTTACTGTGAACTTACCAGAACGCTTGCAACGCAGTGTGTGCGCGTGTGTTTAGTGCACGTGGCCAAAGCAGGTGTAGATAGTTGGACGTGTTAGTAAGGGGAGAGCCGTCGCCGCTTGGACTTGGAGCCCAGCTCGGGGGCCATTTTGGGCTCGGGGTTGCCGGCCCCGCTGACAACATGGAGGGCCAGTAGAGGCAGGGGCTTGAGTGTGAGGAGACTGGACACACAGGCAGGAGAGGGGTCGGAGGAGGAGGAGGTGGAGGAGGAAGAAGGAGGAGGAGGAGGCCCAGGAGGTAACAAGGACAGAGGGATGGAGGCTGAGGGGGGCACCACACAGGAGGAGGAAGCAGAGGAGGTGCTAGTAGTAGTAGCAGTGGTAGTAGTAGTAGTAGAGGTGGAGGAAGGGCACGGGCTGCTCGGGTCGGGGTTCAAGGAGGAGGAAGAGGAGGAGGGAGGAGGAGGAGGTTTAGAGGACTCTACACTGTAGAAAAAGAGACAAGGAGAGAGAAAGAGGGACAACACAGTCGGGATGGGTCACAGGGCAGGCTGGTCAGTGGGCAAATGGCGGAGGACAGGGAGGCTTTTATTTTATTGTATTTTATTTTATTTTTGTTTCTTTCACGAGTGGGGGCCACGAAACGTCAGCGTGTCATGTTGACCAAAACAAGGTTACAGGCCAATAGAGCTGAGCAATTTCTGGTATATTGTTGTCCAACGAAACACATGGAAATTCAAATTTGGTGCTGTTTCAACTCAACACATATTAATTATATTGTTTAATGTTTTACATATAATATGAATTGTTATATATATGTAGAACCAGTATTTTATAGTTTCTGATTTCACATTTGGACTATTTTGTGTATCAGAATAATTTTTATTAACATTGTAACGTAAATACGTATAATACACATTATATTAGTTTTTTTTTTCCAGTCAAAATTTAGATGCATGTTTTTCATTGGACAGGGCACGAAAGCTAACTGCATATGAGTTAATAATGGCATCCCACATTTCCACCCAGCAGTAGAGTTCAATTTGCCACATTGTCTCCCAACTGCCAACAAAGTAGATGGTGTTCGATTACCAGAGTAGGTCATTTTTGCCAACTGATGCAACTCAGCTGCTGCCATTAGATCATTTACAGCACTAAAAGGCTCAATAACTGACTAAGATTCTACCTTTGGCCATAATGTGATGCAGGATTTGAGTTAAGGTTAAGCCATTTTAAACTAAAGAAAAAACTTTTCCATAGTCAGAAGTGGAAGTTTGATGCCGTCAACACATGCATTTGTTAATTCAGTGTGTGCGTTCAAAGAGGAAGAGTGAGCTTCGCTAGCATTCATTTAGAATGTAATCTATGTTATAAACCAATCAGCCGAATTACCATAAATAATCAAACGGCACATTGTGATGAAAATTACGACGACACTTTTTAATCAGTGTTTTTTTTCTTCTTCATTATACAGTTTTTGGCAAGTGCGAATTATACCTTTAAAAAAAAAAAAAAAAGTGCGAATTATACCCCAATGCAAAAAATTACATTCATCGCAGATTCCCAACACTGGAATATTTAATTTTCTCCACAGGTGATCCTGAAAATGTTTGTCCCCAACGCGACTGTTCTGAACTGAATTTTACTGCTTGGTGGAAATGCGGCTAACCCTTGATTCAATTGACTGACAAGCGGGCGTGTGTGCTGACCTGGCGTTGATGAGGTACTCCGCCAAGCTGATGCTGGCAGGCGAGCCCGTGATGGTCACCTGTCGGTCGGTGGAGCCGTCCACCGGGTTCGCGATCTTGATCTGGGCGCCTGACATTTGTCTGATCTCGTTGATCTTGGCGCCCTGGCGGCCGATGATGCAGCCGATGAGCTGAGGAGGAGGCAGAGCTTAAGCGAGAAGTACTTCAACGGACTCTCTAAGATTTATGGATGAAAGCAGACCTCGTTTGGAATTTTCATCTCATTAGAACTGGTCTGAGCGGAAGTGTCAATTCCTAAAATAAAAAAAAACATTTTTTTTAAAAGAATGCCATATTTTAACAACACGAAAAGTTGCCATACGCGGGATCTGGATGTCCATTTTACGGCACGTACCAGTGAACCCTTGGTTGCTGTGTGCAATGGGGAAGGGGCTCGGCTGCATAGCCAGCTGGTGAAGTTTGGTGAGCTGTGGAGAGATAGCAGCAGAGGAAGACTGTGAGAGGGGGAGAGAGGAGGAGGAGGATTGGAGGGAAAACAAGGATTGAAAAGGGGAAGGAAACAAAAACAACACAAATCAAAGTCAGTTCAAAACATACAAGTAACATCTTGAAAGGAAGGACGGAGACTGGATTTTCTCTGAAGCATTCGAGTGACAATTCATTTTCCAGATTTTTTTTTTAAACTGATCATTCTTAAATAAAGAAAGACTATTGCAAATACAACAAACTAGTGCTACAGTTTCAAGTGTTCGATCAATGTAAACACAGTTATAGAGCATGTGTCACTTTCAATGTACATGGAAACAGTCACACAGCACCTGTTGTGTAAATCCAGCATTGAGAACACTGAACATTTGATACAGCTTTCATAGTGTGCATGTGGTCCAACATAGTGTCCAACAAACAAGATGACCTCGTTGTGACAGCAGTCAAAAAGAGGAGCTTCTAAAGATGATGAAAAGTGGAAGGATGCTTGAGCCAGGTAGGCAAAAGAAAATCAAGTTATGGGGGAAAAAAAATGTGATTACTTAAAGGAGCAAAAGACAGAGAAAGCAGCAGAGCAGCAGATGGTCATTGATGGACCCGTGGAGAGTCTGGACAAACACAAACAAAAGCTCAACACACACGCAACCATTTTAGACAGTCAAATCTACATACTTAAATATACTTGGAATTTTGGGGGGGAAATGCTAAAAGAAAAAAAAGAAAAAAAAAGTTTACAAAATACTGCACTTTTTAATAACGTCTGTGTATCTTTAAGAGGCGTGGCCTGGTAGGGTGGCATAACACGGGAGAGTCAGCGTGAGCAAAAAAAGAAAACCTGTGGCTGACAGCAGCTCCTGCCCCCACATGCAAGCGCACTAAAATAAGTACAAAGTAAAAACTTGCTTAAAAAGATTGATTTGGGCACGAACAATTATCCACAATATAGCGCAGGAACACCACAGTTGTCAACTTCTTTTAAAATGTAACAAAACGATTATCCTTGAGAATTGATAAAGTTGATTGTGCCACTCAGCCGGGAACAGTTTTTTTCTTTTTAACATGATCTCTGAATAATCAAGATTTATAGAAAATGGATAGATGGAGCTTTGCCTTATATGAAGTCACTATGCTAATGCTAAAACCAAGCTAATGATAGGTTATTATTTGTGCTCTGACCTTGAGCCCAATGGTTCAAAGAGCCAGCAGAGAATGGAGACGTGCATGTGGATTGTCAATTTTTGACAGGCACGATTCAATTCCTCTGCTTGACGAGCTGTCAATCACCGCGTTAGAGGAACTGAATCAACATAAACAATGACGCCATCTAAAACCAAAAAGTCCTGTTCCCGCCTAACAAGTGCAAAAGAAAGGGGGCTGGCGGTGTCATGTTTGGGGGAAGGTGACATGACGAAGGGAATGGGTGGTTTGGGTTGGGGGGGGGTTGGTCGCATAAACGGAAACTTGACTTACATCTGGCTGTGGAATGGCGTGCTGTCCTTGTACGGCATACGCCTGAAACAAATGAGAACACACAACTTTCACAGGCCTTGCATCGCACGCCGGCTAAAGCTAAGAAAAAGACCAGCAACAAGTCTTGTCCAAAGTCTCCACATTTCTTGCAAAGGAAACATCTTTAGGGACATGAAAGAGAGAAATGGAGGGAAGCCAAAGGAAGGAGTAGCTTACTTCTAAGAATTATACACATCCACACGCGACTGGTAAATCAACATGGCGCGTACCTGTCCGCCTGCGAAGATGACGGGGGATCCCGAAGGTTTGGGTCGGTAGGGAATTGTGACGCCTTTCGGGGGAGACTGAAGGGACATGCAAGACAGATGTATGAGCACCTCGGCTGACAAATAAATCACGTTACAATGACACCTCATGTCGCTATTAACAGAGTTTCCTCAAATTTGTGGTCTGCTAAATGTCAATTCATCATTGGGTGTGTCGAGTGAATAAACAGCCTGAAGCACTAAATTAGGCAATATAGTAAATATAAATATTGCTCCAGTATTGACAATTATTTTATTTGTATTTTTTACTGAAAATAAACATCTTCCCTAGTGGAGTGTCATCCTTACCTCAAGCATGACCACACAAATCTGCTTGACGCACTCGATGATCGACTGGGGTGTGCCAGCTATGCTGATGGCTCGCTCCGTAGAGTTGGGCAGCATGTCGCCTGCCACTTGGACCTGAGCACTGGTTGACTGGCAGCACAACAAATCGAAAGGGAAGTGAGTGGGGTGGTGGTGGTGGGGGTGAGGTCATATGCTTTTGTTTGGCTTCTAAAAGAGGACGCGTACCTCTCGGATTTCTTTAATCTTGCAGCCACCTTTGCCAATGAGGGAGCCGCATTGGCTGGCGGGCACAACAATGCGGAGGGTCACTGGGGGCTTGCTGGTGGCTGTGCTGTTTGTCATCGAGCTGCTGATGTCCTGGGGGCACAGTTTGGTCCATTTAGGGCAGTGATTATCAAACAATTGTGTCATGAAGGAACGTTTATCAGCATTTTTTTCAAGAAATCTTTGGGTTAAAATGTTTTATTTTTAAATTCCCTCCAATGCCTTTACTCAGTGTTAAGTTGAGAAACACCGATTTATGGAATGCCCATGCACGATTATTTAAGCTGGAGCCCCACCTCTTCCAGTTTATCTATGATCATGGAGAAGGCTTTGAAGATGGCGGTGGTCGGCCCCGCCAGAGTGATGATCCTCTCGGGACAGTTGCCCTCGGAGATGTTGATGCGCGCACCGCTCTGAGCGGAAAAGGCACAAGCGAGGACGTGAAAAAAACAACCACTTGCCAATTAAACGCGTCACATTATGATTATTTGGAGGAAAGGACGTGCAATGAAGTCACCTCTTCTCTCATCTTCTTCACAGATTCTCCTTTCTAAGAAGCAGGACATTAAAGAAAGATTTAGGAGCAGAAAAACACATTACAATGAAATTTTGTGCTGTGAAGACTTACTTTTCCAATGATGCTGCCAACTTCCTGAAATGACAAAACAATAATGTTTCACCATATACTGGGCAAGCAAAAATAAAAAAAAAATAAAAAAATGAATAATTGATTATGTGGAATTCAAAATTAGCATGACAACTATGCCCCTCAAGAAGAATGACTCCTTTCATGAGAGGCATCTACACAGCCAAGTGAGACCTCATCATGGCTTTCTTGCAAGCAAACCTCCATAAGGACATTCAAACACTACAGTGGTGTCCCAATATTTTTGCCTGCTCTCAGTAGTGGTTAACTTAAAAAGTTGCCAGCGTCATTCAAGTGAAGAAGATTCATAAAGCAAGCGCTCATTCATTTCGCATCCATTCTAACAGCACTGCTACACCTTTCTCGTCATCAACTGTACCAAGTCAATACCATGACTCATCAGACCGGTCCCTGCCAGAGGGGAGGCGTCATTGTGGTGAAAAACGGCATTGCGTGCTTAGACCTCACCTTGCCATGCATGAGCAGCCTAATGGTAAGGGTGACATTGAGCCCTCCTTCAATCACACCGGAGTCCATAGCTGCAGCGACCGTGTGTGGACCTTCCGTGCCGAACTTTGGGGGCTGGGGGACTGGGGTCTTTGGTCACAGAGATGATCTGGAGGGTGGGAGTGGGCGCAATATGTCACACATGAAGATGCTAACAGTCAAGCAGCACGAGTCATTTTTGCGAAAACAAGACAGTTGTTCTACTTGTCCATGGCCTCAATCGTAGAATGGTAACACTACTAAATCCACTTTTGCTTCACTAGTAATAATGTAGTTGTCCAACTTTTAAGCCAACTATGAAGAATGGAATATAGTAGTGGAAGGATGTAGTGGACCTTTTTTCTCATCCTGCTAGTGAGTTGTCTTCCTAGTGAGGACAAAGAGCGCACTACATGATGGATTTTTAAGACTATCGAATAAATGCTCAAAGGCCTTCCAAAGTTCGGGCAGACGCTAACGTGAAAAGCAGACCAAAAAGACTCACAATCTTAACTCAACCTTTAAATGACTTTTGTTCTACTTTAAAAGTGACAGCGTAGACAACACAATCATGTTTGCGTAAATCTAATTGGAAGTTTGGTAAGTAAAGAAAGGGGAAAACGATTACACGGCAAACACCACCACTTGCCGGCTAACAGTTTCGTCATCATTAGCAGTGTGCCAAGTCGGCGTCGGTTCCCTCAACAAACCATTTAAAAAAAAACACACACACACACACTTTTATTTAAAGTCGTCGTGCGCATTTGCTATACAACTTAAACGTCCCCTAAATTGGTTAACGGTGTTAACTTCGGAATAAAGTACTCGCATTTGTATAAATTTGCATTTTGGAGGCTCGTTGATTTGGGGGTTGGGAGGGGGAAATGAATGGAGCATGCGCACGCTAGTTAGCAATGCTAACTACCAGCTTATATTTTATTCAACATAGTGACATTTTGGTTAATAGTAGCTGGTCTATATGTCAAAATAGACGCTATTCATAACCATTTTGGTAAAATAAAAGATTATTTGGACTTCAAACAAGCGCTAAACTTGACGTTTCCGGTGACACGCTAAGCTAACAAAGCTAATTTTAGACAGCGCACTTGCCGTGGCCACCTAGGCCTACTAGCACGATGCTACGTTAAACTAAGCTAAGCGCGATTACTTTCCGCTTCTTCGGATCACAACAACACGGACAACAAAAACATCCAAATTCAGAGGCCGAACTTACCCGGCTCGTGCGCTGGAAGGTGGCCGGGGGATGGGTTGGGGTTGTGAGGGTAGAAGGGGAGAGGTTCGGGAGGGTAGAAACCCAGGGGGGGAAGAGTTTAGAAAGGACTCGGGGGAAGAGGGAAGCGTGATGTGAGATCGAGCTCCACTCCTTTACACAAAGACAACAACATGGCGACCTCCGAACTTTCCCCTTTCACCCAAACCGAGCCCACATCCTGTGTGCGACCCGCCCAATTAAAAAATAATAATAAACAGTTTAATATTAAAACATTAAAGACACGTTTAGAAAATGTAAAACACACAAAATATATGAAAAGAAATAAATAATTGTGCGTGCCGTTGTGGGGGGTTGTTTTGTTTTTGTTGTTGTGAGACGTTCATGTACGTTCGTAAAAATTATGCCAACGTTCAACAATTTCTTTATTCTTTGAACTTATATGTTAATATGACTCCTAACAACGGCCAATGAAAAAATACACGCTTTTAAGAGACAAAGTGCAGAGAAATATTATAAAAATGATATTATACAAAAATAAAACGTTCTAGTTTGTGCTGAGACGTTCAGTGTACATTCATAAAAATCAGCCATAGATATATGAATTACGAATCAAATCGCCTCGAAATAATTCTCAAATTATAAAGATTCTTGATTACGTATGTCAATATGACACAAAAACAACAAGGTATGACAGTTTAAAAATAGAGATATTAAACATAAAACCCACATTTGAGAGTCGCAAAGAATATATTTTTCTTGATCGTAGAAAAATAATCTCACTCCATTGAAAAAAATAGATAGGCCTACATAATGAAACCATTAGACCCTCAGAAGCCGACTGAGTGTTGATTACTCTTAAAACATTCTTACAATAAAAACAAATTGTTAAATAATTTGACATGCGTTTGAAAGATGAAAAATAGAGAATGAACATGATGAAATTTACTGAGATGCACATGGAGCCTTCAACAGCAGAGATGAGACACATGCAGCTTTTTTAATAAATTTATTACAGTAAATCACCATATTAAAGATTTTTTTTCTTTTTTTACAAAAATTAATTTGAAAATACAGTGATATGACAATCAATAACATGTTTGCGGTAACAGGCCTAGAGATAGACTTCTCGAAAGACACAAAATACAGTCCATATTATAGTGGCCTGCAATATTCCTCAAATCTTGTTAGTCATTAGTATCATTTAGCCCCTTTTATATTTGTATGGAGGTACAGTATATATATATATATATATATATATATATATATATATATATAGAGAGAGAGAGAGAGAGAGAGAAATCCTGTTGATTTTTTTTTAATTTTATTTGATAACGCCTTTTCGCATTTGTCCACATTCTAAATGGGTGGTGGCATAGATGTACAGTATAGTATACATTGGATGATGAACTCAGTCAGAGTCGCTACTGCTACTACTGCTGCTGCTGCTGGAGGACTGTGGGATTAAGAGAAAAATAAACATGTTAATGCATTGTTACAAGGAAAAAAATCATCAATATACTTCCAAGTATAAGTACAAGTGACAGTGGTACCAATCTCACCTTGCCGCCATGTTTGTGGTGCCCGTGCTTGTGCACCTTCTTCAGCTTCTTCCCCTTCTTCAACTTCTTGTGGGCATTATGTCCCCCCATTCCAAAGGCCATGCCAGCCAGTCCCCCGCCGACCGCCCCACTCAAGGGATTGAGCGGGTTGACACCCCCGGGGTAGTGATGGCCTTTGTTGTGGTGGTGGCCCTTTTTTTGTTTGTGGTGGCCTTTGGGGGAGCGCGGGTACACACCGGCTTGGACGCCTCCAGCAGGATACCCGCCAGGTGCCACAGGGTAGGAGTGTGGTCCCGGAACGCCCGCATATGGCATTGCACCTGGGGGTGCATTGGGTATCATGGCCGGGTTGAGACCTGCCGGATACTGGACAGGCGGGTACTGTTGACGCGGAGGCTGGGGGAAGGCTCCTGCAGGAGGGACTGTGGGGTATGCAGGGTTGTAGCCAGGAGGGAAGGCTGGGTTGGATGGACCTGATGCAAATACACAAGTATTCAAAAATGCAATCATTGTGCCACTATTTTGTACCCCGCAAAAAAACAAAACAAACAAAAAAAACGTTGTGTCTATGTATTACCTTGATTTGGCCACATTGTTGAACTTCAGATACTGAAAGTACTGGAAAGACATTAAGAGCAAAAAATTGTCTTAACATTTCATTGGAAATCAGAATCTGGTTCTGAACCGTTTCTACTATGTAAAAGTCAATACGCAGTAAGAAGAAGTTATCCACCAAAAGTGAAATGTGCTAAATAACAAAATACATATGTAATGTATCCCCCTTTTCCCTTTTGGATCCTTGAACTCTTTTGTTTACACCAAAGGTGGAATATTTTCGTGGACGTGTCATTATTACAGTCAGTACCTCAGCGTCAACACCAACTCCGGCGCTCATAAAAATCTCAACACTGAATTGAACGTCGACTTTAAAAAAAAAGTATTATAGCATTCGTAGTAACTATTAAACTACGATGTGATCCCAAATCTCACCTTTGTTTGTTTCGTCGGTGGGACTCTCAACTGTTCGTCTTCCGCATTGCCCAGCAAAACTGTGGAGAAACAACGAAACAAACATGCGCAGTAACAGCTAGGAAGCCGCACCCACCGCACAGCTTTTAAACTCACACGCACTTTGCGTCACGTTTACACACCTGCAATGGAAAAACGAAAAAGGTGTTACTTGAATGTTTGCACGTAAAAACTACACTATGGTTTGCTGCTGTCAATGGCAGTCGGCATGGGGAGATGACGTATACGTGCACAGTACACTACACTGTACACGGTGTCATATCGCTTCCATTTATGACGCCAGAATGCGTACGTAAGTCGCATCGCTAACACGATTGCAATATTATTAGTCATAAATACAGTATTTGTACTAAATACACACGGATGTCGTAAACATAAAACAATCAAATGAAAAACAGTAAATACTGCACTAATTGAGTACTATAGTATAGTATTTACTATTACGACAAGCTAGTTAGCTAACAAGTTAATTAACAGCAACGTTTTCATGCTAGCCTGGTGGAGAAATGGTTGTCTACGTCGGGGTTAATTTAATTATGTTCACTAAACTCAGAAGCTAGATAACTACAAGGTGTCCCTCAGTTAATAACCGAGTCAGGAGCCTGATCTTATAGTTCATATTTGTTTGGTTGGGAGAAAAAAACAAAAAACAAAACAAAACAAAAAAAATCAAAACTCCTCGACCATAAATCTACAATAATCACAGAAAATGGTAACTACTAGTAAAAAAAAAATACTAAAATAAAAAATAATAATAAAAATAATTTAAAAAAAAAATGTAAATAACTGTGCTGTTTGTCATCTGAGAACTTAACTTCTCTGTCCAAGACTTGAAAGCTAGGCTGGGTGAAGATCGAGTTGCCATTTTCAACACAGAAGTAGATCCGTACATACATACAGTCGCACGGCTTTATTATCGCTCACAACTCGTTTGTTTATAGACCACAAAAACAACCATAGTTGTAACAAAGTCCTGTATAGAAAGAGTGAAAATAAATAGAATAGAAAGCCTTTATGATCACTATGCTGCAGATGCAGCAAAACTGAGGTTATGATCATGAATGCAGTGTTGTGCGGCGCATGACATTGACAAACACATTTCTTAATATAATAATATTTATTAGATGATATTTAAGACACATTGAAATGGTTTTACATTGTGAACAATGCATTATGTCCTTTTTAAAGACTCACATAGACAAGATGTAAAAACCTAGCGTTATACTAAAGAATGGGACTGAAGCGAGACTAATCTGTTGACAACACACTGAGCAGGCAGCCGGGCATCCGGGTCCACGTCCCAGCATTCCGTCAGTAGATCCTGCAGCGCCGATCCCTGAGATGGGCCCAAGAGTCATTCAGTGTTATATATTCATTTGATTCCAAAACCATCAATGTATGCATGCTTGTGGGAAAAACATACCTGTCTCAGCCGCTGCCAATGCTCAGGGATGGAGGGTCTTTTTTCCATGTGAGTCACATGGATGGTGAGGCTCTCCCGTGTCATGCTGCCTCCCAACTCACGCTCATAAGGGAGGAGGTGTTGTGGCACGGCGCCGTCTGCAGAGGGAGACATTGAGGGAGACGCTCACGGGACATTGCATTAGGTACACATGCACAATCCATTCTCCATTTTCTATAGTACTTCAGTCAGTTAGCGACTATTACAAGTTATTCTTGGCAATGAAATGTACATCTAGCGCTTCTCCCAGACTTATTGCTACGACTGGCAGAAAAATCATGTGAAAACGTCGCAGAGAAATCAATTAAGTTAGGCGGCCTTGGTGAATGGCAACATAAGATGGCCGCCGGTACCTTGACGGATTTCACCTTCAAACAAGTCGGAGCAGCGTGTGCAGATCTCCCACAGCACCAAACTCAAAGCGTAGATGTCCCCGTGCAGAAACCAGCTGCTGGTGAGGTTCACGTAGCCTTCCAGGATCTCGGGGGGGATGTAGTGCAGGGCGCACGCTGCCTGACTGTAACTCATTGCGTTTCCCGTTTGGTGACGGTCCGAGTCGGAGCGCAGAACGACGGAGCTGCCAAAATCGCACAGGGCGCAGGCGCCGTCTGCCCGGACGAGCACGTTGAAGCTGCTGAGGTCTCTGTGGGCCACAGGCCGTTTGTGCCCTTCTGGGGGAAAAAAAAAAAAAAAAAAAGTAAAGTGGTTGGAAAAGGTCATTACTGGAAAACGCAGTGGAGATTGCGGGATGATACCTTGTGTGTGCTCACAAGAGTGGAGGTAAGCGAGTCCTTGCGATAGCGACAGGCACATCTTGAGTGACGATGGCCAGCTGCTGGTGTTCAGATCCAGAAAGGAGTGCAAAGAGCCCTGAAATTTTGTCCAAGAACAAAGTAGCCACTACAAGAGCACATTGCAAACAACAAGCAAAAACGGACGTAAACCCCACAAAGCATGTTATATATATATTTTTTCCAGATTTTGACACTCACATATTCTGCAAACTGCATGACCAGGAGCCAGCTGTCATCTTCCGACCTTCTCCCGATACCCAGGAAGCGGATGATCCCGGCGTGCCTCATCAGCGGGAGCCCATAGACTTCCTTCTCGGAGTTGAACACGTGCTGCGCGGCGGCGGGGAAGACTTTCACGGCCACCACAGATCCTTGGTACGTTCCTCGCCACACCGTGGCAAAATGCCCACGGGCCACAATCTAAGAGAGAGAGCGCGCAAGTATTTTCAGGCAAGATTTGACACCAATTTAAATAGTCGACCTTACTAGACACTAGGGATGTCACAATAAGGGCAATATCGTGATATTAAAACTGCCACAATATCGTCGTCGTCATGTACACAATATTTAAAAGGAACACATCTGTTAAAAAAAAAAAAAGTCAGGTTGATTTCCATTTGTGCAGTTCTAGCACCCTCTAGTGGCGAGTTTATTAGTGCAATTTAATTTTCATTAGGTATGTTTTGGCCTTCTATGTTTAAAATCTATGCTAATTGTCAGATGAGGGGAACCTAATTTGCTTGTGAACCCATCAATGTGTGCTTGCATTACCAAGTGAGTGCCTCAATATTGTTATTAGAGATTATAGGTGGTTTATATGCATTTCTGCTATGTACAAAAGCACAATATTGTGCTTTTTTTTAGTATGAGGTCTCTTTGTTACAATATTGTGATCTTTTTTTAAATATCGCCAACAATATCGTGATAATTATCATATTGTGACCTTCATATCGTGATAATATCGTATTGTGATGTTTGGATATCGTTACATCCCTATTAGACACTAGTTCACCTGCTGCAGTTCAATATCAGCGGCGTCAATCTTGGGTGTTTGGCAGGGACTCGCTGGAGTGTTATGAGCGGCATCTTGAGCGAGCTCTGAAATAAGCAAAGTCAACATCAAAGTCTCACATTGAAAATAAAAGGGGGCACAACCGTTAAAAAAAAAAAAAATCATCTGGAGCATGTGTTTTACGTGCAACACCCTAAAAAAAACAAAAAACAAAAAAAAAACGAGTGAAAACAAACAAGTCAGAAAGCCTTTGAGCCTAATTTACAAAATAAACTCGCCCACACTGAGTTGCTCAGATAATGATAAGCTAGGCTAGGTGAAAATCTACAGCCATTTTCAAGTGAAAAGCAGACATTGTGTGAAAAACTACCAAACAGAAACACAAACACACATGATGTAATTAAATATAGAAGGTAGCAAGAAGGGAAGAAAGAACAAAGGAAGGGAGAACGGTAAGTATCAAAGGAGATGAATGAAGCATAGAAAATGTAAATGCAAGGAAAAAAGATGGTATGCAAGAATGGATGGAATGCACGATTGAAGGAAAGAATATGAAAGGTAGGATGAAAGAAGGAATGAAGGATGGAGGGAAGGAAAGAAGGGAAAATACAGTAGGGATGGAAGGAGTGAAGGAAGGAGAAAATGAAACATGATGAGAGAAAGAAGGAAAGAACCTAGAATAGATTAGAAAGATGAATGAAAGAAAAAAGGAAGTTGTGAAGGACAGTATGAAAGGAGGGAAAAGCAGGGAGGAAGGAATGATACACGAATGAAGGAAGTGAGGAAGGATGGGAGGCAGTAAGGCAATGACAAAATCATGTAAAGAAGGAAGGACGGACCCAAGAATGTAGAAAGAAAGGATGGAAGAATGGGAGGTCTTGAAACCTTAATTTGAACCCTCATTTAAAACCCTAACCCTGGATTGAAGCCATGATTTGCAAACCCTAACTACAAACCCATATCAGAAATTACAACTTGAAACCCAAGTCCTGTCTTAAAGAAAACCTTAGTCGTGAAACCCAAACATGATCTCAGAAGCATTTATTAAAATAGACGCAGATGGGAATTTGGTGTGAGGAAGGCTGTAATGTTGAAATGTAACTATTTAGAATTGAGATTAAACTATTAATAAATGTGACTGTGATAGTTAAGTAATAGTGAAAACGACTTAAAGTGGATCCCTGCTAATAATGACCCTCCGGAGTTATATTTGTCCACAGCAATTCTTCGGGACTCGGAATCTACTGTACGTCTTGCTATTCCTATTTGAGGAAATCGAAAGAGCTCAGGTGCTTGAAGGGAGCATTCGAGCGGAGATAAGCACCAAGGTCGTCCCTGTAGAGAAAGAAACAGTCGCAAGGCCAAACAAAAGTGGCGTGTGGGGGTGAAAATACCACACCATCGTTTTTATGATGAAAACCTGGGATGGTGAGATTTTATATTGTGTCACTGACCCGATCCAACCTAACTCTTCACTTGTTTCATTTTTGATTTATTAAAAGATTTAATAGTAATTTGTTACAGTATATTTAAAGGTGAATTATTTTCGCCAGATGTTTGGCGCCCCCTGGAGTCCACAACGCCCCATCAGACTCTTCCAAACTTGCCAAAATGGTCAAGCAAGAAGGAGCGTCACCACTCTTAAGACTGGATGAAATAAAAAGGGAGCGTTTTACTTTTGTGTCGCCACAGACATCTCCATTGCACCGCCACAATCGCCAGGCACAGGATCAGCATCGTGGCAACAATGACGACGAGCCAAGTTCCATCTAAAAACACAGAACACATAGCCAAAAGATGGTTCATGCTAGGCAGGGAAATGTGGAAGAGTTTTGAGGGATGGCCACTATTTGAGGAAATACGCCGTTAGCATCCGATTGCAATGTTTTCTGTCAAGTGATGAAGATCAAAGGGTCATACCCACTTCCGGTGCCTCCTCGCTCCAGGTGATGTTGCGGTTACAGAGGTCCGTGCTGCACACGCACTTCACCACCTGCTTGTTGAAGCGGAGCTGCGCCTTGCAGGTGGCATCCAGGCAAGACTTTTCAGCTATGTCGCAAGCTTGAACGCAAGACAGAATCAATAAAATGGACTTTTTGGAATGTCCAAATCAAGTCATCTTTATTTATACAGAGCTTTCAACCAACCTTAGCTGTCACAGAAACACACACACAAAAAAAAACCCAAACATAACATAAAACATTAACAGTAATACAATACAATCACAACACAATATTTAGGAGAATAAAGTTTTATATTTCGGGATTTAAATCAGAGATGAAAATACAGTTGTATATTTGGGAGATAGTAATCTTAGCAGAATATTGTTTCCATGGAAAAAAAATCCCTATGTAGAGAATTTGACATATTTTTTAAAAGTATCATATTCCAGAAAAGTCCGATTTGTTTTTGAAAATAAAAAAGTACTATATTTATTAGCTAAAATATACTTTTCAGATAGTCATATTAACGTCATAAGTAATAGTAAAAAGAATAAATTCACTTTTTTGAGAGAAAAATATCAGTTTCAAGGTCAAGGTCAGTCTTATGAAAAATAAATTTGTACATTTGTACAAAAATTATTATATATTTATGCATATACCTGTTCATTCATATCTATTCAGATTTGTTCAAAAGAATATTTTTTAGATTAAAGATGGAATATTTTTAACAGATGTATTTGTTTAATTTTTAAAAACTATGTTTTTGAGGCAGGACTAAAAAATAAAATGCAATATTTTGTAGCTAAAAAGTCGTATATTTTTAAAAAGTATGTTTCTGAGGGAGGATTAAAAAATAAAATCCAATATTTTGTCCGTAAAAAGTCGTATATTCTTTTCAATATTATTTTTCCATTCTATTCTCTTAATACCGGTATTTTAATTCCAGTAATATGTGCTGTAATCTGAAAAATATACAGTAACAAAAAACAAACAAAACAAAAAAAAATCATAAAATTTGCATCTAATAAAATACATTTCAGCTTGGAAATAAATATACATTATTCTTGTATACAATTCTGACTTTAATCCCATAGTCTATTTTTCTCTCTTCAGTGTGCCACTAAAACTCCTTGTACATGCACCGCTACATTTTTTGCATGTTATCAATCTGGGTGGCACTGAAAAAAGTAGTAAGTATGCAATATAAACCCTGTATCGCCTAATTTTCTGATTTGTCCACTTGAATTAAAAAATATGTTCAGTGCAGGATTCATGAAGAAAATGCATTCAAATGCCTGGCTTGTCTTCTTACCAAGAGCGTCAACCTCCAGCTGGCCAGCATGGAAGACAAAGTAGCCCACGCAGCAGCGCGTGTGCTCGCAGACCTGAACCGAGTCGCTCACGTTGCCCGCCGCCAGGTACTGCCTGTTCTGCTCTTTGACCTGAAAGGCACACTGCCTCCTCTCATCCGGCGAGTGGCTCGACGCGCGAGGAAAGATGCATTCTGGGAAGAGAGACCACATTGAATTTGGTGATAGTAACTTTAGATAGTCAATAACTAATTTTGAAAATACAACAATGTTTACGAAAGAACCGTTGACAGTAAGTTTGATCAAAACCTTTGCATTTATACATTTAAGAATTAAATTATATTCTGTACATTGGTTCAAGAAAAAAAATGGTTAGGAAGTGGGTGTTCCTATGTGTGATATTTTGTTTTGAAACAATAACTTCTATGAAATAGTTAAAATTTCCATGTTTTAAAATTTAGTAAAAAAATAAATAAAATAAAATAAAAAAACATAAGAAAAAAAAATCCAGCAATTGCACATTTCCACATAGTCAATTAGTGAACTGTAGTAAAATGCTAAGCCTGAATGTTTATTGTATCTCAATTGCTACTAGTACGCTGACAATAGACAGCTATTGTGCCCCTGAAATGATTTCACATCAATGGAAACTCTTTCATTAAACACATGCATATAAAATAAATCAATTAGAAAGTGACTCACCCAGCATCAACATGAAAAGGAGCCAGCGGTGTCGAATCATGGTGGCTCGGAACCCAGATTGTTCCGGACTGGCCATTAAAGCAACACTGTGAGATTTTTTTTTTTTGTCTCTTTTTATCTCAACCAGTCATGGGAATGTGCGGGGAGTTTCCAACACTTCCCAGCATCACTCCCACAAGTGCACACCTGCAGTCCACCACACACAAACATCATCTTGGGCATAATATTAGAAACACCTTTAATGGGGGGGATGCGTGGCTGAGTGGGAAGAATAAGTGTTTGTTTTTGAAGCTACCTTTGGGGGGGGAAAAAAAAAAAAAAGAAAAAAAAGAAAAAAGAAAAAAAAAAAATTTATTAACAGGACTATGCTAAGATAATTTAAAAGTTGTTTATGTAATTAACTATTTGACTCCATCAAAACAAATAGTTTAGCAAACAAAAGATTAGCAACTTAGCTGTTAGCATGACATGACATGCTAACTAGCAAAACATCAGCATCAACACTGACTTCACATCACTATGACATTCAGTGGATGGTCTCACACGCTAAAAGTCTGACAGAAAAAAAAAAAAAAAAAAAAAGACCAACCTGTAACCAAAGCACTTTGGTTAAAAGTTTAATTCACAAAAATACATTGACCAATATCATGAAAATGTACTAAAATGTACTTTAATAATCCATAAACGCTGGAACATTGTAGACAGAAAAACACAAGAAGCATTATTCGAGTTGGTTTAGTATAATATATTTCAGCTTCAAGAGACATAGAAATCATTCCTTATTCCCCCCCTCCCCTTATTTCTTCTATAAAAGACCCATTTTTGTCCGAAGCATTATTATGCAAAAAAGAAAAAAAATGGCATTAGAATATATTATGGGAGCTATGAAATTCCCAGTGACTACGTATAAAATTAAGTCACATCAGAGAGAGAGAAAGAAATCGGTAGAAGAGAAGTCCATGAAAGTTAAGAGTGGGAAAAGGAAAAAAAAATACAGATTATAGACCTTGATCTATCACTGACATGACAGGCATTGAGAAAAAGGTTTATGGCCATCCAAAAATAAAAATTATGATTCTCACTTTTCCACTTGGTTTCACACATCTACAATTATGAACTGAAGCAACTTTTTCATGCTCGTTTTTGCAGAACACTTATAATCACACAACTAAATTCATGTCTTTCAAATACGATATATTGAAAAAGATGGAAAAATACTGAATCCCATTTCTAATGTTTCACTTCTTTTTTTGTTTGTATGAGTGTTAAAAGTGTCAAAAAAAAAAGAAGAGGGGGGGTTGGGTTGGGCGGGGGGCTGCTGTTTTAGCCGTGTCTTGGCGGCTCATGGACATTTAGTTTCTTTTAACAGATTTCCTGCGCTGTTGTCATCAGTTTGTGGCCTTTTGGTTTTTGGTGCAGAAATGGAGCAAATGTGTCCTTTCGGCAGACACACACGGGAAGAAGGTCCTCGAGGCCAGAGAGCAGAGTCGTCTCTCGCCGACTGTCTTTCTCTTTGATTTTTTTTCTCCTCTTTTCTCTCCGCATCGTACGTCGTCATCCTCATCTCGTATAGGGTTGGGAGCGCTGTGGGCGCTCAGCTGATTTCACCGTTTGTGGCTGATGGAGTGGAGAAGGGTGGGGGGGGGAGCGGGCTGAGGGCAGGCTGGGCGGGGCTGTTGGAATGCTGGCACGTTCCAATCAGGGCAACAGTTCTTCATTACAGCATTTCTGCAAGATGACACAGTGGTTAAGTCCTCCAATTGCTTCCTCCGTTTATATAAAGAGAGCTCAAGTTTTCAGTGCCCTCTGCTGGACCCCAAGTTTTACTACACCGGTTTGCATGAGGATTACATTCAGAAAAGTGAATTTTAAATTGTTTGTATATAAATAGTAATAGTATTAAAATATTAGTAGTATTTCATCTATTTATTAATAGTATTTTATTATGTTAAATGTGGCTAATTTACATAAATCACCCCCACATCTGCATAAAGGGGGATACACACACACGCACACATTAATTTTCAGGCCTGAAGTGAGCACCCGACATCAAAGAAAGTTAAAATCCGGTTGTTAGATGTCTCCAAATGATTAACTCATTCACACTCGCAGCCATTTTCACCGAAGCAACCCCCTTCGCTCCCGGCTGTTTTCCTGGATTTTGACTGATTTTGCAAGGCCCACAGAATATTGTGTTCTATTGCTATAAAAACAAAAGAAAGATTAGAGTCTCTTCTTTTATCAGGGGGAAAAAAAAAGAAGTATATTTCTATCTGTTTCCGTTCTGCAGCAATTAGCATTAGAATATAGCTACAAATCTGCTTAGAATTGTGGGGAAACGGCTTGTTTATATTATGGCTCTGGTTGATCTGTTATACTCTGCTGCCACCTGCTGGCCGTCTGTCATTACTACCATTTTTTTCACCCATTCTCTGTACTTGCGAGGCTGCAGCGAAGACTCCTGTCTGCTCTAGCATAAAAAAAAAAAAATGTATAAATACGTCTTTGGGATAATACATTTTTAGGAGCAAATGAGTCGTAATTTTTATATATTCTTCATTATGTAGGGACGGGAGTGCTAACCAGTCATTCACCGTGCCGACCTTTCGTTATTTATATATATATATATATATATATATATATATATATATTTATTTATTTATTTATTTATTTATTTTTTCAATTAATCAGGTGACCTATCAGTCATCACAATTTTATTTTGCTAAATACTGGAATCTGGGTGGCACAGTGCCGGAGTGGTTAGCACATCCGCCTCCCACTACTGAGGTCGCAAAATCGAGTCCAGGCTCCGGCCTTCCTGAGTGGAGTTTGCATGTTCTCCCTGTACCTGCGTGGGTCTTCTCCGGTTGCTCCGGTCTCCTCCCATATTCCAAAGACATGCTTGGCAGGTTAATTGGGCGCCAAATTGTCCCTAGGTGTGCTTGTGAGTGTGGATGGTTGTTCATCTGTGTGCCCTGCGATTGGCTGGCAACCAGTTCAGGGTGTACCCCGCCTACTTCCCGAAGTTGGCTGGGATAGGCTCCAGCACCCCCAGCGACCCTTGTTGTGAGGAGTAAGCGGTTAAGAAAATGGATGGATGGATGGATATTGAAATCTGGCTAAAAAAAATAAAAATAAATAAAAATCTAGGTTTGTAACTTGAAACTGAACAATTATATGTGGGCTACAATGTGATTAAAGTCTAGTTCAAGTCATC
This sequence comes from Festucalex cinctus, assembly GCF_051991245.1. Taxonomy (NCBI): domain Eukaryota; kingdom Metazoa; phylum Chordata; class Actinopteri; order Syngnathiformes; family Syngnathidae; genus Festucalex; species Festucalex cinctus. The sequence continues at coordinate 23,091,450 of NC_135418.1, read as the reverse complement.
ATTTGCCCATTTTTTCGCTCACGTCTGAAAAATTGGTGAAGACGTTCAAAATTGCTTCAAGTGTAGCCCGCTTTACTCATTACCAAATGCTCATGATGCTTGATCATGAGCACTTATTTGAATACACAAACTTGGTCCGAGCCATCCACTGTATTGTATCAATAAGGCCTGTGGTGTAAGGGTGGCACAGTTGGGATGTAATCCCATTAGTGTTGGGTCAGCGGCCTGGCCAGCATATGAACTCTCTCACACACACTGGCATAGCGACCGGGACGGCGAACAGGGGGCCGCCATGATGTCTGAGCCGGGCACAATGGCGCTGTCTGTAGCGCTAATCCACAGTTCATGGCAAAAGTTTGGAGGGAGAGAAAGTGTGCTCTCTGTGCTGACCAAAATGTGAGCTGTCGAAATACTACGCAGATTGATTTCTCATTGAGCCTGATAACAGCCCGTGGATTTCCTCACAGAACTGGGCTGTGTTCCACAAGTGAATCCATTGGCCTGTTGAGCGGTGACTCATTCAGTCACGCAGGTGCCAAGGGGGGTGAATGCACATGAAATGAAACGTTGACACTTTAAGGATGAGTCAGGAACGATTGAGCTTGTCTGGACTCATTCACAAATACAAGAAATCAAAAGCTGTCGTTTTAAAAAGGCACACATTTACTTTGGACAGTTTACTATAACATGTTAGCCATGTCAGCTGAATGAATTTGGACCAGTACTAAACGAATATTTTGTTGATTTTTCATACAGTACTTATGTACTCATTTACCTCATGACTTTTAATTTTTACTCCCAACAATTAAAAACAGACGTGCGCACATTCTACCATTCACTTTGTTAAAATCGGCGTGTTACTTTTTACAAGCGCCAAGCTGATAACACTACATCGTCAAATCAAAGGTCAACTGTGGTGAATATCTTGATTGAGTGGAATCTTAAAGCTGAAAAAGCAGACAGCAAGACATTGAGGAACCTGAACCAGCATTCATGAAGGTGACAGAACAAATTTGTTCCTGCACGGCTAAATTTAAGAAAATTGAAAATGTTGTTGGCTCTAAGAACGATCAATAGTGAATGTGACATCTTGTGCCAGCCATAAAAAACTACTTGCATCTAGAATTAAAAACTCCCTCTAATCTGGAGAAAAAAACAAAAAAAAACAAAAAACAAAAAAAACAATCAGCTTTGACTTTTACCAGTGTGTTGTACCCTTTACGGCCTGGAGATGGAGCCCTTTCTCAGTCTTTTCCACAATGAGGAAACAAAACGACTGTTGACACTACATAATAGTGCAAACAAGCATGTAACATGTGACAACCCATGAAAGCCACAAGAGCAACCCTATAAAAATACAGTACGTGCATCTTTATGGCGCACGTGATCTTGAAACGACACATGGAAAATTGCCTTTTTTTCCTCCCATCAAGTATCAAGTTAAAAAAAAAGTCACTTATTTTAATTTGACTTAACTTATAAAAAAATTAATAAAAATAAATAAATACATACATTAAAAAAAAATGTCTCCACACATACCTGGCTCAGAGCTGCTGCAGGGGCTTTAGGATGGGAGGGTCTTTAAAGCAGCACACAGTTGGATTTCTTTTTTGCCTTCTTCTTTTCCACTGGCGTTTTCCTATTTATCTGTCTGACCAGGTCATAGAAGATCTGAGCGAGAACAAACGGAAAAAAAGTCAAACCAAATGCCGCATCTCCTCAACTAGCAGGACAAAATTCAAGTGTTGTGGTCGACTCACATCGAGGACGTTGATCTTTGACTTAGCAGAGGACTCTAAAAAGGCACAGTGGTTCCACTGTCTGGCCAGATTCTGGCCCTGCTCCTTGCCCACCACACGCTCATCCTCCAAGTCGCACTTGTTACCCACGAGGATCATTGGCACCTGAGGAAAAGAACAGAAGAAAAAAAAAAAAAAAAAAAAAAAAAAAGAACAGTGATATTACAAAATGGGAAAAAAAAGAAGTCAATTTTTACTTGTTAGCCTGTAAGTATAATTATTTACTAATAATACTTACTCAAACTTGCTTTCCCCCCCCCCCAAAAAAAAAAGTGTTTTTATTGCTATTGGTCGATTTAAAACCAACTTAGGCAATTTTGCCATTAGGCTAATGAGTTTTGGATTTTTAAAATTTTTTGTTTGTGGACAAGTGCCTTGTCCAAGCCAATCCGAATATTTTGTGTGATACCCGTTACCGTATGTTGGCAAAGCTTCAAGGGGACAGCCACAAGGACAATCCAAATTGATCAATCAGTCCCTCTGGGATGGCAAAACAATCATTTCAGTTACATAACTGAAGTGATGATATAAATCTATATTTAAAAAAAAAAAAGTGCTACTTGTTTTGTTTTCTACAAGGATGTACATCCACCCCAAGACGTGCAACTAGTTATGGAAATGCCCACCACTACTACATTTTTGTACCGCTGTTGTTTTCCAGCAAGAGAGGAGGAAGCGCGTCGAACACGAGTCGGGTTGCAACTGTGCGGTAGTGTCGGGATGCGTCTCATCCTGCCTGCTGTTTCCTGAGTGGCTATCTGGAGCTGCTGGCCGGGCTCGGAGGAAGCCGCTGCAGCCCCGCCCAGCCGGGATAGCATCGCTTTCCTTCCTGAGCATTTCCAAACATTTTAGCTGGATTCTGTGATACGGGCCGCCCTGTGCCATACGTGACAGTGTTGGGATGTGTGTGTGTTTTTATCTTCCATTGCAAAGCACGTAAGATAAAGCCTCAAGTGAGCACATCTTCCGAAAATGCGTGGAAATGTTTCAACCCTCCAAACAAGACATCTGCAAGAGAAATTGACTTGTGGTGGGCCTGTGACTACTAAATCACTCCTGCTTTTTCTCTCCCTGCCTGGGAGATGTGGAAAAACTGGATATTAGCAGGATATGTGGAAGCATCCCAGAGAGTTTATAAGAAAATCTAAAGTGGTGCAGGAGAAATATGGCGTGGTCCATTATCCCCTGTTCCGTTCCCCGTGGACTCATGTGGACGACAGGAAGCTGAGATATTTGTATTAACCCAGTGGAGGTCACGACTTGATGTTTGATATCCAAACAAGCCGCTTGGGTAGTGGACTGCCCAACGACATTTCTAGCAAGAGGTCCTGGGAGAGCCCAGGAATGCGCTGCCAACACAAACGTCGAGCCAAGCTGCGATATAAAGGATGGAGACATTGAGCGAGAGAGCGAGTGAGCTGGAAGAACACAAAAATGTTCAGTGTCAGCACGAGGAAGGGTCCACACCAGCCAACTAGGACTTGCTCAGACGCCGCTAACGCGCTGCAGACGGGTCCTATCCTGCCCACGGTGGCATTCTTTGGCGATTGGATTGCAGTTCAAATGAACGCAGCCAGCACTTGCAAACAAACAAGAGCAGTGAGTCACGGGAACCGGGTCGAGGTATTGCTACCGTCCAAGTTGTAGACGGAGATGCTCCTGAAAAGTCACAAGACCTGTCTTGCGCATGAGAGCCGGAAGGAAGGAAGTGAACGCACTGCCAATTGCTCGCTCACGACAAACTTTTGTTTTAGATGAAATTTGGCTCCGCTGAGCTCAAAGCCGACTCATTAAAAGTCTGCTAATTGAGCACTGTAGGAATCTGGTGTGGTTCTGGAGCATGACAATATGCGACAAACAACACGCTTGTAATGAAGCTCATTGAAGACTTGTAATGGAGCTTAGCGATATTAAGGGTGTCTGCACAGTTTGCCAGCTCGGCCCCAAATAGCGCCAGGAGAACAAAAAGAGCTGCAGCGCTTGGCGAGGCCTTAAAAATATTTGACAAATTTGTGATTGGTCGAAAAGTAAAGCAATGGAGGCATCTTCGTTTGCTACGTGTCCCTATGAGTGGCGATGTCAAGGCCATCCTGCATCAACCAAAGTGGCAACCAAAGTCAAACCAACTCACAAAATCAGTCGAAGTTCCTCTTTATCGCAGCTGATATGTTCCAGACGCCTTCAAACGTGCAACGCAAGCTCGCCCGCGGCTAACCTTCACTCCCCAGCCACAGCGGCTCAAATAAAACACCGCAACCTCACAGCGGCGTGTAGCTTTAATGAACTCGGGGTTCTCTTGCACGAGCGCTGCGCGGTCCAATCATTCACATGGAGTGCCAGACCACAGTGAGGCCACAAGGCCCCTGGCCACGGAGAGGGGGTGGGAATAATGGGGAAAACATACAAACTGAATAAAAAGAATAAAAGTTGGATTGGGGGGCAAGAAAGACAGACAGGAATTTTGATACCACAAAATGTGGTTACATGGAGGTAGAGGCATTCGTTCCCCGGCAAGGAGCTCCAAAAAAGGACATCTTTCATAGCACTGACGTGATCTCTGCAACAGCAGAACACCGGAAAGCCCATGGAGAGTTTTCCTCGAAAAGGGCCTCACAACATAACTTGGAGCAAAATATTTCAATGTGAGGAAAACAACCTTTCTGCCTTTTATCCAGGATGAACTCGACCAGACAATTTTTCCACGATCAAAAGGTACAGTCAAAGTTTGACACACACTTCTCAAAGCAACTGACACTCTGCAACATGTGGGCTGATATGTAATTTATCTAACATGTGGATGTTATGTTGCGGTGTAAAAAACGTAAAAAGCTGCAGCAATATCGTGCCTTCGCTGGGTTCTGTGTGAAAGGCAGAGGCGGATAAATCTGGCTCCGATGTGGTAATTTTGTTCGATCACCGTATGACAGATGCAAGGCTTTTTGCAGATGCTAATTTGAATCTCATGTTTATCTACACAGGTTTTCGTATAAAAGGCACAGGTGGATAAATGGCAGCTCATCTGTTAAAGCTCTGATGCAGCAATGTATCCGTCTCTGTGTGAAAAAGAGGCTAGACTTTTAGCAGCTAATGAGATGCTAATCGAATTCTGACGCGAACAATTCATCACCAGAGCTGAGGGAAAAGACATTCATTGTTTTGACTGGGATCAAACCAATCAGCTACAAGGGGTGGGAGGGGACGTCCACAAATAAAGCTGTCCCCACGAACAGCACAATAATATGCACAGTGTACAAAATTGCCCTCGCATTTTTTCCAACGCACAAGTAGGACTGGGACACCACAGCCTCCATTGTTTTGAGCTAATACGAATTTGTAATTGCCCTGCATAAGATGCCCGGTTTTCAGCGTTGAATGGTCGCCATAGAAACCGAACAATGTGGGCGGCTGGGAGCACGGAAGCACAGTAGGGACTGTAATCTATCAGCTCTTTGCTCCACGAGGTTTTCAAGCACGAATCAAAAAAAAAAAAAAAACAAACAAAAAAACTAATCTATCAGCTCTTTGCTCCGCGAGGTTTTCAAGCACGAATAAAAAAATAAAAATAAAAAAAAAAACATGCCGGCAAGGAGATGACGTCACGCGTGCACGCACTTACATCCTCAGTGTCCTTTACTCGTAGAATCTGTTCCCTCAAGTCCTGTAGGTCGTTAAAGGTGGACTGCGCTGTGATGGAGTAAACCAGAGCAAAGCCTTGGCCGTTCTTCATGTACAAGTCCCTCATTGCCGTGAACTGCTCCTAAAAAGCACGAGGAAGAACAAGCATGATGAGTCTCGCCATACCACTTTCAATTGGTAACACACGATTGAATTAAGGGAGGCCAAAGCGAATATATTAAGTTTAACTAATTATGATTTTATTAAACTTAATACTTTGGATTGGAGCCACTTTGGATTAACATCAGGTGATTATATAAAGTTTAATGAACACAATTAGTTACACTTAATATATTCACTTTCAACTAACCTTTTTCAATCGTGTGCAACCAATTAAAGTGATTATTTTTAAATTGGTCAACAATTCAATTTGTAATCGTAATTGGTTCAACAATTCTCAATTTAGAGTGAATCTTAAGAGGACGCGCGTCAGGTTTTTCAACACTGCATGCAGCGTGGGTGTATTATTAGCACGACAAAGACAGCCTCAACTCCTACGGTATGCTGCTCTATCCATATCTTAGTATGAAAACGCAGGATTTCAGGCAAATCGTACCAACAGTCCAGTGGGGTCAGATTAAGAAGGGCTGGAAAGCTTCGAATTTTCAGGCTAAGAAACGTCACTTAAGCAAAGTGGCGCTTTGGAGATAAATGCTAACCGGTTAGCACGCCAAAAGCTGAGGATGGCGGGAATTAAAAGGAGGGAGGCCAAAGCCGTGATTATTTCTCATCTGGGAGCCAGTGAGAACTGCATGGTATTACTTCTGGCATTTTTACAAGTGCAGATGGGATCCCTCAGAGCAGCACAGAAGAATTGTTTTTTTTTTTTCCTCATAGCCAAGCTGCTAAAATAAATTCTTCTGGAAGCGCATGGCTGGCGAGAATCAATATTTGAGTAAAACAGTGTGTCAAGTCATCAAGTCAACTCTCCTGATTATTATGGAAAATTGTTTTTTCTCCCTCTCCTTTTATGCTTTAGATATCGTTCTCTCTCATCTATTCAACAACAAACTAAAAATGGTGACATTGTGCCCGTGCATGAACTTACTGTGCCGGCTGTGTCGAGAATTTCAAGCATACATTGCTGCCCGTCTACCTCCACTTGCTGCAAGGAAAAAGGACAGATGGTTTATCAAACATGCATAACAACAGGGAGCAATTGCAAGTCATATTGTAACCAGTGCATAATAGGTCCAAAGTTTCAGCAATGATAACATTGGAACAAGGAAAGTAAAGAATCGGGCAGAAGCTGAAGGGTGTGGCGGCACACTGGAGAGCAAAAACAATGAGACGAGAAGCAACAGAGCAGCTGCTCGCCATCAGGTGCCGCCGATCCCGCCCTTTGAGACACGCACCTTTCTGTACGAGTCTTCTATTGTCGGGTCATATTTTTCCACAAAGATTCCCTGCACAAACTGAACTGTCTGCAAAAGAGGAAGAGAGGACAATGTGGGATTAGTCACAGTGCATTTAAAATACACCACGAGACCCTTTGACATCATCTCCCAAAAACGGGATTTCCCTGCCTATATTCAGCCTTTAGAGCATGTTGTCAAGGTGGGACAAATTAAAAGATCAACGTTAATCCAACAATTTCACTTCTTAACACCATTGTTGAGGGATAAACAACACCTGGTTGAAGTTAGCTCGGGACCGCATTGAGGCCTGCCGACAGCCTTGTGACGACCAGTGAACTATGTTGCAATCTGTTCTTCATCTGGACCCATTAAACTGTCCGGTTCTGATTGAATCTGCACAATGGAATTTGTTCAGCGTAATTTAAAAACAGGTGCTTCATTTGCAATGGCGAGCACAGAATGACGCGAGCGGCCCATACTGCTCAAGCCATAAAATGTCAAATCAGAAATCCTTTTGGATGAAAATTGATTGGGATGCCATAGTGATGTCATCATTCTGACTTTGATAAACGAATGAACTAAAACGAACCATGCTAAAAACACAAACTAACACGTCACTCCTTTAATTGTCAGCAAAATGTTTCCAGATGACACTGCATGTGTCTTGTTTCTCGGACGGTCCATAGCAGCATGAGCGTTTGTAGCCGTGTTTCTGTCCTTGTACAAAACCGAAAATGGCAGCACTCATTTTCAACAAGGATGGAAAGCACCTTTTGCTGCCTTTTTTTTTTTTTTTAAAGACAACACAGACTTCAATATGTGGTCTTATTTGATTCTTTTTTTTTTTTTTTTAAAGACAACACAGACTTCAATATGTGGTCTTATTTGATTGTTAACAGTGAAATACTATGATTTGTCAATACAATTTTTTTAAATAGAACTCTGCAGAGGAGCTAATACTCACAAAAATGTTCCCTGAGGTCCAATGTGTCTCCCCCCACCCAACCCCATCGCACCGCAACACACCCCCACCATTGGGTCTGCCCCCCTATTTGAGAAATACTGCATTAAGTGGTTTAACGCGCAAAATTGTCGTGTGTCCAATAAAGTCTTTCAAGTCCCCGTCAAGTGCAATTAAATGTCTTCCAAACTTCACACCACAGAAGGATTAACAACTCCATTAAATACGAATGATTAAAATAAATAAATAAAATCTCCAAGTGGATCTTTTAAATTAGTGAAAAATAAATCTTTCTAACATTGGCCATGTCTGCTGAATGTGTAAAACTATGTTTACCTCCTGAAAATTAGATGCTACTTCGATTAGCATCTTTCTAATGACTATAGATGCCTCCATGTTGGAGCCGTGAAGATACATCCATTTGAAGTCACCCGGTTGTCGCAGGGACGAGCGGCGCTAGCCACCAGCTCAGTTGCAAGCTACCAGGCTTAGGCCTAGTAAATAACTCGCACTTGCGCCGAACAACCGCTGATGTGAATGAGAATGCTTAAAGTCTTGCATAACGGAGTGCGGGGAGGTGGGTGGGGTGTGGGGGCACTCAACTGAAATGGCGAAAGGCAGTTTAACACTATACTGTCTCACATTACATGTTTTCAACAATAGAGAGAAATCTCTGAATTCACTGTACAGTGTCGTCAAAAGTGAAAATGTGAGCACAGATTATTTAAGAGGGAAAACTTACCAGAGCGGACTTGCCCACACCTCCGGAGCCTAAAACCACTAGCTTGTATTCACGCATGGCGGGATCACTTCAGCAGACAGCCAAACGGTCTGGAGAGAAGCACAAAAAAAAACAAAAAAAAACAAAAAAAAAAGACAAAAGAATTTCATATTTCACAATCCGAGTAGGAATTTCCCCGTTTTTTTTTTTCCATTCCTGAAAGGAAGGATTCTAGTCATTCCTGGAGGTTATGGCCAAGAGGCACAACACAACAATGGAGGGAACACCCATAAGTGGAGCTCCTTCGGGGAGGAGGAGGTGAAGAATACGTGACCCCTGTTTAACACGAGCCAGCTGTGCAGTGCTGGAGTGCGCTGTGACGGTGATTCATGGATCCTGCTTCTATTCTTCAGAATGACACAATCGGCTTGCTTTCATGCTCCGCGGCGCACCCTCGAGACTTTTTTTTTTTTTTTGTTGTGCTCAATTACCTCTTCTAAAGTACTGAGAAACATCAGTGTGTTGTCTTTTTCTAGCCAATAATCGAAAGCAGCTGCCTGAAGGGGAAGTGCGGGTCATAATGAGGAAGAAATTGTGCAATCTCTGGAATATGGCTTTGAGGGCTTCCAAAGCCTGGCGCGCATTATGGCGCTAAGTCAGCTGGGTTAGCCAAGTGGGTCACTGCAAAGAGACCGCCACAGTGAGCTTGACTGGTTGAAGTCAGACTTTTCTTTTCAGGACTGTTTATCCTGACCTGTTATTTTACATAATTGCATTTTAAAACTGATCCTGAGACAGTGACGATTGAAACTCACTTGAGATGAAAGACGGGGTCTTGCGGTGAAAATCACAAACCGGATATATTTTGAGTCGCAATGAAAACAATGAGGCCGTTTGATAATCAACCATTTCGCAACGCTTCAAACGCAACCGGTAACCAGACGACCCCCCTAGATTGCGCACTTGATTTCAATCACGCAAAGCGGCGCACAAAAGACTGTTAAGACGACCGACTTCAATGACAAGCAGTGGCCATGTGGTCGGATGAAGGCTGCGGTGTGAATAATTCATAATTGTTAAGCTGCTGTAGCGAGGAAAGTTGTCCTTGTGTGATGCACACACACATCTGTGTCGCCCACTGAACACTGACGCGAGTGTGGCATTCCAAGTACAGTGACATGCCAAGTGTGACATAAAGCTTATCCACTGTGTTTACTGTTGTCAAGGTGGCAAACCTACACCAAGACACAAATACCAGCCGCCAACACAAATGGCTCGTGAGCAGGAGCCAACACATTAGGTACAAGCGCTACAATATAGCTAGAGTTTCTTATAGCCTATTATCTGAATGCGGGAAGCCACAAGGGCTGCAGCATGAACAGGCGCTTTGGTAAGTTCTGCTCAAAAGGTACTGGCAAATAAAATGCCAACTGACGACATGGGATAAAATGGAACTCAAACGGGTGGGTGAGGCAAGTGTCAGGTGTTACACTTTACACCCCTGCCTCGCCTTGTGGAACCCCCAGAGCTACAGGGGGGGTCCATGATTTACAACGGGCTTATATACAAGCTTATGAATGGCCTGCAATGAACCAGTTTGTGCAGTTGTGTAAGAATACGTGGTCATGAAACATAAGAAGGCAATCTCAACTACTGCCATATTTTCTGCTTTTCATTTGACTGTTTTACATTACATAAATGAGACAGAAGTGTTTTTTCATAGTTATATTTAATATAGTAATGACAATGGTCGGTTCAGATTTGCATACATATTCAGGTTACATCATAAACCAAAAAATAAATAATCGTCCTAAGTGTGTTTTCATTTACCAAAATAATTGTGATTAATATTTTCTTCATAATCGAGCAGCCCTAAAGTAAATAATAATAATAATTTTTTTCCCCTAAATAAAATCTAAATCTAATACAACATTGCCCTGCGATTGGCTGGCAACCAGTCCAGGGTGTCCCCCGCCTACTGCCCAGAGCCAGCTGAGATAGGCGCCAGCAGCCCCCGCAACCCTAATAAGCGGTCAAGAAAATGGATGGATGGATGAATGAATGCAACATTAAAAGTACTTTTGCTCAGAAAATGAGCATCTACTGTACTTCTTTGCTTTGTGAATTAATGTAAGCTAATGTTAGTCATGCTAGTCAGCCATGTTACCTGCCTCGGTAACAAGCCTAAAGTCATTATTGCACCAATTGTAGACATGCTAACTCTCATGGCTAGTTACAAATATTCATTAAAAGACAATCAGCCGTTTTTCATCAGTACATTTTACAAACCCAACCTCTACTAAAAAAATTTATTTATTTATTTTTTTTATTTAAAAAAAAAAAAAAAAAAAAAAAAATACTTTTTCAAGAAACACAACTGTTGGGGAACTATTGGCACTTTGCCTGCACTAATGACTCCTTCTGATGAAACGTGTTAGCCATTTTGAAACCATGACTTCTTAAAATCATGGTACACTTTGAAACCGCTAACAGGCCCATGTCTATCCGACCTAAACCTCCCGATTCCTTGTCAAAGTGTTCATACAAGTAAAACAAAAACAAGTAGGCGACTTTGGCAGGCCAGGCAATATGAAAGGAAATATTGATTTCTACTCATAGTCTCATACAAACAAGTAGAATCCAATAAGGATTAAGGCTGGATTTACACTGCGTGGTTCAAGTGACACAATTCCCATGTTTTACTCTGAAGGACGGGCAGACATTTTGGGGGGTGAATGCAGAAGCCAAAAAAGGGGAACCAGCAATTTTTTTCACCAAAGTTCAACATATTTAATTACGTAACAGTTATTTTGTTTACATGATCAACACTAGTGTGAACAATATTTTTTAAGAGACAATGTAAAGGGAAGCTACACTGGAAGACATTTTTCGGTAAAGGTTTTCAGCGCCGCCACGTAACAACATTGTACTTTTCGACAAAGCAAACATATAAAAAACCATTTATGGACATCTGCCTTCAACCAAACCTCACCCTGTTTCCACTCCCTCTTAACAACACTGTCATTCCGAGCAAAACAAACGCTCGGCTCATCAGGCCCGGCAAATAAGGAGCGAGGGAAGGCGGCGTGCCAGCGAGCGAGCGTTTACGGTGACATCACTCACCCTCAGGGGCCAAAAGGTATGTGTCCATGTAGGGCTGCGAGCGGCATGTGCGACCGGCAGCCACGCGCTATGCCAGAGTACATTCAGGATTTCCTGGCGCGGGTTAATCTGACATAAGCGAGGCTTGTCACAGCTGCTGACTCAGCAGGGTGGGACTATGATTGACGGCCGCCCCTCTCCTTGAGAAGGGCGCGCATCTGTTAAGCCAAGCGGCACGGGAGAGTGTCGTCTTCTTAAGGGCACGTGACATTTACACATCCACTTGAGCTTTTGGGGGCGGATAAATTGTCGTTCTGGCCAAACGCTGATAAGATCCGCCGCCACGACAACCACACACAAAGCAGGAGAGAGTAATAAGACGCGAACTGCACAAAGCAAGCTTGAGTCATGAGCAAACATAATAGCATTTAATAGCAATAATTTGCTAGCAATCCTAGCGGGAAATAGAGCCTATGCAATCATGGTTGAGCTTGTTATGTTGTCTTTGAAGCGGGAGAAGGAAATTGCTCAATTTCATTTTCCTAAAGTCCTAAAAACAACAATTAAGTGATTTATTGAGCCCCGCTGGAATAGAGGAGATTTACAATCAGAGCATGATTGTTCAAACCTTGGTTATAGCTCTAACCATTGGTTAAGTAGATTTAACCGACCGTTAACTTTAACCGGCTGTTAACTTTCTGTTAAAGTTAACACACCTCAGGACCGCCGCTAACTTTTTAACAGTGTGGTCAACTCTGTGTTCGTAGCTAATGCTTCCTTCGTGTTGCCCGCTGAGTGCAAGAAGAAGGGAGTCTAAAAATGTGCTTTTTAAGACGGGTACTAAAAATGGACAGAGAGAAAACAAAAATAAATTATGATGAATTAAAAATAAATAATGTCACAAAAACTCCTAAATTACTTCAACCATTGATTGTTTAACGTTTTCTTCGTCAGCAGAAAACTTCCGGCTTCTGTTTTTTCGGCGACTGCCAGGGGTCATTTGGATAGTATCTACTAGGGGTGTGAATTGCCTAGTACCTGGCGATTCGATCCGTATCACGATTCATAGGTCACGATTCGATTCGATACCGATTAATCCCGATATGAGTTTACAAGTCGACTGTTGCGACTTTTTACTCAAATTTAGAAAATACCATTCAGTAAACTTGTACATGCACACTGTAAGATTTGTATGAAAATGAAATTTTTTATTGATCTGAATCTTCAGTCAGTGAGCCACTGTATTTAACAAACGGGTTGTAACCTTTTTCATGTGTGAACAGCATTGAAACAAAATATTAAGGCTTAATTTTCCATTAATATAACTTTCTTCCATGTTGACGGTGTGAAAGTTCGACATTTTGTTGAATATTTTTCCATCAAAAAAGGATGTTAAAAAATCGATTCGGCTGCCTATTGAATCGATTCGAGAATTGCGTGCTGTAGTATCGCGATATATTGCCAAATCGATTTTTTTTTAACACCCCTAGTATCTACTGCTTTCGCCGACCCGGAAGTAAACAAAAAGAGGAATTGTGGGATATATCGGTGCTAACCAGTGACATAAACGACACGGTTAACTTTGGAGGTGCCGTTAACAAACGGCGTGGCTAACCATGTTTTGAACAATGCATATTTAGCGGACGGTTAGGTAATGGCCGGTTAAGAATTTAACCGGCGGTTAGGGGTTAAACAGTGGTTAAAATAACCTAGAATTGAACAACCGGGCCCAGAGTTTTTGTGTGCAGAACACAAGTCAGGTTTTATTTCTAATAGTACTTGACATTTTGATTTATGTATCTTCTACTTTACTGCTCTATGTAACAATCTGCCCGAAAAATATCTTTAAAATAGCCTTTTTATTAGTATTAGACCATTTATGACGGAAACATCTTCTAATTATTAGATCAACACTTTAGCTGTTCACAACTACTGCAAGCCTCTGGCCAATAGTTTTTAGACTGGATTCGAATTTCCCACCCTTGGTCTGTGACGAAGGGAAAATGCAGTTCCGTTTTTCTGCACACATGTGGCAGTAGCGATTCAGAATTAAATTTTCAGCATTCAGCAGCTTTAACACAAATAAATTATGATGAATTACATTTTTAAGTCACCTTAGTCCATCACTCACCTATGCTAACACATTGCTGAAGTCAGATTTACAGTCAACACTTGTATGAAAGATACAGTAATAATCACAGCATTTGAACCTTTGAAACGGCCTATACACATGATGTGGTGTAACAAAGTTTTGGACACAGTCTAACTGCATGAAAAACATTTTGCTATTTCTTAGGATTTGGCGAAACTTTCATCAAAAAACGAGCACCTCAAACATCTTTTTGCGACGGACAACAACATCAGCGGAATGCCTCCAACCATCCCGTCAGTTACGCCTTGACCTGTAACCACATCCTCTTTCCAGAGACACAAGAAGGCTTCACGCTGACCGCCTAAAATAGCCTCTTCCACTCTCTGTTCCTGTACCAGACAGCAGACTGACTTAAAAGCGTGCTTGTGGGGAGGGAAGCGGTTTTTTCAAGTCAGCATCTCATCGTTGTAACCATGTTAGGCCCCACAGGATGGAGGAGATAAGGGTAGAAGCTGTAATTGCGAAAGTTGAAATTTGACTTCTCTCTTTCAAGCCTGCAACATGACCCCAAACAAACCGCTACAATGTGACCGAATTCAACACTTTCACCTCAGTGATTCTCAACTGGTCTAACAGAGAGCTTGCACAAAAAAATAAAAATAGAAGGGTTTATGCCAGTCCTCAAACACCTTTCGCTTGTTTGCACAATTTATGGCCTTGAAGTACTGTGAAGTGTGTCTTTCATACAAATACAGGAAAACATCAAACTCCGAGAGCAGCACAAAACTAGGGAAATTCTATCTGAAGTGTTTCACTGGAAGTGAGCATCAACAAAATCTGGATTCAGTGGATGTTTCAGAGAGTGATAAAGCTTCACACAGACCAACTTCAAGTTATTGAGCGTCAGAATTTTCCGCTTCGAACACAGAAGCAAAGTGACTTTACTACCGCGTTAGCATAGGTTGGTGATAGACTACAACAGTGTGCGTATTGTATGCAAATTTGGCATTTAATTTGACTTAATTATTTTTGGCACAGTGTTGAACCTAAGCTTCTTCATCACTAACAACGTGACACACGGACGCCATCCTTGTGGAATTTTCTGAAAAACATGGAATCAACACCAAAGGCCGCTAAAATCTTCCACAACAAATGACCTGCTCTATTGAGAATATCGCTCTTCATATAAATAATGTTCCATTTGCGCTATTTAATTTTCATTTTGTTTCAATACCATTTGAAATGTCACAATAACTTTGACGCGGCAACTTTGCAAAACCCAGGGAATTTTTGCCTGTGTGATTTATTGGTGGGTATTTTCATCTGAAACTTGGCAGCCAAGGGCAGAAAGATTCCCTGAATAGCGTATGAAATCAAAGGTCGAGGAGGTACGTTGAGATTTTTGACCAGATTTTTTTTTTTCAATTCTTGGTGCACCCAGACTCAGCAATTTGATATTTTTGGGGAAAATCTTGTCATGTTGCTATTATAAGGTGTTCTCAACGGCACTATCCTGTGAGCAAGTATTGTTTTCAAAGACAATTTTTGACAACTATTTTTTATTGTTCTTATCTTTCATAAAATAAGTTTGCCACTGCTGCTTTAGGTGCTTCAAGCTGTGAAACTGGCTAATTTCTCCACAATACGGGCATCATATTTATTCATCCTGGTCGTGTTTAAATCCCCTTGGAACCAGTGGAGGAGTGCGGATTCGAACTAAAGCTAATTACGAACACTTCCTCCCATTAACATGAATAGAATTGCTCCCGTTCCATGGGCAAAAAGCTCTCTCACAGATGAGATGAGGTAGCATTAATCTATAATCCGAGCCAATGAGATAAACATGCCCCTGCGTGGACGATGTCAGCAACACCGCTAAGTCCCGTTACAAAGCTCGTTAGCAATAATGAGGCTAACTAGCTAGCTTTAACGGGCCGCTAGCGGGTACTAGTTAGCATGCTAGCCTGTTAGCACAGCGGCACACACACGTTCCTCGTTCCAAAATGCCCTAAAAACACTCAACACACGCCCGTTAAACGCCTCCTCCGTCAAGCCCATTTCGCCGCTTTCCACCAAGAACCAGGTCGAGGTGAGGTTGATGAGCTCCGGTGTGGGGTAGAACGAGCTATCGGTGCTTGCGCGGTTAGCGTTACCTGCCCTTCCGCCTGGCCTTGACTAGAATGGGAGTGTTTCGGGAGCAACTCGCGGAGGTTTAATGTCGTTTTATCCGAGCAAAACAGGCCACGGGCCGCGCAAAACACACCACCGGCCGCTCACGTCGTGAGTGTCAAGAAGGACAAAGCTCCCCGCGGTGGTAATCGCTTATCGGCCGCTATCGTATTTTCGGTGTTAAGGAAAGTTTGCGCTCACCGTTTGTCGCTTCGCTGTCTCTGTGGGCGCTCCGCAAAGTGTCAGATTGGTTGCGCGCGCAGCCCACACGTCACTCTTGCGGAGCCGACACTTTTTTGCTTCTTTTATTGTTGTATTGACAAGTTTTGTTAAAGAATTGTTCATATGTTTTCTGTCAATTAAAAAAAAGGTTTTTGCTTCTTAATTTAAATAAATAAATAAATTAATAATAACATACTTCATTTTATTTATTTTTTTGCGAGTCAAATGCTGTGAGTGTGAAATAGTTCCTTCTCAGGGAAAAAGCAAGCGAGGAGTCTTTATGACACATTCATGAGTTGCTCTCAAGCTGCTGACACATTTTAGTAGTTTTTCTAATTGTGAAATTAGTCAGCAGTCCTGAAAGTGGAAAAAAAAACAAGGAAGTGGGTGAAGGAACAAGCCCAAATTGTTTTTTTTTGTTTTTTTTATACGCACATAATTTAGGATATTAACCAATTGCACAAGTCTGAGAAAACCCACGGACCTCAAATCATCAGAGCATGTCAAGTCCAAATTCCCAGACCTAAATCCTACAGAGGATGTGATTACCTGTTAAAGTGTAGACTTGAAGTAACACCACCAAAACAATAAAAACACATATTATGCTCCATTTCATTATGGTGTGGCTCAGTCGTGTGTGTGTGAGGAGGGGGTTGTTTTGTCTCCAAATGCCTGTGTGTGGCCGCCGAAATATTTAGTGGAATAATTTAAAAAAACAACAACCATGGAATGAGCACTAAAAGGAACCTTTAAAATCTCCCATAATTCACAAAAAAATAAAAATGAAATATTGTAGAACATGACCTATACTGCTCCTCTAACAAATGTTTAAATTTTTAGGGCAAGTGACATCTTTTGAAATGTGACGTCATAAGTAATTTTGACAAAGTGCCTTGGAGAACCCCTCGAAATTTCACCCAGTGAATTTAATTGAACCTTGTCAGCCATACACAATATTACACAAAAATGTTCCCCCACAAAAAGGCAATTTCTTCCAACCTAAAAATGCAACACATCATCGATTTTAAAAATTCTTGTTTAGTAGTAGTAGTTAGGATGATGTTGCCATTCCAGCCAGACACAGCATTTAAACGCGTCACTTTTGACATAGCTTGTTGTCTAGGATAGGTTAGTGATAAAAACTCGTTCCGATTTACGTAATAATTTGCCGTCAAAGACCCCATGCTAAAGTTCCTTTAGTGACGGCCGCCCTCTAGCGGTCAATTTTATCAACCTCATCTTCCACCATACCAGGAAGTATTCTCTCCATCATACTGACCAAAAAGTACACATTAAAACAATTTCAACACATTCCTGTTTATTTTCTTATAGTACAATCTCATATAGATTGAATACAGGATATAACAACCCCTTGCATGAGTTCTACCATTCAGTTGCATTGCCTTTTGCGATTATGCCTCCCGCCCCACACAAAAAGAACTTCTAAAAACACCCAGTTGACTCTTTACATTGTAAAAAATAAATACATCACCTTGAAACCAACTGGAGTAATCGTATTGTGTGCGGCAAGAGGCCCCGCCCCGGCCTCTGGCCAGCTCGAGCATGTTCGATTAAGGCAAATGAGCAAATACAAGGACGAGCCTCTAAATGTACACATTACACTAAAGTACTATAAATTAATCAAGCTTTGTTTTTTCTTTGCATTCCACACTCAACCAGGTCACCTGGCCTTCATCTGCAGCAGCTGAGCTACAGTTGTTCATTCCAAAATAACACCTAAAAAAAACAAACAGAAATCACAATACAGCGGAACCTTCAAATATGAATTGACCAACACTGTGGAAAATGCGTTGTGAAAATCACGTGATGATAACCACAGAACTGGAAATGGCATAAAGATGTGTCCGGCTGCTCACTACATTAAAATATACAAATTAAGATATGATTTTAGTCCAATTATGGTTTTTGACTGATGCTAGTTAAGCCAATAGCTTAGTTTTATTGTACACGCGTTTTGTCCTTTCCATTTCACCCCCAACAAAAAGCTCTCAAATGGCCGTGCTGGTCAGCACAACAAGCAATAAAATAAAACCACAAAATTTACACTAGACAGATGCGAATATAAATTAGCATCGTGGCTAATGACAAGCAGTGAGGGTGGTCTAACTTTTGTGCTTAATGGCCACATTTGAGTTTTTAAAAAGGAACAGGTTGGCAAGATCATTTGTACAAAAAACAAAACAAAAAAGTTTTTTTTTTGTGTGTGTGTATGGGTTTCCTTTTGGAGGTTCCACTGCACGTGCGACAAAACCAACACGTGTTTATTTTGTATGTAAATGAAGACGTCACTGTGCAGTCTCAGTTCATCACGTGGTAGGGGCGAGGGTCTCTATGGTCACGTATGTGCACCTGTGTGATCTCCATTTCCACTTTGTAACGCCGGCAAGGAATTTAAAAAAAAAAAAAAAAAAAAAAAGGCCTAAGAAGGGCGAGAAGCGACGTGTCCTCTCACTGATATTGTCGATAGTCTCCATAGGGGGTGGCGGGCATGGGGGCGGGGGCTGGCTCCTCTGCAAACTGAGGACCTGAAATACGCAAACAAATCAAGACGTCCGTTTGTTGACGACATTTGCCATATAATAAGTCTTAAAAAAAAAAAAAGTAACATTGGGTGGGCCAGCTTACCCGTAGGGAATTGTGCCGAAGCAAACCTAGACAGCATGATCCCGGCGCCCTCTATCAAGGCGAGCAGGATGCCCCCCATAGCTGCTGAACCCACCATGGCCACCGGCCCATCTGCAAAGAAGCGCCAGTTAACAGCGTGAGCGCGGAGTTGTTTCATTTCAAAAGCGTTTGTGCGCTGACTTCTGGCGGCGAGGATTGCTCCCGTCATGGCGCCGCTGGTGATGGAGTTCCAGGGGTCCTCCTTCCCGCGCACCTTCACCAGGCCGCAGTCGATCATGGAGAAGAGGCCTCCCCACACTGCGAAGCTGCCTGCAAACACCACAAAGACACCGGTTGGAGATGGGAAGGGGCATAATACAAAATAATAATAATAATAATAATAAATTAAAAACTTACCTCCAAGCTGTGGCGCTCTGGTCTTGATGGCAGTCATGCTACCTCTCATTCTGTGATTCATTCCCTGCAGAACACAACATTAATAAATGCACTTTAAAGACCTGAAATGAGAAACTTTAATCACGGATATTAAAATATGGACTTTTTTTTTTTTTTTTTTAAATGAGCATTCTTACCGACGGTGCGTTCCTGAAGCCTTTTACTGCTTGGAATATTCCACCGCCAATGGCCCCCATGGTGAACGCACCGCCACAGTCGTCCACGATCCTCCAGGGACTGAAAACATTTTGAAATAGTTTCATTACCACGTAGAGTAGTAAACCATCGCAGATTCTACTGGGCGGCAACAATTATTCAAATTAACTTGATTGCAAAACTGCCTCGGAGATTGGTTTGGTTTATTGGTTTTGAACATCTAAACATAAACACATTACAAGTGTATAAAAAAAAAAAAAGTTGAAAGAGAAAGAAAGGAAAATTGATCAACAATAAATTCCATAATTTACCTGTTCAAGGAGTAGGAAGAAGTACACATACTTACTTATTTAGGCCTACTCACACTAACAAATTGTTCCTATTCAATAACATACAAATAAAATTAAAACAATGGAAGGTTTAAAACAAACATGCCTATCCCAAGTGCTCAGATAATAAAGAAAAGAGAGAAAGAAACCAAAGCAAAGCTTCATTTAACACTTGCAACAGCAGAGCTACAAATCGCTAACACAAAATGTCATGCATCAACATTGGCTAATTTAAAATAATAAATAAAATAATAATAATAATAATAATAATAATAATAAAATGTCACGGATAAACAGACAGCTCACTGGTGTACTTTCAATCACTTTATTGACAAACGATAAGAAAACAAGCACGGAACAAGGACACTCATACATGAGCTGCCAATGTCAACAATTCACTCAACGAGTTAGCCAGATAACAGCCGGCAAATTCTAACTCTCATTGGCTGATGCCCACGTCACTCACCAGGTCAGGCCCCACCTTCTTAAGCCAACACTCAAATCACAGCTATTATAATGAAGAACGTGAGGATGGTGATTACAAGTGGACAAAAGTCAAACCTGCACCTCCAGTAACATCATGTATTATTAAATGCAATTTTTTTTTAAATCAGAATATTGAAATACTCTATTAAAAACTGAACTGCAACTTTAATTCGCTATGTGCATTTTATTTTATTTTGCTTTTTTTGTGAAACTTAAACTCATAGTGGCCAAAATGTACATATTCACACCTATCAATGTAGTTTTGTGCAGACTTGTTTTAGAAAGTTATTAGTAAACACAAACCTGACCGTCCACCGGTATATGGGCTAAACAAGTCTCATGAAGGAAATAGCATTGGGAAGAATATTTTATATGTATTACATTTGTGTTCAGGGACTGTGCATGTTAAGTGATGTGACCGAGCAAGATTGTACGTCAGGTCTCAAGTCTTGGTCGACATTAGCAGGACTCGACTTGCTTGGGACGTGCGTAAGCCAAATCTGCACATAAGTGACTTGCCCCCACCTCTGTTAAATCGTGATTAAAACATGATTGATAATTGATGTCATATTGTGCAATCGTGTGCCTCCACTCGTCACAGACAGGTAGCTTATACAATAGCTACAGCTAACGCGTCCTCCACTAGTCGTCAAAATAAGCGCTCAATATGTCACATCTGTTTTATTGCCGTTTGTGACAAAACAGTGAGTGAAGTGAAGAGAAAATGACGTGAAGGCATTGGTGTGTCCAGTAAGGGGGCAAGTCCGCAAGGTCACTGCAACGTGCTTTTTAGCCACGATGTCATGTGGCTAACGCAATGTAACGTCATTTTAGCATCCGTGCTAACGTGGGTAAAGGAACCGGTTTTTGCTGAGAGTCGTGGGAAATACACACAAAAAAACAATAAATCACACAACCTCATTGGAATGACATCCTACATTATCCTGCGATAAAGAAAATAACATTCAATAATAATTGTTTTCCCCCGAAGGACTCACCATGGCTCTCTGGCATATTCCTCCATTTTGTTCTTCTGCCGTTCCCTCCTGTGCCGGAGTGTGACGACAGAGTGACGTAATGACGCAATTGTGAGGCATTTACAGGCCCTTGATTTGTGGGGAAATCCAAGAATCACCAAAAGCCTCAAAACATTTTAAATGTTTCCATCAGTTTGCTTTTCATTCTTAACCTTTGTATGTTTTTTTTTTGCTTGGGTTATTTTTTTTTTAAATTGGACCCTGACTCCGGAATAAATTTAAATTGAATTGAATTGAAAAGTATTTCTAAATTAAAAAAAAACAACAACTTAGTAATCAAAAGGGATATAGAGGAGGATACCGATGAAAGGAAATACAGTCATTCAAATTATACATTATTATTTCCCTTTATATTTATTTCTTTAAATGACACAAATATACTTAAATATATATATACTTATATATATTTTACATTATTGCTATTTCTGTTATTATTATTATTCGCATTTCATTTATTAAATGACAGCATTTCCTTTTTGTTTTCTTTTAATTAATACGCCCATGTGATTAAGAAAATATCTCTCTTTATTTAAATAAATAAATTAAAATTAAAATTTAAAAATAATTAAAAAACAGATATTCAGTATTGTATTTTCCCACTTGACTGTTGACTAAGGTATTAAATGACAGCTTTATCAATATTAATCCAGCGAATTATACGCAATCTCTTAACAAACAAACAAACAAACAAACAAATAAATAAATAAATAAATAAATAAAAGGGTAAATTGACTTTTACATTGACACAATCATGGAGAAGACTGACTGGTCCTTGGATTTCTTTTAAACGAAATGACCAAATGAAGCCATGTTTTTGTGTATGCATATTTTCGATTGCGTAAGTCACAGCACACAGACTCCAGGTTCAAGTTCAACTGTGATGTTTTCATTCCATCCCAATCTATCCCCGGCCCCGCTGCTGGTCAGAGCAGCAGCAGACAGCAGACGGCAGACGGGGTGCAGCGAACAGACTGGCCAGCAGCCTGCTATTGGAACCACAAAGGAATGAATTACAGTATGAGCCTTCATAGAAGAAATGACCAAATATAGACATTTGCTGAGACAAACTGGCCTTCAGCTGCTGTTCTTCTTGTCTCCACACTCTACAGCTTCCACCCTCTTCCCTTCAGCAAACAAACTACGCAATCACATCCACGTAAGATGTAAACAGACACGTCAGACTTGGCAGAGGTAATAAAGATGGATGACATATAGCAAGTATGCATACATCAATATATACATTTTAAGTGCAATTTCCTCAAAAAGTGTGGTTAAAGTCAAATAGATGCAGTCACTGAGCCAAATATGTTAATGAAATTAATTTGTTGCAAAGGAATCCACATATCTGAGACTGTCCATTAAAAAAAAAAAAGTGCAATTATTTTTGTTGTTGTTCAAAAACGTTCTGAAACATTTTTTTCCTTTGATCCAAAAATAATCAAAAGCTATAGCAACATCAATCTGATTTGATGTAAATAAGTAAATAAGTATCAAAGTAAAGTATCTTTTTTTGAAGTCAAAAATATCCTGGGGATTTTTTTTGAATTATTGTATTTTTTGCAAACACATTCAGAAACGTTTATATATATATATATATATATATATATATATATATATATTATTCAGAAGCTTTTTTTTAATTTTGTTTTCAGTTGATTTATTGCAGCATTTGTTCAAAAACATTTCATGTTTTATTTACACCCTAACTTTTATTTCTATAGAAAAAAACACTTATTTTCAACGATTTTATTTGCATACCAATTTTTCTTTCTAAATTTTTTTTTTTTTAATGAGACTCGCTCAATTTTATCTCTCAAAATTTTCTTTGTATCCATTTTTTTCAATATTTTTTTAATCACATTCTTTTTCAACTTCCAAACTTGTTTTGAATACATAAAAAAAATACTTCCTTTCAAAAATATTTGGATATTTTGATTTAAAAAAAAAGTATTTTAGTTTCTTTGATTTGAAAAAATGAAGTATAAACATTGAGAATGAAAACAATTATTCAGAAAATGTTGAATTATTTAAACATCCATTAGTTGTAAATACACAAATATATTTAGAATGAATTGCTTTTGTGAGTCAACAGCAACATAGCAAAGCATTTTATTGAAGACGTACAGGCTCTGTAACAAAGGTGTGTCATCGCAAAATGGAAAAAAAAAAAAAAATCTACATTACACAAAGAGCAAGTGCCATGACGTCATTTGAAGAAAAGACATTCACTCAAAAGTTATCGATCAACGGAAAGTTCGATAATCAGCCTTAAAAACATACTGTAGCTATATTACAAGAAAGTTACAGATGATTATCAATCACGCTAGGTCGAACGATTCTGTACACTTCTTGATTTGCACTTCCTGATAACTCGTAAATATTGCCAAGCCAAAACTCCTTTGTGGCGCTTTTCTAAATCAACTTTGGCCTGAGATTTGTTGACATGAGACGCACAAACTTTGATGTCCTTTTTTTCCTTAATTAACCAAGTTACGTTGTTGTTGAAATCGGGCCATCGTGTTAATTTATTCCCTGATATTTTCATCCTGCTTTGGACAGATTGACTGACTTGAAATGACTAAAGCAGGGTACTTACACGGCGATGACTTTTTTTCTCAATTATGATCAAAGGCCCGATTATTGGATGGCTTTAAATTACTTTCATGAATATTACTTAATTATTTTCTCAGGCATTTGCATTCATACGTGAAACGATCATTGCATAACGAACTTCTAGTACCTCTTAGTGCAAATAACAAATGACCAGCGAAGATCGATATGAATCCATGACCGCAAAACAGACAACTGGCAGAGACCACCGCAGCCCCCGTTCTCCACAAGGGTCCTTTTGGTCCAGTGTTCCGTGGGAAGGACTCAGGGTAAAAGGGCGGCCTCATCGTCAAGACTGTCAAACCCGACGGAGGGTTTTTCTTCTTGTGGCGAGATGTCCGTTCGACCGCATTCTTTAGTTCCTGATGCCGGTGGGAAAACTCACTGCAGCCATTTGGGGACGGGCACCTGTTGGGGGGGAAACCAAAATAATGGACTCAGCATGTGGAAATCGATACAGTGTTCCAGTGTGGCCGGACTACAACAGTGAAACGTGCGGATAACAAGGCAACGAAATATTTATATGTCTGTGTGGGTCCAAGAGTATAAAAATATATTAGTTATGGAATGACTTTATTAATTACATTATGCAGTTGCCAACAAGACCGCCTCAATAAAAATGGCACCCGTTTTTGCCAATACTTTATTTAGGTAACAGTATTGTCTTAATTACATTATTTATTTATTTTTTAATGAAAAATAAAACAGTGACAGTTTCTTGAGTTCAATCCACATGGACAGACTACTTAATAAAAAACAAAAACAAAATAAAGACAGTCTGTCTCGACTTCAGTTGAAATACATACATTTATTTTAATAAAATATAAAATACAGAAAAGTCTTTTTTTTTAACTGAAGTATTTAATTGGTCCTGGTAATTGACAATTCCGAGCTTACGTCACAAATCAAAATAGCGTCAACTCGGTGAAATGAAAAGCATTGTGCTTTGGATCCCTTGTAATTTGATTTGTGAGTATTATTTGCATTTATTTTGACACTATTATTATTTATTTTGACACTAGAACCCTTTTATAGAGTCCCAGAAAGATCCTGACCAAGATGACGAAACTCTCGCATGGTTGAGGAAGGACCCAGTGTCACAGCCATATTGAAAATCCCAGAATTTCTGTTTCTCTTTTTTTAAACATGACAACTCCATATTTTAGCTATTCTGCCATCTAGAGGTATTCAAGGCAAACAGCACTAATCAATACTATACAGTATTTTATATGCACTTTATTTATACCTTTTTGTATCCAGATACATTTACAATGTGTTCAAAAGTGTCTTTTAATTATTATGTTTTTAAATTGATATTATGTTGCAGACTTTAATGAATTGTACTGTTTGCTTACATTTGAATTTCTACTTCATGTTATTATTGAATTTGTTTTTGTGAACTACAAGAGCACTGATCGATGGTCGTACCTTCTTGAGTTGCTGGATGTTGCTCCCCCTGATGGAGGCGAGCAGCTGGTCCCTTTTGTTCTTCGCGCCCCCTCGGCTCTTCCCGTCCAGGCTCCTTCGCGACACCGGCGTCAAAGAGTTCCTCAAGGAGTCCACTTCCAGCATGAGAGGCGGAGGAGGTGGGGGCCCTCCCCCAGGTGGGGGTGGGGGCGGCGGCGGCGGTGGTGACGAAGTAGCCCCGGCGCCCCTCTTGGGGGTCAGCTTGGGCGAAGGCATGGGTGAGGGCATCGGTGACGGTTTAGGGGACGCTTTCGGGGAGCTCCATGCGGTGGAATTTCTGGAAGAGAGAAATCACTTCTTGGAAAAAACATACTATGTAATAATGACATCACGTAATAGAATTAAAAACAGTTTTTGTCACACTTTAATGCACATTGTGCTGCTCATTCTGGTCTTGACCACCTGGAGGCAGTATAAGACATTATGGACATACAGTAGCAGTATTGTAGGATTTGGTTTCTTAGCATGGCAGTAATATTAGTAATTATAGTACATTTTATTTATAGTATACAGTATTTGTAATTATTCACAGATGCTTATCTTCTTTTATAAGCCTGTTATCTGTCTTGTGTTGTCATATATCAGTTGTTAAAGCTAATTGTTAGACTGTGTGGCGATGGCGTTTCCATTGTATGTTAGCATTAAGCTAGCAGAGACGAGGTAACTGTTTTTAAACAAGCAACATCTAATGTTCTCTGGTCTACGTTTAGTTTAACAGTAACATACAGATGAGGATGGCAATAAACAGTTTGAAGCCTCTTTTTTAGAAGAATATTTACAAAATATATCTGCCACGCTGCTGCATGTTAAGTGAGTTGACTCACCTGCCATCATACAGCGAGTGTTCCCATGTTCATCTTTTTGTCTCGTCCACTAAAAGCACTCCATAATGTTGTTTTTATAAAAACAAATAAATGAATTAAAGTTTTTGTCACACAATAATTCCAGTGTGCTCGCCTTGGCCACATGGGGTCAGTTTAACACGGATAAACCGTTCATTCATGCATTATTATGAAACCCACTTGAGTTCTAGGCCGTTCTTGCCAGTATACAGCAACAATCATTTTGCAGTTGGATTTGTCCCATCTCGAACTGTGTACAGGTGACAGCACTACAACGTAAATTAGCATTAGCATTAAGATGGTTTTCACAGTCACCTATTTGTGCGCTATTTTGTTGCTAAAGAACTGTTGAAGTGGGTTGAGGATCTTCATTTGGACAAAGTGTTCCTTGGCTGCCATCTTGTGGCATCAAAACGCAATTAACAGTACAGTCCCCTTTTTGGTGTAACTCACGGCTTACGCACCTCAGGGAGCCTCCGCCACCGGGCTTGGGCACCTCCAGAGAATCCTTCTTGTCGGTTCCGTTTGCGGCCTGGGCCTGCTTCTGCTCCTGCAAGCGCTTCTGCCGCTGGCGGTCCATGTTACGACTCAGGATGTTGGTGGTGGTCATCCTGGGCCCGGCCAGCTCGAAGTGGTAGCCCAGTTTGAGCAAGGTGGTGTTCTCCTTCAGCACTTTGATCATCTCCATTTCCGTCTTGCCTCCGCAGATGTGCCGCTGGTTCTGGAAGCGCAACTCGGTCAGGGTGGCGTTGTAGCGCAGCGCCTGGATGAGGGCCAGGATGCCCTTGCCGGTGAGATGGTTGGAGTCCAGGTTGATGCTGGTGACGGTGGCGTTGTGACGCAGGGTGCCGGCCACGGCGTAGGCCACGTGGTCATCGGCGCGGCAGTTGGCCAGCGCCACCGTCCTGACGTGGGTGTTGCGGCGAAGCGCCTCGGCCAGCTCGATGAGCGTCTTGGTCTTGATCACCTCCGAGTTGTTGACGTTGAGCTCCACCAAGGACGGGTCGTCGCCGCGGACCTGCTCCAGGAGCTCGTCGAACATGCTGGCGTCTTCGTCGTCGGCGTCCTCCTCTTTCGTTTTGGCGGTCGGGGCCACGCAGTTGGAGAGTTTTTCCCAGTTGTCCGCTTTCTCATCGTCCTCCGCTTTGGTCTCCTTCGGGTGATCGCTGTGGTTGAGCAGTTGTTTGCACCTTCTCGTTTCGTCCTCCTTCTCGGAAACTTGCCGTTGCACTCTGCGAGCCGCCGCCTTGTCCTTATCCTCATCCTGAGGCGGCTTCTCCTCGGAAGTCGGGCTGTCCTGGGATTTGTTCTGCTTCTCCAGCATTCTGGAGACCAGCCCCTGCGTCCTGAAGCTGTCGGATCGCCGCACTCGCTCCTTGCTGACTTCCTTCTCGCTCTTCTCCCGTAGCCTGGAGATGATGTCCTTGGTCTTGGTGTCATCCCTCCTCCTGCAGTCGTCCTTTCGGATGTCCTCCTTGCGGGTGTCCTCCTTCGTCTTCTCTTGCAGCTTGGAGATCACGTCCCGTGTTTTGCTCTCGCGGTTCTCCCTCCTGTCTGTCACTCTGCTGTCCTCGCATGCCGTTTTCTCCTTGCATCCTTCCTTCACGTCCCCGGAAGGCTGACTTTGCTCCTCCTTTGAGGATTCTGGAGCTTTGCCATCACTCTCTTGGGCCTTGTTTTCTTGTCTTTGGACTCCGGTGGATTTGTTGCCCTCTTGGCTCGGGCCCATCTTCTTCGGGTAATCCTGCTTCCGGCTTTCCTTCTTGGGTTCAGCCTGTGATGAAGAACAAATATGAGTATGTTTAATCCGCTAAATTTAATGCTAGCCAAGACTCAAGTGGAGTACAAACATACCGATTTTCAACATTTTAGCATGTTTGAACAAGAGGGCCTCATAGATTTACAACAACAAAAAAAAAGTTCTTATTGATGCTATCATGTGTTGTATACTCCAACAATCGCAACCCTATTTCCCCAAACGAGACAGCCGTTGCAATACCAATTCTGACCTGTGAGAGGCAGTATAGTGCTGCGGGGTCTCCAAACCGTTGTAAAATAAAAAGAAGAAGAAGAAATACAAGAAGCTAGGCTAACGGTTAACATTTTATTGTTTCATGGCAATTACAGAGTCCGTGGCTTGGCCAAACTTGATGTTGACCACACAAATAAAGATTTGTATTGAATTATTGACCCTTGACAGTTTTTTCAAGTATACCAGGGATGAAAAAATCCTTTTTAACACACACTGCACTACAAGATAATTGCTCAAGAGCAGTTTTTTCAACTGATAATTGGGCCTTTGCTAACTTTGATCGGAAATGGAAGGAATTAAAAAAAAAAAAAAAAAAAGGCTCAAATTAAGCTCAGTTATTGTTTTCAGTCTATTATGTGTGATAATCTTTTAGACACATTTGACATTTGACAGATTTAATATGTGGGTTTTTTTTCAAGGTCCTCATTTTTTTTTTTTTTTATAATAAATTAATATTACAATAAGCAATGTCAGATTTATTATACATATTTTGATCATATAGGTTAATTACGCTTATGCTAAAATGAAGACAAATGAACCATGAATTAATATAAAAGATACAGTAGTTTATTTATCAACTTCTACTAAAGTTACTGAGCACTTTTGGCTTGTCAGGAAGTCATAAGTCAGATGACAGCAGTAATGCAAACAAATCTGTGTTTTTATCACGTCAACTTTTCATATTCCATGAAACCGTTGATATGTAAACATGTAGACTGCATGATCAGAGTGGGTGAACCATGCTCAAATTTGACCCGATTGCCGACCACGATCATTTTACGAGCATATGCGGGAGGTAAATAAATCCCTCTTTACAAACCCCAAACCACAGGATAACCGGTCAGGATATATATATTTTTTAAATCTAATAATCGGGCCTTTCCTGACTTTGAAAGGTGGAAAAATGGTGAAATTCCTCCTGATTATCTGTATTTGTACACCTTGCTTGGAGCAAACTCGATGTTGGCGTTCCTTTACGACCTCCTGGCTCCTCATCCGCCTGCGACGCGGCATGTGTGTTTATAGTGGCCATCTTCTTCTTCTTCTTCTTTTTTTTTTTTTTTTATGGCTCAGGTTCGCCAAGTGTTTGATTTGCGATCCCCGTGGCGAGCCAGGCTGGCGGACACATCCTTAAAAGGCAGTGAGCGTAGGAGCGATCAAGCGAGGAATTCCACCAGGGCCCGGGATTAAGCAAGCGTACGTCCAACTGAGTACAGAGAAGCTCCTCGAGTGTCGACCCAAGTGCTTCAAGTCAAATCTGATCAAACAAAAGACATTTAAAGGAATATCAGCTTTCAAAAGGAGGATTTTGTTTGCGAGGAGTTGAATGTCAAATGTAATCAGGCCCCGGAGGGGTAAACAATATTTTTGGCGGCCCGTTGAGAATCTGATGGATCCAGCTGGCCTCTTGCTTCAATCCACCCTCGCAAACAACACTTGTTAGATCTCAATGTTACGTCCTTCATTCCATTTTCTAACAGGCTCGTCCTCGTTAGGGTCATGAGAGAGCTGGAACTTGTCCCAGCTGACTTTAGGCGAGTGAAGCGGGATCCACTCAGCACTGGCTGACAGCTAAAATCACAGCACATTATACAGACGACCAACCACATATGCATGATTTTGCTATAGATTTGTCCTGCATATTACAGCTGACGTTTTAGAGAGAGAAGTGGGATCCACCCTCGAATGTTTGCCAGTCACTCACAGGACATATACAGGAGGGGGGTGGGGGAGACTTCCTGCCATCCATTTTTTAGATCACTTCTCATTATTGGATGAGCTAGAATCTATCCAAGCTGACTTTTGGTGAGAGAAGTGGGGTATAACTTGAACTGGGTGCCAGCTAATTACAGTGCACATACAACCAACCTTTCACACTCACATTCACATCTACAGACAATTTAGCCTTTAATTACAGCTGACTTTCGGCGAGAGAAGTGGGATCCACCCAGGACTGGTGGCTAGTCAGTTAGAAGTCACATATTGACTAACAACTGTTCACAGTCACACCCATAGACAAGTTAGAGTACTGAAATACAGCTGACGTTAGGTGAGAGAAGTGGGGTACAGCTTGGTGAGAGAATTGGGGTACAACTTGGAATGGTCGTCAGCCAATCACAGGGCACATGTAGATAAATGGCCATTCACACTCACATTGACACCTAAGGACAAGTTACAAGTCTACACTTGCAGATAATTTTGGTGACAGAAGCGGGGCACATCCTGAATTTGGTGCCAGCCAATCACAATACACATGGACAAATGACCATTCCCATTACACCTATATACAATTTAGTCTTCAATTCTAGATGACTTATGGCGAGAGAAGTGGGGTCCACCCTGGATTGGTTACCAGCCAATCACAGGACACAGAGATAAACAACCACTAATGCATCCATTTCCTGTCGCCTCATCCTGCATATTCCAGCTGACATTTGGCCGAGAGAAGTGGGATCCACCCTGAACTGGCCAGCAGCCAATGACTGGCACATGAATGACACTCAGAACTTCAAGAATTCAGTGAACCCAACACAGCAGGAAGACCGTAGCTGAGATTCAAACCCAGAACTTTTAACTTACGAGGCAGCCAGGATTACCACTAGCCTCACCGTGCTGCCACACAACATGCAATCCCTCAAATAAGATGCAAAACAACAGGTCTCCTACCTGGAGCGAATCCTCTTTGTGCCAGCTTTTTGCATCCTGGTTGTTGCCCGCGGCGGGCTCGGCTTGAACGATCGACTTGGCGTCGTCCGGGTTGAGGTCGGGCACCTTCATCATGTCCTTCTCCAGCTCCTCCATCTCCTCCGGGGAGAGCGTGGACAGCAGGGTGTCCAGGTCCGGGTCCTCGCTCACCTGCCGCCCCATCCGGGTCAGGCCTCTCACCTTCCGTCTGGACATACTTAATTAACCAAGATCTTGTTTAATAATTTTAAAAAAATAGAAAAATCAGGTTATCAAGGAGCTTCAAGGCA
The DNA here is from genome assembly GCF_051991245.1 of Festucalex cinctus. NCBI lineage: Eukaryota > Metazoa > Chordata > Actinopteri > Syngnathiformes > Syngnathidae > Festucalex > Festucalex cinctus. Next base: position 23,060,336 of record NC_135418.1, on the reverse strand, counting down.
AAAAATATTCCCATAAATCCCAGAACGAGCGAGGCGTGGATCCCCCGGCCGGACTCACATGCTTGCAAAGAGCGCGACCAGTGAGAGGCTGGGACATTCCTTGGAATCCTGGGAAAGTGCATGGCCATGTTTAGAGGACGGCCAGCTCCTTTAAAGGGAATGGGAAGGGCTGCAGTTTACTGAGGTGCCAGATCAGTTAGTATACACACAATTCCTCGCATTACACAATCGCTATTTTGGTTCATTACGGATTCGGTTTCCTTAGCTTTTTTTTTTTTTTTTTTTTGGGGGGGGGGGGGGGGGGGGTATGGGCAACGATCGCTTCAACATTTGAGAATGAATAACAGCTACAGTATAAATTCCAAACAAACAATACAGTGATGCCATGAAATACAAGTATAATTTGTTCTGCTAACCCACAACGCAGAACATTCACTTCTCAAATCATCTTTCAGCTTTGAAAAGAACGGAAATGCCACCCAAATAAAACCAACGGAAAAAAATCGTTTTTTTGGGGTTTGTTTTTTATTAGAAAATAACGCTACAAAAACAGTGGAATGCAATCAAATGTAAAGAGTTAAAAAGTTCATACAACATTTTTTGTTTCACTTCAATGGATACTCACGTTCCTTTTCTGGTGTGCACACTTTGGCCATCTGGGGGAAGTTAAATAAATATATACAGACATACATGGGCGGCCATTTTGTCACATCATATCGACTGAAAATGACATCACAGTTGCTCAGGTAAAGACCAATCACGGCTCGGAATTGCATCTTTTACCCTCATAACTTTATTATAATTTTCCACATGTAATATTGTAATTTTATCCTTGCATTTTTTTTTTTTTGCTTAATGGCATTACACATTAATTCATTCTTGTGAAACTATTAGGTAGTTTTATTCACCTAATTTCTCAAGTTTATCTTGCATTTAATTTATCATAAAATGAAAACTTTATTTTAGAAAAATTCAAGATTTTCTTAAAAAAAAAAGAAAAGAAAATCATTTTTTTTCCCCGCTCACATTATTCTAGGTAATGCTGTTTTGTTCCTCTTAAAATTCTTACATTTTCATCCTCACGTAGATGACCATTACTTTTTCTCTTTAAGATCAATATATCTCTCACAACACATTTTCATCACAATATTCACGATTAAAACTTTAAATTTATGATAAATGTACATAACATATATATGTAATCAAGTTCTTTTCTCCTTATGTTGAAAAGTTTATCTGAAATTCACATGACCACTTGCTGTTGCTAAAGAGCAGACAAGAGAAAAGTAATAATCATCAGAATAAAAGACACAGACAACACACATTCCAAAGTTAAATTTTATGTCATTAGAAGTAAAAGCTCTTCACTCATGTTATATATTACAATGTCATAGCTTCCATTTTAGTTGAATATTTTTCCCACCTCATAGTAAGTTTGAGATACAAGCAGTCAGAGGTAAAAACAAAAAAAACAAAAACAACACTGAGGAAATCCAAAAGTGGAGTACAGATCAAAGTGTTTGAACATTTCCAGTGTGCTTTACGACGGCTCAGAAACTCCCAACATAACACCATTTGCTCTCACCGGCTAAAATACAAATAAAAGATCAACCACATGAGCGGAAATGGGCAAAAGAAACGTGACGTTCGTCTAAAAACATGGGGACAAAAATGTTGTGTTTATTTTTGAAGAGATAATGTATCGGATAGCCTAAAAATGAGCGATTATAGACCTCAATTGTATTACAATGATTGGAACACCAGGGTATTGTTACAGTATCCCTTAATAAATAAATAATGTTAAAACACCACAAAACTGATGAGGAATGGGGTGACAAAACATTAACTACAACGGTTAATCTATTCAACTGGATTTACATGGCAGGTCCGAGCGCCCAATTCCAATTTAATGAGTCTACACTCTTGTACAACAAATCATTAAATCTTTTATCACCATTAATGACCCAAAGTTTGAAGAAAGATGAAATAATTTCGAAAGGTCAAGTAAAAAAACGCAAGAGCGAGTGGTCGCACGTGTGCACACTAAGTGGGATGTGGCTGTAAGTTAAAAAAATAAATAAATAAAAAATACGGCATTTAAACAGGGGTGTGTTGACTTTTTATATCCACTGCTTTTCCAATTTTTGGTACGGGAGCCATAATCCATTATTAGCTGAAAAACTGATTATTTACTACATTAGTGCACAGGCCAAAGCAAAACAAGCATTACTTTGGCGCCACCTGGTGGAATATTTTTTCATTTCAATCAGAACATAACCAATTCATTCCTTGCAATGTAAATTCTGCCCTAATCTCACGGTGCAGTGATGGTGAGGCATCAAGTTCAAAAATTCAAAGCAGCGCAACTCCCCTGACCTGATAATGTTAAACCTGAACTAATAATAATAATCATAACAATAAATATTCAACATGGACATCACACTAACAAACCCTACCTTGACATCAATGCAAATGTAGTTGTACTTCATTTAGGAAAGGAGAAAAGAAAGGAAGTAGCGTCGGTAGCATGCTGACACGAGCCAGATGGTACAAGGTGCAACTACGCTAATAGCAATGTGAGCTTCCAGCGACAAAATAAATATAAATGCATTATTTCAGCTAACGTGAAAATTCAAAGTAGCAAAATATTCATGACATGCGTACCGGCAATAGCTGTGCCACACTGGAAAGAAAACGGCAGTTCAAAGGTCACAGCTTTATTACACTTTGTTACTTTGGTTTTGGAAAATGAGCATTTTATTCATTGATAAATTCTGCATCCATTCTTCATAAATATTACTGGTTCTTCTCTCAATACTGTATTACCATTTTTTTTTTATATCCAAATGTTCAACTTCACGCTTGTTTTCAAGTAAAATTATAACAGAGTTGATCATAAAATGAGCAGATTTTTTTCCTGGAATAGTTACAAATTATTCTAGTATAATTCCAACAATTTTTTTTTTTAATGTAATATTACTTTTCTCATTTTTTTTTAACCCTTCTATTTTTCCTCATGTACAATTACAAATGTGCTCTTGCAAAATCACAACTTATTGGTTAGCATTAAATTTTTTCCTTAGTAAAATTTCTTTAAACTTTTTTCCCCCAATAAGTTCAACTTTTCTTGAAAAAAAAAAAAAAAAAGACGCTCTTTTTCTTAATAAATTTTCTTCACATAAAATGACCATGTAAAATTGTGACTTTCTCTCATGACTTTGTTGTAAAATGAAAAATAAATTGACATATGTTTTGGGGTTGCAGGTTTTCATCTTTTCATGTCTACGGGAAAAGCACTACACAAGTGAAAGCCCACCCCCATAGTAATATCACAACATTGTTCTTTTGATATTTCTGTAAAATTAACTTATTTTAATAACTAATATTTCAACGCGAGTCTCACAAATATTGTGATTATTTCCAGTTCAAGTGTTCTCGTAATAGTATACATTTTTTTATTTTTATTTGTACGTTTACCAGATTTTTCTTTTAAAATGTATGCTATTTGCATAGTACTACTACAGCTTTGTTGAGATTCTTTTGAAGACAACAAATTCACTACAAAAATATAAAATTGACTCATTGTAACATTTCTCACATCAATCCTGACTTTCTTCACTTAAAACAACTTCCCCCAACTGTTGTCTTGCTAAAGTACAACCTTTATCTCACAATATTCAGACATAGTTCTCATAAAAAAATATATATTTTCCTCATTTTTCTTTTCAGCGTGGCACTTTTTCACACGGCTATGTACCAAATACGACCAAGCCATTACTCTTCAATCCAACGTGCATCCCTTGTACTGCAACTGTACATTTTCCTCACATTAAAAACTAATAGCAAAAAAAAAAAAAAAAAAAGATAATCAGACATCATGTAATGCTATTTGTGGATCAGTCACACAAATGAGTTCTCATGTTGCTTCATGCCACATTAACACCACTTGACAGCAAGTGTCAAAATGCATTTGTGGAAAAATGATAATGGAACGAAATACGATGGGATGTCACAACATAGATGACCCTGATCCCAATAGTGTCGCAAAACTCATCCAAACATTTCGTCTGTCAAATATTTGGATGCGCTTTTCCTTTTTTTGGGGTGACTTTAGTTCAACAAAACAATTTAACGAGAGGAAAATTCAAACCGTGATGCGTTAACGGATCGACTTCCTATTCACATTTACTGTACCTTTCGGCATTGGGCAAACCCGCCCATACAATTATTTTGTGAAATGGAGGACACGAGTGGAAATGTTGTTCGACATTAAAAAAAAAACATACATTATATGAGTGTTAATTTTGAAATTTATGCTGGATGAACACTAAAGCAATGGTGTCAAACTCATTATGGCCGTGAACCCAAATTAAATGTACAATGACTTCATACTCCATACACACAAATTGATTACCGGTAATAATTATTTTTAAAATCAGGTCAGTAAAATCTATATTTACCCACATTTTTAAAAATGTAGACAATTTGTAATTTTGGTATTTAGGCAACAAACACACAAACACACACAAACACATAATTAGCTTTCTCGGGCCACATTAAATGATGGGCTGAGTTTGACATCCGTGCTCTAACGCATTTAATTGTTTTGTTGAGGTGTGCGAGAGATTTTGCTGTCTTTCTTCTTTTACAACAGTCTTTTGTCCCCCATTGCTGCCACTGATCACATTTAATGAATGCGTGTGTGCAAGTGCGAGCGTGTGCGTTGCATGTGTTTAGCTTATCAGTGACCAGGATACTGTGGTGGAGAGTACGGCGGAGGAGCTGGAAAAATAGAGAAAATATTTATGGTCAGTTCCGTAGCATCCAGTCCATAAAAGATGAAATCATACACGAACAAATAATGGATGATCTAATTATTCCACAACTATTTTGATCATCGATGAATCATTTACAAACATGACCTGAAATTTGTCCGAATCCTTGGAATTTAAGCCACTCAACAGTAAATATGTTCATATTTCTGTAATCCTCCATAAGAGCTGACTGATCATATTGATTTTCAACCAAAATACATTTGCAAACATCTGATTTTCTTCGGAAACAATGACAACATGTTTCAGTTACTTTCTGACATGTTACAAACCATGTTTGTTTATTTATTCACTTACCCACTTCTTGTTATTAATTTGAGTTGAGCAATTGAATCATAAGCAGTTTATATTCATATTGCAAATGATAGTACACATTTCCTCAACTATTACGTTTGTGTCGTAAAAGATTTCCATTTCATTCTCACAGAAAATCGTTCCTCATAATACTACCACTTCTTTTGTAAAATGTGGTTTTTATTTATATTTTTTTCTGACTTTTTTTCTCGTAACTTGACTTTTTGTGCACAAAATAATGCAATATGTTGCAAATATTTTTTATTCACATATTATGACTTATTTCATGTCAAATTACAAATTTATTTTCAGACTATTACGACTTCTTTCACAAAATAATTGCACATATTTGTAGTATTATGATTTATTTCACTTCAAATTGTAACCATTAATTCATTTAAAAGGAATCATTATAATTAATATTAAAATTAAATTAAATGACACTTTTTGTCCACGCAAAATTTGATCTGTCACATAGACATTATTTTTGTAAAATCACAACTTCATGTTGTATTAAAGGTTTCAAAATAAAATTGCAACACTATTCATAATAATTTTATGTAAAATTACAACTTAATTTATGTAATATTCCAGATCATCTCATAGAAAATTCCTAACTTTATTTTTGTAATATTACAACCATAACTGCATTACAATTATAATGTAATGTCATGACTTTTTGTGAAAAATTAGCACCTTGCCAAGTAACATAAGAGTGGAGATTTATCGATTGTTGTAAACAAAGGGGATTGTAAGTATTCAAGGGGTTCTTGTGTTATGTGGTGATGACGTCTTCAACAGTGTGTTCGGTTCGCATCTGCACTATGTGAGGAGCATTGCCACTATGAGTAAAAGTAGTATGTGGTCATTACCTTGGCTGTAAGCAGGATCCATATGGGGAGGTGGATATTGTCCAGGCTGCATCATGGGGTACTGTGAGGGCATTCCCGGGTACTGGGGCGCCATGGGATAGCCCGCATGTGGATACTCTGCCGGCCCGAGTGGTTTTCCGTAGGCGTCGTACAGTGGCTCAACGGGGTAGCTGGCCATCGGGATCTGCTGGGCTGGGGGACAAAAAAAAAACGTTTACATTACAGCACGCTACGGCTTCTACGTGGAGCAGTTTTCAGTAGGAAATCCTACGATCGTAAGGAGTCCGGCCCCGCTGCAGCCTTCTCTGGTAGAGATAACAGCAGGAACACATGAAGCAGCACACCATGGTGGCGATGATGGCCACAAAGAGCAAGATGGACGAGGCGATGCCAGCTAATGTAGTTGGACTGAAAAGGAGACAAAAAACACGGATTTAACACAATGCAGTTCAACACATATATAGATATTCCAGACATTTTTTTGACTTTAAAATACTTCTACGTTTCCCCATCAATACCTGGAAAAGGGCCGTGTACTTTAAATGACTGACCTGAACTGGAAGAGCATGCAGCGCTTCTGCTCGCGCTCCGTGATCATCTTGAATGCGTCCAGGCAACAGTAACGTCGCTGACAGTTTCCGCAGCAGAAGGTGATGAGCGGACAGTCGAAGCCGTTGTGCCACGTGCCGTTCTTGTCCACGTACCACAGGCAGTCCTCGTTGGCTTCGACTGAGAACAAAGTGAGAATGTAGAGGAGAAATATTTCAATTTATTATGTTGCCGGAGAATTGTTTAGTTTCTTTTATGGCCTTGATGAAAATAAGGATTTAAAGTTTGTTATCAATATGTTGTTGTTGTTGTTATTAGATAAGTTAAAAAAAAAAAAAAAGAGTCATTGGATAAATTGTAATGTAAGCGTTGAGGAGATGGATGATGTCTTAAGTGTGTGTTTTTTTCCTCTTTGTTTGTTGTTGCTGTTTGTCCTTATGTACTGTGATTTGCTGTACTGTATATATATTTGCTTATTTGGATTGTTAATTGCCTGTGTTTTAATCTTTCAATTAAAAAAAAAAAAGGGAAGGTGACAGACAGTACTAATCAATCGACTTGACGAGATGTTCTTGCAGTGAGCGATTACTTTTGCCTATTTGCTGAATCATGACTCAAATAAATATACAGGAAACAAATAGGCGAAAATATGCACAGATATGTTAGTGAAGAGTTAACATAAACCAAAAAAAACAAAAGCGCCGTAAGCAATGATAATGTCTGTTTTATGCAGACTAACTCGCATCATCGATTAGCTTGTACCAATCTCAATATGGCGACCATTTGCGTCGGCGATGCTATAAAGTACCCGGATGTTAAATTCCGCCATAAAGCAAGAAAATGAAAATAAAATGCACATAACGTACTATTTTTTTAATTTTGATTTTATAGATTACTTAAAACGACTACGGCGTTTTAAATGGCAATGAAAACAACATTCGCTTTTATTTATTATTTTTAACATGACACGAACGGTTCGCGTACAAGTACGAAACTCCAAACACGTCTCAAATTAGGCCCGAAATAAAACATAACGAAATGTCATTCGCCAACGTCGTGCATTGGCCATGAGCGGTTAGCAAGCGGCGCGGCCTGGGCGACAAGGGATTACTCCCAAAATCTTACCCGGAGAGGAGCAGAGGACGACGGCTAGCATCGCTAAAACGGTCGCCGTCGTCGAAGCCATCACTGGCGCGCTGGTGTCCGCGTGAAACGCCATTGTCATCCCGTCGACAAGAGCGAGGCGATACACAAACGATTTTATGACTAACAGCTGTTGTCACACATGATTCGAGCTGCGAAGAAAAGACGAGATGCGGCTAGCGGTGCTTTAACCGTCGGAAATGACACACTAGCCGACTGTGACGCCGATCAAACTTGGCTCGGATGGTGGCGATGCTTTCACATGCTCACCAGAAAGTGTCGGAATTATTCATATTCAAGTTCAACTAGCTTGCATTCTGTAGTGATACAGAATGCAAGCTAGTTGAACTTGACTATAGCGACAAAAATACCGGTGTCGTCAAATGTTATTGGTCTTAAGGGCATTTTAATTGGTGTTTTAAAACGTCAATAAATACATAAGTTTGTCGAACGTGAACGGGCAGTGAACGCACCACCAGATTCATTGCAGTCGCTCGGCGGAACAGTGACGAAACATTTTTTTTGCATGAAATTATATACAACTGCCTATTCCCTTCATTTCGCTGCATTTATCTTGGCAGAAGCGCTCGCAGTTAATCAGATTTCAGCCTTTACGTGCTGTCAAGCCAAATGTAGTTTAATTTAACAATACATCATGTTTTTTGTTTTTTTTCAAATTTGCCTCACACTTGTAACTGGCCCACCATAACGTTAACATTTTTCCGTCATCTGATTGGTTGCTCAGAGCAAAATTGTTATGGCCAAATTTGACAAGCAAAATACATACTTAAGTCTCTCCACACATTAATACATTGGATTTTTTTCCACGACCACAATGACTGACAGAGCAAAAAACGTTGATTTGACCTCTGGCAAACATAAAAATGAAATTTCAAGGCACAGGTTCCCAAATGCACAACCCACCCCTGAAATTTAATATAGTGATACAAAAAGCAATGTGGGTCATTTGACTACATTACATCTTCTCAGGTGATACAATTAAACGGGTGCATACTACATACTTTTGGAAATTGACTTTTTTTTTAATGGCTTGTATACAAATAGATGGTTCTCTGGAGTGCCTGCCCACACATATGTGACATTTAAACAACCAAGTACACTTTTTGTCATCCGCCTCTTTCTGAAAATGCATTTGAGTGAGCCCTTTGGTCCCACTCTTATGCTACAGTGTGGAAAACAAACAAACAAACAAACAAACCAAAAAAAACAGCACATGATTCTTAAAACTCAGAAAGTAAAAAAAAAAAAAAAAAAAAAAAAAGATGTCTGTTCAGACTTTTATTTAGAAATATCTAATGCGCACTTCTTTGGGCACGAGGAAATGAAAAGGCAGGGAATCACCATGGTAACGGTGACAAAAAAAGAAAAAAAGAAAAAAGAACACAGTAATGCTGAGACAATGAGTGTATTAAGCTTTACATTGCAGAAACAGTCATTATTTCCTGGGAGAATAAGGCCTCCAGTAATTATAAAGAACAGGCAGTTATTTTTCTTCGTGTCGAGTGGAAGCGATTTTCCATCTGCATATTTCTCGCACACATAAAAACAGGCAGCTCCATCAACAGGATTTGGAAAACGGTTCACATGTCACAGTTCACCTGGCCCACCGTGGAAGCCTTGACCTCCCATTCAGTCTCGAAAGTGTCTCCGGGGCAAAGTCCTTTACAAACGTGGAGAACCACAACGTCGGAGGTAAGTGCGTTGCATCTCTTCCCTCTGCCGAGCATCGGTGATGAAGCGACAGGGGAAAGGGAAGCGGGGAAGTGATCAGCAAGGGGCTAGAGGCCGATAGACTGCAACGTTTGTCTCTCGTTGTTGTTGAGGTGGCCTGAGAACATGCTGTAGCACGGCTGCTGGGCAAACTGGGTCAGGAAGTCGGTCAGGTAAGCCTAGGTGGAAAAACAGGATGCAAAAAAAACGTCAAACGTGACCCGCCATGACAAAATGAGTCGGAAATCTTTCTCTCTTTTCTTTCAATTGTGCATGTACAATATTTAGAACTTTTATTTACGTACAACACAAAATCCACAATAACTCATTTCCATATCATGGGCCCTGTTTTATCAAGAGTTAAAACCGATAATTTTATTTTTAAAGCCTTTCACTTCCTCCAGGCTTATAATCAAAATCAATTATATTTTTATTTTCAATTAGAACTTGATAAAAAGTCGATCGAAGGTTGCAGTTTGCAGTCCCACCTACTTCAAATCGTGTTATTTTACTTGACTTTGCACATCAATGAGGGTGTTATTTGCTTTCCAGTCCTCTCATTTGACTTTCACTTCCCAAAATTTCCTCCTCCGTGGGTCTTCCAGTGAACCGATGCATCATAATACAGTCGTTATGCGCAACAAGGCATGACTGGAACATTAAAGTGGAAACGCCTATTGCAATACATTACGATATCGCAGCAGCAGGGTAACAACATGGCGTCCCTTTGGCTAATTTCAAGAATTGTTTAAAGAAATAAAAAAATAAAATAATAATAATAATTCCACATGCGGGTATAAAGCTGATGATTCCCTTTTGCTAATTTTCATAATTTCAAGAATCGTTTAAAAATAACAATAATAATAATACTAATACTAATAATAATAATAATTATTATTATTATAATAATAATAATTCCACATGTGGGTATGAAGCTGGGGTGGGTGGGTGTGGGGGTGTGGCCATAACCAAGCCAAGCTGACTCATTTGGAGAGAGGCAGGAAACACCCAGGAATGGTCGCCAGTCAGTCACATATCCACAAATGACTGGTGACACGCATACTGTCTTTACTGAACCTGACTTGCATATTTTTGTCAAGAGAAAATCAAGCTTTAATGCTCATGGTTGTACCTGTAGGTCAATTTGATCTAAAGGATCGTTTAAGGCGTCGGGATCATCGTCGTCATCGTCGTCATAATAGTCGTCATCTGGAAGAAAATGGCAAACGGTGAGGACACTTTATGTGAAGTCAGCATAAAGGAAATTACGTTTTAAGTACCATATTTGTTGGAGGCAATGAGATCTGATATCAACTGCCCTGCCAGACCTTCTTCATCATCATCATCATCCTCGTCACCTTCTTCCTCATCATCCTCACACATGCTGTTGGAATCTAAGACCAAACACAAAGTGGTGACGGATGTTGGATTGAACGAACATCGCGAGGCAGGTCAGTTCTTTAAAAAAAAAAAAAAAATCGATGTGAGCGTCCGCACGTGTCGCTGGTCACACCTTGGCTCCAGTCGGCTGGGTTGGCGCGGCTGGCGTTTGCCTCCACGACCGTCGACAGCTCGTTGATGATCAGTTTAAAGATTTTGACCAGCAAAGGAATGTTGGTCCAGCGCTCGGGATCTGCCAGGAGAGCATTCGAACCAATTCACCACGCACAAGCCGCCCCTTCGAATCCAATCGAGTGAATTATGCGGAAAGAAAAGCAAACATTGTTCGCCATCTTACTCTTGGCTGCCTTGGAGCGGGTGCGGATTCCTTCCGCAGTGTTGAATATCTCTTCGCCCTTCACCATGATGTCCTGGAGACGCTTGTCGTCCGTGTTGAGGCTGTGCTGCAGCAGTTTGCAAAGAGCCACCGTGCTGCAGAAAACACACCAACAACTTAAATACAGTATTTTTTATTTTTTTTTAATTTTAAATAGACTTTGGAGGTTGCACGGTGTGTTGTCAAAGCGGTCCTGACCTGACTTTACCCTCGTACTGTCCATAGAAGAGGTGCTGCCTGCTCATCCATTCGGTCATGACGAACTCCAGGGCAGGTTTGCCAGTGGGGCCGGGCAAGCTGCAGAGGAAGTCCAAGAGGGGCTCCAGCTGGGAGTGAACCAGGTGGGCAAACACCATAATGAGAGACTGCAGAGAGCGCGAGAGGAAGAACAAGGAGAAAACGTCGATCATTTCATTGGTTCAACTTACTTTACTACTAGTTATCTGAACAAATATAAACATGCTCAAACTATTAGTATTTCATTTAGCACTTAAAAGATGAACATTACAGGACTTGGACAATATGGCTTTATTCTACTATATTCAATATTTTTTTTTAGGGTTCCAATTCAAATGAAATTGCAATTCTCTGACATTAACATTTTGTTTTTGCAATTTTTATTTTGCTTTAAAAACAAACTAACAAAAACAGACCATGAGCTAAAGTTGACAATATTATGATAGCGTCTACATACAAAATGACTAACGTGCTAGTTTGTCGTTGGTCCCCAGTACACACATCGTGCATCAGTTTAATATTCCAATTTCGATTCGATTCTCCCCTTACTTTGTCTAGTTGCACTGCAGTACCACCTTTCTACCAGTAGAGGGTAGCAATACACTGTGAAAAGGTCATACCTGGTTTAGATAAAGTAAAATTGGACGTTTATAAGGACTGATAAAGTCTGTGTTGATGACATACATGCTGCCAAAAAAAACTTGGTACATAATGATAATGATAATAATAATAATAATAATAATAATAATAATAATAATAATAATAATAATAATAATAAATTGTAATGCACTTTTCATCAACATGATGACAAAGTGCTACAGAACGAGAAAAAAAAATAATAATAATAATCATGTTCATGATTAAATGTCATAGGCCTTTCTAAATAAAAAGGATTTCAGACCTGATTTAAAAAAGTCCGGGCTCTAAATTTGGTCTCGACATAATTTAGAGGTTGAAGTTTTTTCACCCCGCAAACAAGACATGATCCATCCATTGATCCATTTTCTATACTTCTTATACTCTATTCATCATCCGGGTCATGGGTGAGCTACAGTCTATCCCAGTTGACTCTGGGTGAAAGACTGGGTACATCCCAGCCAATCACAGGGCACATAAAGAAGAACAACAATTCATTTCACATTCACACCTATGGAATATTTAGTCTTTCATTCAGCTAACATGCATGTTTCTGAAATGTGGGAGGAAACCCGAGTACCCAGAAAAAATACATGCTAACCACTCATCCACCATGTTACAAGTCAGCGACAAATATTTCATTCTCTGCTGGCGAAAGCCTCAGCTTTTAAACAGCCTAAAATGCCACGCCTACTGCTTTATGCTTCAAACCGTCTTTCTTGGCTTACTTGCATGACACTCAGCGTCTCCGCCTGTTGCATCTTGCTCAGGATGGCTCGTAGAATCTGGTCCAGCTGCTCGCCGAGCTGCGTGCCGGCCCGAGAGATGAGCGTCGACACCAGCCTCCCCACGAATATGGCCGTGAACTCCGAGGTCCTGGGGTCCAGCAGCAGGTTGACCACCTGCATGACGTACCACACGCCGCTGTTGCCCTGGTCGTCGCGCCACTGCGCGATCTGCTCCAAGGCGACCGAGACGTACGCCCGCAAACACTCGCCGCCGTTCTGCGGGAGGAGAGAAGACACTTTGCTCGCACGGGTATAACTTGCCGTCTTGGAACTCGGCGTCGTTTACCTGCATGACAGAATTGTCGTCGGTGCGTAAGGTGCACTGTGCCATCACAGGGAACGCCTGGCACACCAACATGTCGGAAAGAGGCGGCTTGGTGTTGCGTACAACCGTGGTCAGCGTGTCAATGGCGGTCTGTAACGTACATCACAATATAAGTCAAAGTACAGTTTGAAACACAACTAAAAGGATTACAGTGGAGCTGTCCAGTAATCGACAACTATTTTAATAATCAAGGAATCGCTTGGAGGCATTTGTTAATTTAAAATTGTCTAAAACCTCCGATTTCAGCATATCAACAGTAATTGTTTACTGATTTCTGTAGTCCTCCATGAAAGAAGACTGATTATCTGTGTTTAAACAAAATACGACAACTGCAAAAATCTGTTTGTACTTTAGCAAACAATCACTGAACCGGTAACATAGTACATCAATTCCCCCTTTTTATAATCCTTATATGAATACAAAGTACGTACGAAATAAATACCAATCACTTGTCTTGTTAATAAACAGTAATCAGGGAAAAAATGCTTTTGTACTACAGTGTTCCAAAAACTGCTCGCGATAATGGAAATCCGTGTTAATTAAAAAAAAATTAAAAAAATTCCTGTTAATTACTTTTTTGTTTTTCGTTATGTTCAGTTTTGGTATGATTTTTACTTTATTAAAAATGCTTTGTCATCCATCATATATGTTCTTTTTTCATTTACATTCATTTTTTCCATTAAAAGTATGTTGTTGTTTTTATTTCACTTATTACAGTATACAGCACAGGTGCATGTTTTTTTTCATTTATGATATATGTTTTTTCATTTTGGTATGATTTTTAGTTTATTATGAATGCTTTTTCATTCATCATTTGTTTGTTTTTTTTACTGTCATTTTTTTCCATTAAAAGTATGTTTTGTTTTGTTTTTATTTACTTGTTATACAGCACAGTATATATTTTCTATCTCCGGAATGCAATGTCGTGGAGCGAGTAGTGACAGGACAACACCGTTGGAAAGGTGGAAAGGTCTGGTCGAGACGAATCTGCGGATGCCCCTATGTCAGTATTCCGTATTAAAGCACGCTGCAAAAAATCCGCGAAAGGGCTAGGCCACGAAAGGTGAACCCTTGATAAACGAGGGAACACTACACTTTAATGCAAAATTAAAATGAATCCGATTAGTTGATTGAATAATCGATAGATTAATAGATACTAAAAATACTGACAGCAATAGATTACAGTCATTAAAAAAAATAAATAAAATAAATAAAAAAAAACATTAACCGATCTAGAGTTTCGCTGGTTCATCCAAGTCAGGAAATTTAAAATTTGCATCATGGCACTTTTCTTGCCAACTCACAGCACAGAGACCAGTTGGGATTTTGTCAGCGGGGGCCTGCATGATGCTGACTAGCGTGGGGATGAGGCGAATCTGCATGGGTCCCTGACAGCCTTCGATCTGGGACAGTTCCTTGAAGATGCCCTGGGCCAGGGGCGCCACCACCGGGTCTGAGGAGAGCCAAGAAGACATACTGTGTACATGTGTTGGAGTACATCTGTTTTCAACCTAACGATCCATTGTGTCGTACCGTTGCTGTATTTGAGGAACACAGCGATGGTGAGGGGGCAGATCTTGTTCTCGGCGCTGGTGGTGAAGGCAGGGTCGAAGGTGCACACGATGCAGAGCGTCTCCATGACCAGCGCCAGTACCTCCGAGTTGAATTGCGTTGCGAGCTGGACCAGACCCTCCAGGATGCTGGGCAGGTAAGGTTGCAGGATGTGTGTGTTCTCAGATAGCTTTAGCTGGTCACAATACCTGGAGTATAAGTAATGCACATTACTCATGTGTCACTGTAGTTATTTTTGTTTCTGCGTATATGCATGTGCCCTGAGGAGCCTGTAGGAGCCAACAACAGCTCCTGTGGGAGTGTGCCGAATATAAATTAGGCAGCAAAATCCACCCAATAGCCATTTAAGGGGGCGGCCATGTTGCTCCTTGCTATCGACGAGAAATGACATCAGTGTTGCTCAAGGCTCAAGTAACGACCAATCACGGCTCAACTTGCAAATGTCACATGACCAAACTCAGAAAACAGGTGAGCTATGATCAGGGTTATTATAGTTTTGGAATTTTCATTTTAGTTAGTTTTTACATTCGTATTGAGTTACGTGTTTTTTAATTGAGTTAGTTTTAATTAGTTTTCAGGGTGGTTCTGATTGGTCAGTTTTTATTAGTTTTCGTTTTTTTTTTAAATGCTTAGTTTGAGTTAGTTTCAGTATTACAGAGAGACCTCGAGTTAAGGCGCACTCGACCTAAGGTGTTTTTACTTTACAACGGTTACGCCCGGGCCGCCATTTTGGCTCCTCGTCCACCATATAGCCAGCAGTGTTTTCCCCCGTCCGGATTTAGCCCTTAGTTAGTGCTATTGCTTGTGCATTTGTGGGAGTATCTTTGACTTTTTCGCCCTCTTTTTTTTAAACCGTCATTGCTCCAAAGAAGAAAGCTACGTCTTGTATCAATGTTGATCCAGCCAAAAGAAAAGCAGTTACCATGGAAACAAAGCTACACATCATAAAAAGATCGCAGAAAGGAGACACCGTCAGCAAAGACTTGGGCTTCAGTCGGACAGTATCTTATTTTTTTAAAAATTTTATTTCATTTAGATTTTTTTTAATGCAAATTATTTTTATGTAAATATTGACTTTAATGGAGAAATTCAACTTAAGTCGAAAATCGGGTTACATTGCTAGCGTAGGAATGGAACTCCGACGTAACTCGAGGACTCCCTGTATTATGTTTATTAAACGTGTATTACTTGTGCACAATATTTAATAAACACCATGGTAAAATGAAAAAACTAACACATTTCTTACCTAATGTTGAATTTCGGCCGAGTTAAATGAAAACGCGGGTGAGCCGAACCATTGGAGCCAAAAGTCAAGCAGGCAAATTCTGCTGGATGACATCATTTCTGTGTGACACACTTTGGCTGCCCACAGAGATGGTTAAAATGTAAAAATGGGTGCATTTTGCTGCTTAACCCATATTCCACAAACACAATATTAATCCCAATACCGTTTGTAGACTAGCGTGGCGCATAGAACACATTAACGTAAAGACGATTTCTGGGTTAACTTCCCTTTTAAACCATGCATGAGTAAATTCTAAGATGCATTTATGAACAATATTGTTGCTTGTGCAAAAGACAAGACAATTTCATTGCACTCACCCCCAGATGGCCCTGACCGAAGACACGCGCACAGATGGTGGCTGGCTGTCGTGGAGACCGCTCACTGTGGCCTGCAGGAACTGCTGGATGAGCTCAGGCGACATAGCGGCAGTGAAGCGACTGGCCGCCCACAGAGCACGGCCAAGGAGGAATGGTGACACCGCTGGGTGAGAGGAAAACAGAGAGACAAGAGAATGGATTTTTTTTTTGGTCCAAACACAAAAATTGGTGGTTTAAGTCAGTGGGGCATTTGTTTTCAGACTCACCCGCCAAGTTGAGGTCAGCCAAGACGACGCCGGCTAAGAAACCGTGCATGTCAAACTGGATGCGACCGTTTTTCACGTTCTCGGTGATGATGCTTTTAACTGAGCCGAGTGCCAACATGCAGGCCTCGTGGATCTTCCACCTGGTAAAGATAAACACACCAGCGCTCAGAAATTGCAAGTCCGAATTTAACATCCTGTTAACTATAAAGATCCGACATAAACACAAAAGTTCACACTCACTCCTATAAACAATTTAGTCTTAAAGAGGAAGTCAATCTTAAACATTTCTTGACAATAACATGTTATATGTGACCTCACTAGTCTAAACATGACATTCTTATTACTATTCCATTTGTAGAATATGAATTATGAAGCAAAATCCAGCCGGTTTTATCCATCTCAGGGGGCGGCCATTTTGCCACCGACTGAAGATTACATCACAGTTGCTCACGCAACGACCAATCATGGCTCACCTGTTTTCTGAAGCTGAGCTGTGATTGGTTGTTACCGGAGACCTGAGCAACTGTGATGTAATTTCCCTTGACAGCAAGTGGCAAAATGGCCGCCTTCTGATATTAATAAAAATTGCTGGATTTTGCTGCTTAACTCATATTCTACTAACACAATATTAACAGGGAATACCTTATTTACACTAGTGGGGCTAAATAGAACTGTCAAGAAACTTTGGGGGGGGGGGGGGGGTTGACTTCCTCTTTAAATTAACCAAACATTGCTGAGATTCAAATCCTAAACTCCAGAAATGTGAGGCAGATGAGTCCAAGATGATATATGAAAAACAGTTAGTTAATGAACAACGAGGCTGACCAATGCTCATTGCCGCTGTTTTTGGCTTGCTCCGCCTCCTGGAGGTGTCTGGTGGCCGCCGCCGCCAACGCCGCAGCACTCTCATTCTGGAACTCTGCAGCAACCGCCTGCAGATGAGGGTTCGAGTTTACTTAAAAAAAAACAACAACAACAGCTTCTCATTGTTTATACAGAGCGGGGTTTCGTCGCACCAGCAGCAGGTCCTGAGCAGAGATCCTGACAGTGTAGGAGAGGGTGTCATCGTCCTCATCCTCCACAAACTGGTGAGGGTTGGATGACCACACTTTGATCTGCGTGAAGGCAAAGCGGTCAGTACGATGACGACGACGACGTCACTCCGCATGTCACATCTCACCTGGTCCTCCGTCATTTGCATGTAGAGGATGATGTAATAGATGAGCTCAGGCAGGGCCTTCTTCACCGTGCTCTTGAACTTGTTCTTCTCCATCAGCGTGTGCACGAAATCGAAGATGCTGAAGACTAGATTCTCAAAGCCCAACACTTCACCTGCGACAGTCAGCAAAATGGCCGATGAGACGACGCCCCTGTAGATAAATTATGCTCCCGTTGTTACATTCTCACCATCTGAGTCGACAGGATCGTCCACTTCCTCGGTGTAGTTGACTTCCGTTCTGACATAAGTGGGCATGTCGGTCAAGGGATTTTAAATTTTCAGTCAACTATTCAAAAGCCTTATTCAAGCACGGCTCTTCCCACTGCTCGAGAGCTGTGATTCTCTTCCTTGAGCGCAGATATAGAAATTACACATCCAGTTTGGTGTTTCATGGACATTGTCTACAAAACAATTGTCTTTTTGTCTTTGTCTTCTTTTTCCTGTAACATTACCAAAATGGCACCAGTGATGGCAAGGAGGAAACATTTTAATGACAAAATCATGGAATTGGAACTTACAACCCAAAATTAGCAATCCATCCAACCCACCCAAAATGGCTTCGTGGAAAAGTAGCTTTGAAGTCATCTCATGAGTTAGCTGCTTTGTCTACTGAATGTGTTTGTTTTTTTTCCACTTAACAAGCAACCCATTCAGCCACATATCCGAAAAGGATATAAAGCTGCACTTTCAGTGAGCGTGTTCCAAACGATGGGCAGAATTTGCTGCATGGAAGACACCATGGGCTTGGGGAAGTTCTGAACCAATGCCGTTATTGCCTGCATGGAGAAGATGTCAAGTTTATAGTTTACATAGAAAAAGTTGCTAGGGGGTCCTCGGTTTATGAACGATTTCAATACTACACTGTTAATAAATAAATACATAAATACATAAATTAATAATAATAATCATTATCATCATAATATTTAGTTGGAAAACCTAGTAACGTTTTTTCCCACTCAGAAATTCTAAGTAAATTTTACAAGGAGAGTTTTGAGTACATCTGTACAGATTATTTAAAAAAAAACAAAAAACGTTGGCCTCATTTTTGACACAACAAGCAATGCATTATAGTGACAAACAGCAAGAGTGGCATGGCTCAGGTGGTAGAGTGGCTGTCTCCCAAGCTCAAGGTCATTAATTCGTTCCTCAATGCTTGAGTAACTTTTTTTTTTTTTAATAAACAGATAAAATGTACTCGAAAACTCTCCTTGTAAAATTTACTTAGAATTTCTGAGTGAAATTACTGTTTTTTCTCAAGTAAATATTAATTTCATTTTTTTTTTTTTACAGTGTATGGCGGCGATCAAGCAAACTAAATGTACGAGGCAATGACCAACAACCAATATCCAGACTTTTATCCAAGTGTGACCACAGTATAGATAATGTATGATGTGCACAAAACGTTCATTTTGAATACGAAACAGGTCATATTCTTAATGCCACTGCATTGCCTAGTTAATAACATAATTTGTCACCACCCCCTGTATTATTTTTTCTTTTCACCTTGAGGACTTCCATCTTGAGGCCGCTGTCAGACGAGGGTCCGTCTGGCATCTGCAGGGCCTGCACAAATGCTTGTGTAAACTGCTGCACGACGGGGAAGATCAAGGCTTTGGCTGCACCCTGACAACACACGGGGAATACAGTTAGGAATTTGAATTGCTTTCGAGATAATAGTGTGAAATATTTTCAGTTTAGAGCATGACTTCACCTTTTCAAGCTCCTCAATAGCGCAAATGAGGTTGGCACAGGTGGTGAAGATCTCCACAGCTCTGGACCGGGTACGAATGCTGTACACCTGAAACAGTGAGAAATAGCAAGACAGATTCATATACAAACAAAGCCTGTTATATTTGTCGGGGTAGGAGAGCAATGAGTGTTGTTACCTCAGCCATGGTGAAGATCTTGTACATCTCGGGTAAGATGACAGGAGCCACGAGTGGCATTTGTGTGTCCGACACTTCCCGAGTGAATTCTGGAGATGTACAACAATACAAACACACATCCATTTTCTGATCTGCTTACCCTTACTAGGGTAACAATTAGGGGTGTTAAAAAAAATCGATTCGGCGATATATCGCGATACTACATCGCGCGATTCTCGAATCGATTCAATAATCGGCAGAATCGATTTTTTTTTATTTTATTTTTTTTTTAGGATTCACACCTTGAGCATGGAAGAATGTTATATGAACGGCACATTAAGCCTTAATATTTTTATTTTAATGCTGTTCAAATGTGAAACAGATTGCAAACTGTTTGTGTACAGTGGCTCACGGTTATAAGCCTCAAGTTTTAGATAAATATATTCATACAAATCTTACAGTGTACATGTACAAATTTACTGATAGTATTTTCTAAATTTGAATGGAAAAAAATCGCAACAATCGACTTATAAATTCGTATCGGGATTAATCGGTATCGAATCGTGACCATTCGTATCGGGATTAATCGGTATCGAATCGAATCGTGACCTGTGAATCGTGATACGAATCGAATCGTCAGGTACTAGGCAATTCACACCCCTAGTAACAATTGAATATTCTTTCTTTTGACAATTTAATTTTACTATTTGTAATGTATTTTTTTTATGATAAATTTAAATATTTTATATTTTTTTCCTTTAGCACTTCCCATGCAGTGAAAAAAAATACTTAAATAGGTGGGAAAATATTGATATGTATTTAGATATTTTAAAAAAATACATTCATTTATAATACAAAAAATAAGAAAATTCTCAAAATATTTATAAAAATAAATGTTTTCTATTTAGATATATTTTAGTAACGGAAAAAAAAAATCACAATTTTAGATTAACTTTTTTGCACAAGAACAGCTGTAATACATAAATAACCATAAGACACAAATGTCTAAAAATGCTATCAATATTTTTAGAAATGTTCATCTGGTTTGGATCTTGCAACACTAAAAATATTTTTTTACATTCTTTTGATACATCCATAATTAATGTTCTTTCAAAATGTATAAAAATGTTAATATTTCCACCTTCTCTATATTTATTAGTTAACTCATTCACTGCCTTTGACAAGTATACTTGTCAATTGTATTTTTTAGAGCGGTGCTAAATGGGGGCGAATCTGAGCATGCTCCACTGTAAATATCAAACTTGGAAACAACTTTACTGATGCCCAACCACCGGTAGATGACATCATTGCCCCATTTTATAGGAAATAAACACAGTTTCAGAGTCCATGGGAGAAATGGCTGTATTTTGGCAAACCTACATTTTTCTGCTGTCAATTATAAAAGAACGGGACGGGACAAAAAGTAGGGAGTCTATTCTGTTATTTGGTAGATTCGGTTTATATATAATTATTGAATGTAATGTCACGCGAGTATTGGAAATGTAAAAAATGTCTATAATGACTGGCAGTGAATGAGTTTTAATAGACTTTCAAAATGTCTAAAAAAAAACATGTGACATTGTAATCATTTTCATTACATTATTAATGCTAGAATGCAATAATACAGTAGACTATCATTTCTTTCTATGAAGTATATATTTGAGCCTCACTCATCAGAACTAAATGACAATAAAATACAGTTGAAAGCACAGCGATTGATCAGTTAGCGCTATCAGCCCATGACAAGCATGTGTGTGTTCCTTCGGGGTACTCCTGCAGCCCCAAAACATGCCCTGTTAAGTTATTTTAAGATAATAACTTTTCGAGAGGTATAAATGCCTGTCTCTCGCTGTGTCAGTGCTGTGAGCGTACCAGTAAGGACCCTCATGGCTCCGTGCACGGCGCTGACGTCGCTGCTGACCAACATTTCCATCAGCAGGGTGAAGAGCTGCGGCCAGGCCTCGGGCCAGTCCCAGTGGGCGATGGCGGACACGGCGTACGCGACGCTGGAGCGTACCTTGCTGATGGATTCGCGCAGGCCGCTGGGCAGCAAGCTCCTGATGGCGGCTTTGGCCTGGAGAGGGAAACCGACGAAAAGTAAAGAACGGGTTGTTGGCCTGTGCTTTTGTTAAATGGAGATGTGGTTGATACCTGGTCGGTGGTTTCGGGGGGTCGGAACTTCTCCGAGTGGGAACACCAGTGAGTTTCAACATACTGCTTCAGGATGACTGACGCTAACTGCAGTGGGGTGAGAAACGTCGTATGGTAAGATGCAGCTGAAACACTACCGATTGATAATTGAAAGACTTTTGGATCTAAAACACATGTCAATCTTCACAACAACTCACCTGGCGGATAGCAAGCGCTCCCTGAGGGTCGACTGTGAGTTCTGCCAGGTGGACACCAAACTCTATACATTGTAGGGATGGAAAAAAAATGTATTATGGATGTTTTAATTGTTCAGCACTTTGAGTTGCATTTGAATGTATGAAAGATGCTATATAGATAAAGTTTGATTGATTGATTGATTGACTGATTGATCAATCGATTGATATGATAATGTGGTCAGTTGCTATGTACCTATTAGTCACTCTACTTCTACCATATTTTTCAATTCTGCATCCAGCCTGCTCTCTCCATCAATTTTTCTCCACCAAGTGTTTTCACCGAGGCCATCTAAATTCAGCCCTCCATCCAGATGCAGTATTTAAATACCAACTTGATTTGAAATTCCAGCTTGATGGTTATCATAACAGTTTTCTTCTTTGCAATCACTCATCTCATACATAATCAAAACCAAAAGTCTTTCGATATTGGTCACTGAGCTGAAGTCTCAAGGATTCTGCTGACATGATCACATTAGCGTTTGGTGGGTGACACGGTACACTGCTTTTGACATTGTCAGAGTCCTGGATCAAAACGGCAGCTTTCATGCTAAAGTGGCATGAGGCTGGGGTGGACAATAGTTCCTGCTGACAAGTGGGGGGCCCGCCTAGAGGGTCCACTTCAATTGCTGTACCAACTAATGTAAAAGTCACAGACAATGGACACGTGAAATGCTGCGAGTGAGCCCTTGTACTTCGTTTTGTTGAGGTTGCTGTTTTGGCACGGTGGTAACAGAGCAGCATCCATCGCCGTCCTCATAGCTACATGAGATACATTAGTTTGGTTTTGTCATCTCACTCCTGATGAGGGGATGATGATTGCCATCTGAGGTTGCATTAGCACTGTCTTGCCACCCGGAAGTATGTGTGATGGCATAGTGAAAAGGTCCATTAGAAGAGACATTTGCCCGGGTACCAACCCAATGCATACTCTTTCGCGGGGAAAGAGACTGAGTGAGTGACAGCGAGTGGTTTCCATGGCAACCGCGCATTTGGGAGGAATGCCCCATTAAATTAGTTAGGATCTTCCACACTTTTTTTTGACATCTCAGTACCTGTTGCTAATTTAGACGAAAGAATTAGCCAATGAGCTAATAGGGAATATATTGCTTCCATCAGAGCTAAAAGCGGAGTTAGCATGTTTAATTTGTAGCTTCCGTGTTAGTCAACGGGGACTAGGCTTGTCTCAGCTAATGCTAACCGAATAGGAAGGCAGCTTGTCCGCATGGCGCGTGGTGTCCCCCGTTCTCCCCTCCTCCCCGCTCCCAACGCCGTCAACCCAACGACAGAACCGGGGGGCCGGCCTGGGACTAGAATGATCTCTTTTCGACCCGCCACGACTCACCTTCCGTCACTTCCAGCACTTTAATCTGCTCCTCGGCGGCGGCGCGCACCTCTTGAACCGGAGACAGGATGGCCGTCAGGGTCTCCATGAGAGCCTCTTTTAGCCCCTGCTGGACCGGGCCGGCCACCGAACCCGACCGAACAGCGCTCATGCCTGCTATATAGTGCAGTGTTGTTTTTGTTATTCCCCTCTCCACGGCCGCTACTGTTACTACAACCAAAAACAACCACTGAAGCGATTCGGTCCACCAGCAGCTGCCCGAGGAGGAGCAGCGAGCCTCGGCCACGAAACCCTAAGCGCGCCAATGCATGGAAAAGTCGGAGGTGGGGACTTTTTCTTCTTCTTCCCCTGTTGTTTTGACAATTGACAATCGGCTTATAGTGCGCATTATTGCCATCTATCGGCCACGAGTTGGAGTGAACTATACAGTACATTGTTGAACCTTCCGACTCACGAACAAGCACAAGATAAGATATTACAAACAAAATATGTGTACATGACGCTAGGCAGTCTTTTATGGGGCATTTCAACCTATGAAGAGGGACGCTGCTTTATTGCTTCGAGGATACCAGTGTGATCACGTGGCACAAGAAGGTACTCTCAGTTACCGCTTGATGGCCTACAAGTGTTTCTCATGAGTCATAAGTTCATAACAATACCATTATAATTACATATTTGAAATTCCGAACCTCGCGTGATGACCGACTTTGCGCAGTGAATGCGGCGGATTCAAAAAGACAGACCCTACTGCCGCAGTTTTACATTTATTTTTTTTATGTCCTGGATGTGTTTGTCATATAAAGTTTGTCACATGTTCACTTTTAATGATATATTGCAAGCGTTTGTTTTTTTTACATTCTCCCTTTTAAAATAGTCGCATTTTCTGTATTGGCTTCTGCTTTCAGAAGTGTTTTATCAATTTGTGTATGTAATAATAATAATATGAGGCAATCATACATTTATATGGGTTTACATCCATGCTCTAAATTGTCCATAAGAGTTAGTTACAGTATTATGAATGCTTGTCTATATGTGCCCTGCAATTGACTGGCGACCAACTGTGATATGGTCCAACTCACCTGTGACCCTAATGAGGATAAGCAGAATAAAATAAATAAAATAAATAAATAAATAAATATATATATATATATATATATATATATATATATGGTTGGACAGAATGCACACTCTAGTTAATGTTTGCTGTGATTGTGTAAGTGTTGGTCAAAATGAATTAAACACTGGAAGCAGCTTGTTATTGTTTAAGCAAAAAAGAATTTGGTTTATGTAGAAACAAGCAAATGTTTTGCAATTGTATAGTTCCCTCCCCTGAAAAAAAAAGAAAAAAAAAAAAAAAAAGAAGAGAAAGATATCCAACCCCCTGCACCCACACCTGCAGAAAAAGGAAAACTGGTGAGCGCTCACAAAAGGGAAGATAATAGGTGTACATATATATATATATTTAAAATATAAAATCTGACATTTTTTTATATATATATTAACTTGTGTTAAGGTTCAGTATTTGTCACTACACAGCATTAAGGTGGCGTGTCTGCTCATTTTGTTTTCGTTCAAATCCCAGTATATAAATCAAAGGAGTCAAAGCAAAAACAAACAACCAAATGCGAGGGGAGAGAAAAACAAAAATAGAAACAAAGCGACAGACAAAAGGCCTTCGACACGGCCATCCAGCTGTACAGCGCAGTGAAAACATAACTTACATATTAGCTCTTTTTTTGTTTTGTTTTGTTTTTACACACGTACAGTCGTGATCAAGGCACAGGGATCTTCTACAAGTCATTTTTTCTTCGTCATCATCATCGTCGTCTTCAATAGAGTTGTACAAAATAATACATTTTACAGTCTGTACAAGAATAATAGTCCAGCAGTAACATAAAGACATGTGAAGCCAGAGGTGAGAGTGGTAAGGTAAGGGGGAATGTGTGGATGAAGGCCAGGAGATGTGGGTGGGGCTGTCTTGTAACGTGTGTACATAAACACACACTCAAATATAAATATCTATATATACTGTATATATATTTAGCTTGGATTTTTCTTCCTTTTTTTCTCTGGTTTGCTTCTGTCCTTCCTCCGAGAAAATTGGCATCCCATCAGTCCACCCCAATGCAACCCCCTCAAAAAAATCATTTCTTATCTTCTCCAGCTCCTGATTGTTGGTCAGCACGCAATGAATAAACAAACTCTGAACTGACTTTTGGGCCTTTAGGAGACTTTAAAAGTGTAGTGTTTTGTGTGTGTGTCTTTGTGTTCCTGTCTTCTTCCTGCATCCAGGTTCTGCCGAATAATGGATGCCGATTGGGCTAATGGTCCTGGGAGGAAGAAGGGGGATCAGAAAGGCGGGAAGTGGGAGACGAGGAACGGGTGGGTCTCGTGGGAGTCGCCGCCATCACAAGAGCTCGTACTGCCGTAGGTGCATCCTCTGGATGATGTCGCGACAGTCGCTGAAGACGCGCCGGATGTTTTCCGTGTCCACGGCGCAGGTGAAGTGGGGGTAACAGTAATGGCGGCCATCCCCGCTGGCTGTGCTGATCCTCTGTGGGTGGGGAAACGGGCATAAAAACACAGTTGGTGTCAACCTTTGCAAATGTTACACGCTTTTAATGAGATTGCTTAAAGGGGTAGTAGTCAACCCGAAAAAGTGTTTTTGACGATAATGTGTTCAATGCAACCTCAGTGGTCTAAATATGGTATTCTGGTTAATATTGCGTTAGTGGAATATGAGTTAAGCTGCTGTTGACTTAAGATGACATCAATGTTGCTCGGGTCTCAGGTAACAACCAATCACAGCTCAGCTTCAGAAACAGGTGAGCTGTGATTGGTCGTTGCCTGAGCCATTGGCAACATTGATGTCATCTTCAGTCGACAGCAAGTGGCAAAATGAGATGGATAAAAATGGCTGGATTTTGCTGCATAACTCTTATTCCACAAATGCTAATATTAATCAGAATGTCATGTTTAGACTTGTGAGGTCACATATAACATTGTAAAGAAATGTTTAATGTTGACTTCCACTTTAGACAGTTTGGAACTATTATATATATTTTTTCATTGTAAGGCTCTGAAGAAATGTGTTTTCCAATAATAACGCACTGAAATGTGTCAAAAGTCTTATTGCTTATGGCCAAATAACAGTAAAACGTGCCGGCAGGTGGAAGATAATAAAGGTTGAGTGAGGCGACTTCCAACAGGTAAAACCTGAAGTGTGAACATACCAGAAACTCATCCCGTATGAAGTACTTTGCCCTGGTGACGCGTGGATCTTCGCCCGGCTCTGGTATTGCTGTTGGACAATAAAGGCGCAATCATTCGTGTTGGCTAAACACTGTTGACAGCAGTCTTACTGAACTGGCTTAAGAGTTAGTTTACTTTACCAAACGGAAATAAACATTCTCAATCAAACAACTGTTACTATGCAACACAGTGCAGGATGCTGAAGCTCCTGGACTTGGAAGCGATTCATGTTTACCGGATTTCCGCAAATAGTGGCTGGGGTTGTTTGGTTTTAAGCATAAGTTGTACAAACGCATTTTTGGTTTATAAATAGTGATACAGCTATATAATAATTCATGTCAAGCGAAACTGGAGTTTAAAACCAATATTATTGTACTTAGACAGTCATAATTAAAAAGAATGGAATGAATTAACTGCATCATGATTTTATGCTTCAAATAACAAAATTTTTATTATTACATTATTGGTGAACATATTACATTATGGGGTTTTATTACATTTTCAGGTGATATTACTCAACTCAACTCAAGTTTATTTATATCACATTCAAATAACATTTTTACATTACAGGGAACAGGACAATGATGCTAGGACTGCGATGCTAGTTTCATTAGCCTGTTTATGGCATTTTATATTAAGTTACGTGGTTTGGCTAATATTAAATGTTACTTACTACTAACAGGTTTCATGGCTTCAAAGTTACATCATAGCAACATGATCCATTCAGGTCAGGATTTAAAAAAAAAATTTTTTTTAAATAAGACAATTTATTAAAAAGTGATTAAAAAAAAAAAAAAAAATCCTGACCTGAATGGATCATGTTTGACCTTAGAAGTCTCACTACAAATGACATTTGGCTCTTAAGAGGAGAACCCCAACTGTTCCTTATTGCCACTTTTGTGTATCCACGACTATTTCCTTCTATGAACTGTATTGCAACGCTTACCGTCGTCAGGTGTCGTGTAGCGTGCAAACTCAGGAAAGTACTCCTCAATTTTGGACTTCCCTGCCAAGACCTTCTCGGCGAGGAGGTCCTGTTTGTTCAGGAAGAGGATGACGGAGATGGTTCGTAGCCACCTGCCGAGAGGAGGAAACGACAAACAACCTGAATGTTCGTCGCCGCTGATCAAAGACTATTCATAGAGTACAGCTGGAACAACTCATGCAGCGTACGTATACAAGCAATGCGTCCAGACCTGTTGTTCCAAATGTTCTTGAAAAGATTGAGGGCCTCCTGTAGTCTATTGGTCTGATTGTCCTCTCTGATCACCATGTTGTAGCTGCTACTCGCCACCACAAAAATGATAGCCGTCACGTCTGGAGCCGCAAAACAAAAAAAGAGATGGATCACAAACGCATTGAGGAAAGGTCATAGCAAAGGGAAACGACAATCTTACCGTTAAAACACTGGATCCATTTTCGACGCTCGTCCCTCTGACCACCCACGTCAAACATACTTGGGGAAATAAAAATACAGTTGAATTTACTCTTAACAAATCTGATCTGAATGTGCGACATCCTTTCAACTGTTAAGCAGAACTACTAACGCTTTCTTTTTTTTTTCCCCCCCAGAACATGTACTCACTGAAAATTGACTTTGTCTATTTGAAATCTTGTCTCGAAGATGCCAGATGTCAGAACTCTGCATCTCAGCAGGTCCTGCAACACAGCAACACAAGATAGAATGGTTTCAAGTTGATTTGAAATCTTACAATTACAACTTCCTCAAATACCAGCTTTCATTTGGACATTTTCAGACTAATATTAAACAAACATGTCAAGTAAAACTGGACTTCAAAACAAAATAAAAACAGACTACCAGTAATATGGATAAATGCAGAGCAGCGTGCCTTCCTCATAATTTTAAGGTTTAAATCTTGGCTGTTGCTTTTCTGTGTGGAGTTTGTGACAGTTTCGTTGAAGTGACATTGGATTTTTATAATGTAAAATACGTGCCTTGGCCAAGGTTATTGTAGTTCACTAAAACTACTGAAAAAAGAAAAAAAATTCAAAAAACATGTTAGTTAACAAAGTAAAATCAGAATGAAAATGCTAAAATTCAAAAAAACATTTTAGTTTACAAAATAAAATCAGAACGAAAATGTTTTTTTTTTTAAAACAAAAACTAACAAACTACATTTTATGTTTACAAAACTAACTAAAACTAACCATAATTATAGCAAAAATGTACTTCATTTTAGTCTTTGGTACTAATTAACTTAATGCATGTGCCTTTAGGGACGATTTTAGATGTGACTATAAATACATTTATTTTGATGTTAACTGGAATAAGGTGAAAAGAGTGTCACACATAAGTGACGTCATCTAGCAGCAGCCAATAGAAAAGCACCTTCAGTTGACATCCCCTCCATTTTATTTTTTTTAAATATTGTGCACAAGTAATACTTATTTAAAAACAAAACTAATACTGAAATTAACTAAAACTAAACTAAAAGTAAGAATTTATTAAGTAACTAAAACTAATAAAAACTAACAGAACCATACAGAAAACTAATTTAAACTAACTAAACTTAAAACTCAAAAGGAAATAAAAACTATAATAAAACTAAACTAAAACTACAATAACCCTAGCCTTGGCTCAATAAAGGTTGGAAAACATTGCAGAATGGCCACTGTTTGAAGAAAATGGGTATTTAAGTGTGCACAAGTACCCAACTGATATGTTAAAAGACAACTGTTACCTTTTCTTCAACATTATTACTGAATTACTGAAATAAATCCTCCTTACTTGTCGACTGATTCAAAAAACCGGTGGCGATCTCACCTGGTCGGTTGGCGTGTAGTCGTGTTGTCGAACCACATCCACCCGGTCTAGGAAGCTGCAAGAAGCAGAAGCAAAGAGAACAGATCTTTTAATATCACAGAAAAACTACTGTGCATGTTGACAACAGCAAGAGGACGCCGTTGTCACAACGGCCACCAGAGGGCGTGTGCTGTAATTCACAGTGAGATCAGAGGCAGCCGCTCTGAGTCACCAGCAGCATTTCTGTGTCAGACCAAAGAGGAAATTCAATGGAGCCGCTGTAGTAAGAGTGTCTGCGCGTACGTATGTGTGTGTTCTATGCGCGTAGGGTAGGTATGCACAACTACGATGAGCACCAGTGAATGCGTGTTAATTCCTTTGACGAGACGGCAGCTACACTGCTGACAAATGGAGCCAAAAAAAAAAAAAAGTGTATGGAACACTAAATGTTCTGTAGTTCACATACACCAACATCTGATAACAAAACTGACATTTGCATTCACCTCCATATTCTGTGAACACTGAAGTTAAAGCGGGTACCATACACGCATATCGAAAATCAAATTGCAGTATTTAAAAGGATACTTGACGTCTATAATTAATTTGATAACTTGACTATTTTTCATGTACAATTAATACCTTTTAAAACACATTTTGCCACTTGCTGTCGGACTGAAGATGACATCACACGTGCGCAGGAAACGGGTAACGACCAATCAGGGCTCACCTGTTTTCTGGGTTTGGTCATGTGACATTAGCGAACTGAGCTATGATTGGTTGTTACTTGTTACCTGTTTCCTGAGCACGCGTTTACATTTTCAATCAACAACAAGTGGCAAAAAGTGTTTTTAAAGGTATTAATTGTACATGAAAAATAATGAAGTTATCACAATTTTAAACTGAAAATGTTGAAAATGGCTAAATGAGTCAAGTATCCATTTAAAGTACTTTTTTTAAATCTCCCTGATCTGCTCAGAAAGCAGTCAGGCAGCCAATGAAAATTGCCATAGCTTAGATATACCAAGGCTTACTGGTCGCACGTGCACAAATTGATGAAAAATATATTTGCACCGTCTCAAATTTTAGGGGCAATCTGCAACCCTGTATCCTTTATAAAAAAATAAAATAAAAAAAATGCAATGAATAAAGTTGATAAAATATTAGTGAATTATATACAAATACGTCGAGCAGATAGCTTGTGAATGTACCCTTCCTTCCCAAGGGAAAAAAAAAACCTAAGTAGGGAGAAAACATCCGTTTCGATCCCAAGAAAAAGGGTCATGACCACCATTTTTGGGGGCAGGTATGCAACCCCCGCTGAGGTAAGCAGGAATGTGGCAGGCAGCGGTGAAATGTGACAAGAGGGTTGCAGGTAGCACACGACGAGCGGAGGGAGAGTGAATGGGGTGCTAGGTTAGGCTAGGCGAGCTGCTGACCCCGCACACGTGAGAGCAGCGGTTCACTGAAAATTGTAACGAAAAATGTTTGAAAATTCACTCAAAAGTTAAATTCAACTAAACCGAACGCAACAAATTAATTGTACTAGATTAAAAAAAAATAATAATAAGACACTAAGATTATGCCTAGTTAGAACAATTTAGTAATTCTTTTGTGTACCCCTAGAGGGAGCCCATATAGCACTGGTGGCCATTAACTACAGCACTCGTGGAAGTGTCATGTGCAAGATGAGCACCAAAGACCATCCACCCATTTTCTTTCGTGCTTATTCTTGTTACATTGAACTGGATTTGACATTTTGGCAAGGGAAGTGAGGTACACCCTAGACTGGTTGTCAGCCAATCATAAGGCATATTATAGACAAACAACCAATCACGCTCACATCCACACCTATGAAAAATTTACAGTTCTCAATGAAGCAAACACGTTTTTGGAACGTGAGATCTGTGATGAAGCCGAAGTATCCAGAGAGAACTTGCATACACAACACAGGAAGACCGAAGCTCTGATTGTAACCCGGACCCTCAAACTGTGAAGCAAACGCGCTAGCCCCCTAGCGCGCCGTGCTACAGCCAAAGAACATAAACACGATAAAAGCAGCTGGTAAAAGACATGAAAAAAAAATGAAAAAAACATGGCCCAGCCTTCATCTGCATTCTTGTTTATCCCCCAGCCCACACACGCAGGACAAACACACCTCAATGTTTTCTTTTCTTAGCGCTTCTTGCTATTAATAGCAATATTAAAATTGCGGCTGCTGCGGTAACAGCATAAAATAACCACCGTATTTACATGACAGGATAAAGTAGAGTTTATTTTTAGCTTAGAGTGTTGTACTTTGGCTTTTATCTTTTTGGATGGCTCACAGGCTAAATAGAAACTTTCTTCACAGAACTCAAAAACAAAACAATTTAGGGGACGTATCGACAGTGCTGAAAATATGTATTTGACCACCTGTCGTAAAGAGATGATTAGCATCTTGGAGGACTTTACCTCATTCACTCCCAGCCATTTTCACTGAAGCAACCCCCTTCACTCCTGGCTGTTGTACTGGATTTTGACCGATTTTGCAAGGCCCGCAGACTATTGTGTTCTATTGCTATAAAAACATGGAACCTACCAAAACAAAGACTAGTCAGGAAAAAAAGTATACTTCAATCTGTTTCCGTTTTGCAGCAATTAGCATTAGAATATAGCCAAGTTTCATCATTATTCACAAATATGTTTAAAACAGTGGGGAGAAGAGCTTTTTGCAACATGGCCCTGGTTGATCTCTTATACTCTGCTGCCACCTGCTGGTCATTTTTGCAAAAACTACTGTTGCTTCAAGCATTCGCTTCAGTTCAGAAGCTGCATCAAAGCTTCTGTATACTCTAGCATAAAAAAAAAAACATAAAAGATGCATAAATATGTCTTTGGGAGCAAACGAGTTAATGTGGACTCGTTCAATTGCAGTAATCTCTCAACATTTAACCATTCTGATTCTGAACAATGATGATTTTCAAACAAAATAAACTTTTATACCCAAACATGAGCCAGCTCACTGAAATTAATCAAGAATCAAATCACACACAAACACAAATATGAACATTTTACTGGTAACTAAATTAATGGCTCTAGAAGGTGTCAGTATTGATTCCACTTGACATACAGGACATGGTAAAGTCCATTATTTTCTGTAATGCAATTAAAAAAGCAAAAATGGCATACAGTCTGGATTCATTACAAATCAACTGAAATAATGCAAGGCTTGCAAGCCTTTTATTATTTAAATATTGCTGATTATGGCTTACAGCTTAAGATAACTCAAATATCCTTTCCTTTTAAAAAAAAAAGTCATAATCAGCAATATTAAAACAATGAAAGGCTTGCAATATTTCAGTTGATTAGTAATGAATCCAGAATGTATGACATTTTTGCTTATTTAATTGCATCACATAAAATAATGAACTTTATCACAATATTCTAATTTTTTGAGACAGTCCTGTATAATGCAGCACTGTATAATAGAATTAAATATACGGTACTTTTTTTTTTTTTTTTTTTTTTTTTTTAGTGCTGTGCAATTTAAAGGACATTTGACTTACTTTGGACAATCAAATATTTTTATAATAATAAAAACAATACATTTAAATGAACCCATTTACACATCAAAAGGGATACACCCGCACAGGAGCAGTGTGCGTGGGTGTGCGCGCGTGCGTGCGTGAGACAGAAAGCGATTGATGAGCGAGAGAGACCGAAAGAAAGAGCGAGAGCAAGAGAGAGAGAGAGAGAGAGAGAGAGAAAGAGAGAGAGAGAAGTGAAGAAAATAGAGAGGTGGTTGTGTCTGACATTACAACGCAGCTCCAAAAATAGCTCCCTGGCGCCCTGGCCTCCAGCTTGGTTGTCATGGCGACAGAACCACACGCTATAAATAGACAATCGGCTCCAAATCTTGTGCGACTGGAGAGAGGCCAGCGAGAGGGAGCGAGAGGGAGCGACGGGACGAGAACAGGAACGGCGGGTAGGAGAAGAAGAATGGAAAGGAGGGAAGCGGCAAAAGCGGCGAATGCTGAACGAATACATATACAAGAAACAAGATAAGATAATAGAATAGAATAGAAAATCTGGACATACAGTCCATACACACGTCCAAATGTTCAGAAGAACAAG
The DNA here is from genome assembly GCF_051991245.1 of Festucalex cinctus. NCBI lineage: Eukaryota > Metazoa > Chordata > Actinopteri > Syngnathiformes > Syngnathidae > Festucalex > Festucalex cinctus. Next base: position 23,026,770 of record NC_135418.1, on the reverse strand, counting down.
GCCTGGTTTAGGCGATGGAGGCCAAGTCCATCATTTTCTTTGCCTGCATGCCACATCAAAGGCAGCGGCTGGATTTACACTATGCTACGTACCCAATTCCGATGTAATACAAACGACACATCCTATATGACCATGTTTACGCTGACAAAAAAATAACACAAATGCACATGCACATGGTCACCATCTGCAATTCTGAAAATTAAATGTCTTGCACAATCGACACGTTGTCATTTTCAATTTCAACCCTGCCAAATTTAAATGAATTGAATTAAAAGGAAATGGGCTCAAACCACACCCCACAACAGTATCAATTGTCAATCAAATAATAAGTCTAGCATCTTTCTTTTGTCTGCCAGCTTGAAGTCTGCAGTGGCTGGAATATATTTCCGCCGAGGTGTCGCGGGGTTTTCCACACCCGGATGAGAAGCTCTGTCTAGCTAAAAGCAAGCTTGCGAGCGAGCTAACAGGCTTCCGGAGGATTGCTCATCCATGGCGTCACCACCTCGCTTGGTATTGTGTCAGTGTGTTAATCCACTAACACTACATGGCACACATTTGAGAACATACCTATGCCTTACGTATAACATATTAGTTGTGATAGCTTGGATAACAAAACATAACAATTGGGAATTTAAGTAACACCAAGCTGTTCTGTAAACTGTGGTGTTGATGCATTTTTGGGGTGTAAGCATAGCAAGCAAGCTAACTGTCGTGATCGAGAAATATGCCAAGTAATTATAACTAAGTAACTTGCAACAGTCCCTGATAATCACAGGTGCTCAGTTCTTTATGGAGGGGCTGGGGGACTCGTGCTGGACTCCTAAGTGCGTCACAAGGCACCGTTTAGGAACCCCAAAAGAATTACAAAAAAAAAAAAAAAAAAAAATGAAATCAAGAAATGGTGCACATCTTTTTAGCAATGATCTTCAATGATGTATAAATACTTTTTGAAACAAATCTGTGAACATTTGGAACGGGATTGATTCATCATTCAGATCTGACGATATCCCATTCCATGTGTTTTCATTTTTTTTTTCTGTTTAGGCTGCCTTGATGCAGAAATTGGAGAAATTACGTGGGAACGCTGAAAGCAAATTGAGGAGAAAAATTATGAAATTATAATCTCCTGGTTACTGGACAATGCGCTTCACCAACTGTGCCACTGAGCAGGATCATGGCACCTGGTAACGATGATAAGATATATAGTGATACTTAGAAAAAGTTCAATGGCTGTCCCATTGAAAACGAATGGGGGAAAGTTGATATTAAATGTTAAATTGTGCAAATACTTTAAGTAATATGGAATCAGACGATATATACCCCGGGAGGCGTGAATTTTTTAAGCTAGTTGAAATTGAACAATATACTGTAAATTGGAAGTACTATGTGGGAGTTGTTAGGCCGTAAAAACGTGTGGAGAATTAAAATCACAATAACATATGCGGGAATGCTGAAGCATTCCCACAATTAATCCATAGGGTAAACAAAACAAAACAAAAAAAGGCAGGTTTTGGTATAAGCCTGCATGCAATGTACCACCATTAGAAATGAACAGACTGTCTAGAAGTAATCTACAAAGTCAGGAAAGTGTTGCGTAATGAAGCGACGGCACACCTTCAAGGGGGCCAGTGCAAGTGTGAAAAAAAATGGGGGGTGCCGTGACAGCTCTCGTGTTGATCAAGGGTGGACGCGTTCATCTAACGCCAACAACCTTCCATCAATAACACCGAGGTTGTCCCTCTCCCGACACACTCGCTCCCTCTTTCTCCTCCTGAAGCCCGCCTGAGCTGAAAATAGCTTTCCCCTCGCTCGTTCTCTTCTCTGCTTCTACGTTTACATAAGTACACAGAAGGAGGGGTGGGGAGGGGAGCGCACTTCCGGTCTGGCCACCCAACCCAACATCGGATCCATAACGGAGAGGAGGAAGGCAGAAGGAGGAGGAAGAGGAGCAAGCAGAGTGGAGAATTTGGGCCTTCATCGAGCACTTATTTTTCACTTTTCCATTGAAGCACAAACTATATATATATTAGTGTTAATTTTATCCGGCATTTTAAAATTTAATCTCAGTTTTAGTAGTCCAATTTTAATCACGCTTGTTAGTTTTTAATCATAATTAGTCAACCTCATCCCGTTGTTATTTAGTCCATTTTTAATCAACTATAAATCTAGCATTTTAGTCTTCATTTTAGTCCAAGAAAACATTTTATTCGTCTAGTTTTAGTCAACAAAAACTGTCAACGTTTTAGTCTAGTTTTAATCAGGGAAACCATTTTATCCTTTTTTTGGGGGGGGGTCAGCAGATTATGTTGAACATTTCAGATCTAAAACTATTTCACATCAAAATTTCTCCCATCTTTTTGATGAAAACAACTTTTAAACACAATAACAATACATCAACAAGTGGCTACCATGGCTCCATGCTATAAACTAGTAAATTAGCCAGCATTAGTTATCATTAGCAGTTGGATTAACATTATTGTTGAAACGTTATAGTGACAGATTAGCAAAGACAAGATTTTGCAAAATCATATCTTTCTTCCCATTTTTGTTTATGAACTAAAATGTCCTTAAATTTTAGTCCAGTTTTTATTAAGTGAAGTACATTTTTGTCTTGTCTTTATTCATTGATGGAAAATGCATAATGACTTAATCCGAGATATTGTTTATTAATGAGGGCTTTAGTCCAGTCGTGTGTGTTTATTTTATTCTGAAATCAGAAATGATCCACACAGAAAATATAGTGGCGCCTTGATTACAAGTGACGCGACTTGACTTAAATTAATAAAAAAATGAGAAATTATCTCGTTAAAATGAACTATTTTCCATACATTGCTGTATATATAAGCAACAGTAATACAATAATTAAAAGGATTTATTATTTCCAAAAATCCTACGTGTTTCCTCTCCATTTTATGTTTGTCAGTGTTCATAGTTTTATATTAGTTTAATTTCATTTTACTTTTGGAAGTCAACCAGTATCACAGAACAGATAGTGGTCCAAACACCTCCTCGGTGGAGGTAATTACATGCTTTTTGAGGTGACATAAATCCTTTTCATCGCGACAGTTTTTGAACAGACTTTTTGGACAAACATCTGCGGCCGTGCAACGCAGACAAGGACGCGCAAAACTCACAAGAGTGACGGAAATTGGCAACCTTGCGCGTGTACACTGTGAGCCTCCCCGCCTTCAATGTGCTTCATGTGACCAGCGCATGCTCTCATGGGCACTGCGGAAACATTTCATTAGGAAATCGTCAAAGGACGGTAATAATAGACACCACTGTGACTGTAATGTTGTGTAACCCGTTTGTGTAATATATCTTGAAATTAAAGTGTGATAAAAGAAAAGAAAAGCATGTCAAAAAGTTAAGAGCATTCCAGAGAAGAGGAGTAAGGATGAGCTTGTCACAAACACAGACATCTTTTTTCCAATAGTGTTCGTTTGCATAAGAGTTGCTGGTGGCCTGTAGCCTATCCCAGTTGATTTGGGCTGAAAGGAGAGAAACGTTTTAACTTTATTTAGTTAACAAAATCGTTTTTTGAATTTTAGTTTTAGGTTTTTTGTTAACTAAAACAACCTTGTTCTTCACAACGTGAACAAAAATGATGACCTGGTCCTCGCTCATCTCTAAAATGACAACAACAACAACAAAAAAAGACCATCTATCTTTTCCTTCCATCTGGTGACCACTTCGGAATTATGTTTCGCTAAATGCTGTCACGCTATGGTAGCCCATGAGTGATTTTAAAAAAATACACCAAAACACAAAAAAAACAAACCCCAGGGCAGTGTCACGATGTGGGCCGTAATAACATTAAAATTTGATGTCAAGCTGCATGTTTTAGACCGCTGTTGTGACATGAATTCTGTTTATAAATACATTATGCATGTCTGAAGATAATTTCAGAAAACATGCAAAAACTGAGAACTATGCAATAATCGGGGTGATATAGCATTGCATTGTTTTTCACCATTTGAGAGTTCCTGATTTTGGGGGCGTCGCCCCTCTCCACTGTATAAGAACCTGAGCGCCTTAGTTCAAATCAGCGGGGTAACTGCGACGTGCAGCTGGGTAGCTCGCTATCCCTAGAACACCCTGAAAATTATGTTAGCATTAGCTTGACATGAAGACACACTCGAAGCTCAGACAAATCAAACATGCCACGAATGCCAATTTTGTCACTTGATGGCAGCGACGTATGAGAAACGAGGACGCAGGAAAACTAATACAAACGTTCCCATCTTGTAACCATGGGGGATCCGCACCACCCTGTGACACATTCACAAGCCTGTCCTGATGACAAGTAGCCGCATTAAAATTAACACCAGCTGCGGAGATGATTCTCAGTCAAGCTGCAAACATGCTGCCGCCGCTGTAAATAACTTTTCCTCAAAACCTCGGCTGAAAATAGCCCCAGACCAAAAGGCACTATTAACCCGGTTCACCGTGCCTTGGCTGTTAAGTCGACTGGAACGCAAATCACCATTAAAGACGCCGTCACCGCATAACACAAGATTATCTTCAATGCTGCGCAGGGAGCTCACGACGGTGGGGAAAAACTCCTACTTTATTTCATCTAAAAGGCTGTTTATAAATGCCCGTGTTTTGGATGGCAACAGAGGGCTCAGAAAATGGGCTCACTTGTTGAAGATTAATTTTACCTGGTGTCTACAAAGTAGGGCTGAGCGATACGGCCAAAAAAGTACATCTCAATTTTGTTTTGTTTTTTCTGTCATTCAGGCGATTACAGTTTTAATCCATTTTAATCTAATAAACCCAACAAACATATATTTATAGTTTTCATTTATTCAAAAATAATTCCTATGCAAAATGTTCAGATAATAATAACATGTGCTGATTTTAAATCAGTTTTAACATAATCCCAACATTCATAGTTTGTGCTTAAATGCCACAATTAAGTATTTGGTAGCTATTGTAAACATGTCTTGTAAACCACCTAGCCAGCATTCTGCCACTTGTGCAAATTTACACCTCACTAGTACGATATTGGAAAATCATGTGATATGCGATATAGTTGCTGAATATAACGATATCGATATTATCGCAATATTTATCAGGTTACCTAAAAAAATTACAATTTTATTATTTAATGAAAGAATTGTAATTACCTCTCAATCATGTTCAACTATTGGATGGCGGTGCACATTTTAGTTAGCGTTTGGCTGGTGAAATTCAGATAAAAGCATCAAATTTCATATGAAACTTATTGCATATCTTTGCGATATGCATATTGCATGGGCCAAAATGGCTATATCCATATTTTTCAATATATTGTGCAGCCCAACAACTCACAATCATGTTTGAAAGTAACAGAAAATAAAAACAACAGCTTTTAATAATCCAGAAGACAAAACTCGATTTCACAATTTAGCAAATTTTCAATTATTCAATTCTCAAAATGACAATTAATCAAATTAATTCGATTTATTGCCCAGCCCTACTTACAAATTGTCTTTACTGTTAAAAAAAAAAATATATATATATATACCACAAGAGTAACTGAGATTTGTCAGTCAAATTTATACTCAGTTATTATCAAAGTTCCCAAAACATTTTAATTGCATTACTTTAGCTTGTTGATGAAATCGGTTCTGTTAAGTCATTCTCTCAAAAATAACAACTGTCAATGACAACAGTTCTCTTCAATGAAAATCAGCCAGTTTTGAGGGGGAGGTCCTGTCTCATGCAAATGAGCCACAGATTAGTACGCCCACTGTGGAGCCACCACCGAGAACATCTTTCATGACCATGACAACCTGGGGCGGAGCTAGGGGGTTACGAGGAAATGAGCGGCAATCAAATGAATAACAGAAAACTAAAAACACACCAATTCCACACCATCAAAATAAATCTCAATTGACTTGACTAATCCGACCATCCCTGGTGAAAAAGCAAGCCTGATAACGGTTTACCTGAAAAGGACCATCACAAGACAAACTGAACTGTCCTATGTGTCTCATGTTGATAAACAGCCGTCACCTTTTCCGTTGGTACAAACTATTCCAAACAGTTCGTCCTACTGTCGTCAAGGTGGCACCGCGCTCACGGCCGCACTAATGAACCTTGACTTCACGCTTTATGCAAACCAGGCAGCCCAAACACTTTGCAGCGCGTAGGCGGAGGGGAACTTGTGCAGAAGCGGAACTTACTACTGCGCACAGTCGATGAGCTGATATTCATTGGACCTTTCCCAGCAGGCCCGCACGCCATCGTCCTGCCACAGGATCTTTGAGTGGTCGTAATACTCCTGCAATGAAAGACAGAGGGAAAGAAAAAGGGGCCGGGATCAATGAGGTGAAAATGACTTCAAGCGGGGTTGACATTGCGGGGCCACATATTAAGACTTATTAGACAGATGCTGAGTCGCGAGCGAACGGCAGAGGAGCGGAGCTCCGGCAGTGGCAGGAAACAGACCAGGTCATTGGGTTCATGAAGAAACCCAGAGCTTTGTGCTGAGACAAAGCTGGGCTGTCACTGCACAAGAGCCTATCTCCTCGCTATGATCTTCAGATGCTCACATACAATGCGGTGGGGGAGCACAATTAAGCCATTTTGAGTCCAAGCACGAATGTGCACTCCCCAAAAAGACTTTTCGCATGTGTGGCAGTATTCTCCTGACGATAACAAGTAGCCAATACCTCCCCGTAAAAAAAAGAAAATTATACCGTCCACAAACCACACATTTCTGCACCATTTGGCAGAAACGGACGTCTGTGAAGAGGCGAGCAACCTGCCTGCGCCATGTTTGACTGTAACTCAACAACAAGTACGGCAAGCACATAGGCAAGCAAGAAAATATACTACTATCATTTCCTTGTCAATTTCAACCGCAACCATTACAGTAATCAGATACTTAAAAGTTTGGAGCTAAGCATTTATTCACTGTCTGGCAGTGCAGGCCAATCTTTTGACATCTCCATGACCCAACAATGTAGAAAGAAGCATCCGCTGTTGTTTAAAAAACAAACCAAAAAAAACATGTATTTTCACATCTGAAAAAAACATCAAAATGCTGCAGGCTTTATCTCAATGTTCCTAACCACTTAAAAGATGAGTCAACCAGTTCAACTGGTTTCCAGTAGGCCCTCGGGCCATGCGAGGGGGGAGAAGGGTGAGGGAGGGAGGGGGAGAGCGAGCAAGAGAGAGAGAGAGACAGTGAAACAGAGTGAGAGAAAGAAAAGGCCAATCAGATAGATAGCTTCCGACATGCCTTTGAATGAATGTTTGAAGCTAGATTAATAATACCATAGCTGGGTATCGATTCTAATGTCCTCAATCGATTCGATTTCGATTCACAAAAGTTCAGTTCGACTTGATTTTTTTGCGATTCGATTCACTTCAAGATAATAGATTAATTATGGAACGTCAATTCTTTAATGTCAAGGACACAATAAAAACTCCACAAATATTAAATAAATAAATTAAATTTTAACACGTGTGCATAAGCAAGAATGAGATTAAAATATTTTCAGAATTCTAATTCAACAATTCTAAATATAAATGTTAGGTTTACACACTAAAACAAGATTGACAACATAAGGATGAGAAGACAAGACTTATTTGCTTTTATTTGCAGCGAGGAGAGCAGAGTTGCCAGGTATAAGCTGTCAAAGTTGTTCCCCCTCTCTATTTATCCGGGATTATTTTTTGTCCAGTTACAAAAAATATCGTTGCACCACTAAGGGGTGGGGAAAGCGCAATAGTGCTACGCTATATTATCTAAAAATAACACATCTGTCTGCTTGGATATAAGTGTGTTGTAAATAAGCATGTGACTATCTATCAGTAATGAAAGTTTTCGTTTTTGCTTTTGTCCCAGATGGTGCGGATCATTTTAAACACAACCACACTGTCTGGTATAGTTGATCAGAAAAAAAGCAGTTCACTTAAAGTTTATATGAGTGTAAAGCATTTTAAGCAAATATATAATAACTTAGATACACTTTAAACATAACAAATTAAAAGGATTCAGAATTTTCTAAAAGTGCAATAAACCAGGTATTTCACAAATGTAAGAAAAATACTTTTCAATTCATGTGAACAGTAATTTCAAGAAAACCAAGATTAAAAAAAAAAATCGTCCTTTATGTTCTTAAGAATTTATGGGAAAAAGATGTTAAAATAATCTATTCATGGTTTTATGAATCGATATCGGACTTGAAAAGGAAAATCGATTCAATATTGAATATTCAATTTTTTTAAACCCAGCCCAAAATAATACTACTTTTTAAACTCCTTGAACTCTATACAATATATTTCACTGACCATATTTAAGCATCACGTTATTGTTGGCTTTCCAGTCGAGACCCATCATCAGAAAACCACACAATGAATGCAATGATGACATTCCAGACAATAATATCCATCTGGAATTTCAAAATAATCCAGGAAAAGTTACACAGAATTTAACTTTTAGAAAAACCTGTTTGCAACAAATACATCTCAAGAGCTGCACGAAATCTCAGCGTTATCTTTTAACGAAGCCCACTCATCAGATCCAGATTACAGGCCCCGGTCTGGGTGTTGTAAAGCGGGATTAATGAGGCAAGATTAACAGGTTTACTGATGAACTAGTCTGGTACATCCTTGTTAAGCAACACGCACAAATCCTAAACAAGCCACCTACGTTCCCTGGGAATCCCTTGAGTCACATTTGGGGTAATTAAAGACAATCGACGTTAATAGGAGCTCTCAAGTGAGAATCTGATTCAATTGACAGCCTCCTTCAGCACCTGCTAATTAGAGCATCACTCGGGGGAACACCGTCTGACTCACCTGCAGCACACCTGGCGTACTACCTGTACGTCAACACCACTTTTGAGAATCACTCTCAGATGTATTCTATGACCTTTTCTTGGCTTTGGAGTTGAGGGTTGCAAGCTAAAGGCTTAAATACGGCCCAATAATTGATTTTGTTGTACCCCTGCTTTAGTTGTACTTACCGATGAAAACTCGAAATCCTTCTGGTTCATTTGGTGAAGGACATAGTCGATACGCGGTTGGTTAGCCGGGCAGGCAAGCTGGCATGGCGGCGTGAGCGTACTCATGGCGGACACGATGGTCTAGAGGGGAGGACGGCGGAGGACATTAGAACAGAAATGCTTCAACAAATTCAACATTTAAGAGTTATTGTCTTACCTCTATAGCTTCTTTAATGTTGTTTTTAATATCGTGTATTTTCTGTTTTTTCTCCCTGTGAACAAAACACACAAAAATGTCATGATAATAACCTCCACACAAAATTGCAGACAATTTACTCCAATTCGAATGTCTGAATATGTTGCTAACAAAGTGATATTACTAAGGATGCATCAAATGGTAAATGAACTGCTTTTTATATAGCGCTTTATCACATTCACCCATTCACACACACACACATTCATACACTTCAAGGACACTTCGACATGGTCACCACGGGGTGAGGATCGAACCCACAACCTCCCAGATGGGAGACGACCACTCTACCACTGAGCCATGCCGCCCTCATCAAGACAGATACTGCACGTCTGCACTCAAACTATGAGTCCCTATGAAACAGACATTTTGCCAGCCCGACCAAATGGAAAATGAACACATAAAGTAAAGAGAAGTAAGCAATGGCGTGATAATCTATCACTTTATCACTTCATTGTGTACTTTTTGGATTTTCTTCATCCTGCGTCAGGCGTTTGTGCTTTTGAACGAGGAGGAGCACGAGGCTTAACTGAGGCTTTCGAGGAAAGCGCCGATTAAAAATAGAAAGAAAATGTGACTTTTGTTTCCCCTGCATCGGTGCGTTTCAAATTGGAGGAAACTCACAAGATGTGGATGATCCGGGTTTGACCTGCAGCACTGTTTGCGGCAAAACACAAACAAATAGCGCTTTCTTCTCAGGTCATGCCAGCTAATGACTGATGACTCCGAAACATTCGGGCTTAACTATGATGCTGACATGAAGAGGAGCAATAATGAATTATTTTCATATGATCCAAATATTACATAAGGCTTATGTCATCACAAAAGATAACAACACAGTTATGCGTTTTATGAGAATGCTTGTGATAGCTTCTTCTTGTAATAATGCTGTCTTGTATGTAATTATCTAGTTCCTGTCTTTAAGGCAACTATGTTATGATTCCACCTTAAGATAACCAGCTTCAAAATCATGTTGATGTTCCACATGCTTGTAAAAAGCAGATTTCCATTATTACCACGGCCACACTTGATTATCTACTTCAACGGTTTATCTAAATATCAGTGGACCAGCCAGGACACCTTTTCCGGTTGTGTTAGCATACATGTCACGTCTAACGTTAACTGTTTAGTATTGGGGGTTATTTGTGGAGTGGTTTTAAATATACTGAATTGATCAGCGCATTAACTGATTTGTCTGACTTGAAAGTGGGGCTGAACAATTAATAGAATTCAAAAAGTCACAATTTTACAAGCAGGTGTCTGTGGATGAAATGAAAATAAAAGTATGATAACAGTAAATGAATGCAACTTACTCTGCATTGAAGCCATTGACGTGCAATATGCGCATCTGCTTGACTATCGTGCTCTTCCCGGATTCGCCAGCCCCTGGAAACAGGAAGACGACCAAGAAACTCAACACTGGGAATGTGAAACTAACTTGGAGATCTAGACCCGTGGTCAGTAACTTGCGGCCTGCAGGCCAAAATTGGCCCGCCGCCAATCACATTTGGCCCACCACATGGCGATTAGGGGAAAACACAGATAATTAGGGATGTCACAATATTGCCGATATTAAAAGTGCCTCCAAAAATGGTGATGATCATTGGCTGACTGGCCCACGAGACATTACTTCTGTGAACTATGTGTAAATGGAAACTAGCTGTGTACGCTAACTGACTTTTAAGTAATGGGCGTACATCCATCCATCCATTTCTTGACCACTTACTCCTCACAAGGGTCCTGGAGCCTATCTCAGCTGTCTTATGGGCAGTAGGCGTAGTACACCCTGAACTGCTAGCCAGCCAATCGCAGGTAATGGGCGTACATTAATATTATTATTTTTTGAAAGAAGTAATGTGAACCAAAGGACACAAAGGACACTTCTAACGGTGACTGTTTGACCTCAGCTTCGAATGACTTCCCCTAACAAGATTAGTTGATTATTTTTTATTTAATTTGTTACGTGACTATTTTTATACCTGTGTTGCCTTTTATTAACAGTATTTTTTTTTACTTAACTTAAATTGAATTTTTGGACTAAAAGGAATCACTCATAGAAATAAATACATGAAAACTAAATGTCAAAATAATGAACAGATTTCTTACTCAAGTTTGTTATTTTGAGCATGGCATGATTGGATGATGATTTTGGAGGTATACAAATGTAAACATTGGATGGATGGGGACAGAATTGCATGGTAAAATATATTAGAAGATGTCATTAAAAAAATGTATCTTGGAACATAAACTTACCTGCAATACAGTTAAATTTACTGCAATACTGTAAGTTTTCCCAAGATATCACAATGCTTTTTAATAATTGTACTGTGATCACCATGATTAGGGATAGAGCCGATATGTTGACGTTTTGACGAATATCGGTTTAAGTTTTTGCAACTCTGATGGCCCATAAAAGATCAATTTAAAACTGTGTTCTGTACCTCAGGGAATAATTTTTTTATTTTTTTTATTTTCAGTTAACTTTATAAAACGCTGATGATCTTTGCAAATATGTACCTTTTGCTTTTGTTTGAAATTGTAACAAAGATATGTGAAAGTTTAACATGTCAGTCAGTTATTTTGAAATTTTGGGAAAAAATGTATTTACTATAGAAAACTATCGGGAGCTGTGGTATTTATTTGTTTCAGTTTTTATTTAACTTTTCAAGACATACTGATGACAGGCTGCTGCAATCGCTATCAACAAAATGGGGACGGAAATAAAGCACTAAAGCACAACTGTTTGGTGAAAAAAAGCCCATAAAATCCAAAAATATTGTGACATATTGATTTCATATATTTTTTTGGTTTAAGTGGACGCGAGTAGAGATGTGCATGTGATTTTTGGTGACAAATCATAGAATATTTGTGTCATTGAATGATTATTGAACTTTTCTACATGTACATTTGCACAACTGTATGTGCCGTGCCGTCCTGCCAAAACATCTGAGCCATGTCCTCTTTGTTTAATTCCACGATTCACACCTTTGTGATTAATTTCCGTCACAGGATGAATGACATTTTGACGTGTCTTTCTATTTACATTCTCCATTTCTGTACTGTCGCGACATGCACCAGAGAGAGAAATGGTATGGTAACTGCTACTCTCAGAGACGTGAAATAATCCCTGTCATTGCCGGGAATATAGTACAAAATACCCTTACACTCAGGTGCCTTTCCGCCTATGTTGCGATTTTGACAACTCTGTCCACCCCAGATTTTAAAAAGATAGTGGGATCTTTAACACATATTTCTAAGTTCTCATCAGCAAAAAGACAGTGAAATCTCTTCTTGTGGACCCTTTGGCAGGATGTCCTGCTATTTAGTTAAGAGTCAGGCGCCCAAATCCGGGATCAATTTCAGATTAGGACGGGACAGGACTCAGCTAATCCCAAAAGTAACCCTAATTTGCCTGCAGTCCGAGCGGATTAGTGGGACAGCGTCCTCAGCGTGGAAGATCCCACCATACGGTGAAATAAGTGGAAATCGGTAATAGCAAGTGACTATTTTATCTTTGGACAATTAGAAGTGAAGGTTGGGGTTGGTGATCCACTGTGTCAAAGCAGCAGAGGCCGGTAAGTTGTCCACCGCTGGGTCACTGCTACACAAGAACACATACAGAGGCACACGCTTGATGACAAAGCTCACCCAGTAGTAGAAGCCGGTGAGTGGCGCGGTATAACTGTTTGTCTTTCTGGAGCTGCTTCTCAATTTTCTTGTTGGCTTCCCTCTGGGCCTTCTCCTCATTGCGTTGGTCTTCAGTCTTGCTGTTGCCGAGACAGCCCATCTTCCCTCCCGCACCCCCCAAAAAAAACACACAACTAAAAAAACAACCCCAAGGGGGTGGCAAGGTGGGTAAAGGGGCAAAGGTAGGGTAAGGAAATGGATCCTAAATTCCGAGACGGGCCCAAGAGTGGAAGACCCGGCTCAGAACGGGAGGCATCTATAGGGATGGTGGATGTGGCTATTTACTGGCAACAAGAGTCAGGACAGCAGCGCCGTTTTTCCACTGTAAATCCGCAATGAAGTCAGCAACGCTGCTACGAGAGGATGTGAAATGGACATGGATGAAGACACACACCACCACTTCCCTCTCGATTTTGCCTTAATTTTCCTGGCAAACCATCTTGGCTGGATCCTTGTTTTGGAGAGGGTGGGTAAGTACTGTACAATAAGTTAATATTTCCTCTTGGGGCTTCACTGGAGCGCGTCGTCATCGATTAATTCCCGTTTTTTTGTTGTATTTCATTAGATCCTCTCGGCGTCAACATGCAAGAAGACACCCCCACCCCCCTGAAAAAGGCCCCTTTCTCCGCCGTCCTTTTTCCTCGCTCTCCTCTCCCCCGTCACGTTAATGCGCGTTTCTCCTCACATCGGCGGTGTTTTTTTCCTTCTTCCCTCCACTCTCTCCTCTCAATTCTTTAGGCAGCTGCGTGTCCTTGAATGCAGCTCGACGTCCAGGTGTTTTGCGGATGGCAATCCCCCGCTTGTCAAGCTAGCTCGGCGGCTCGTACTCCCCCGTTGCTGGACGGTGGTTACATGTGCACCAGACATGGAACCAACCGCTGTGTTTTCAAGCCCTCATCCCAGCGTAGACGGCTTTTTTTGGGGGGGAAGGTGGTTGTCGTTGTTTGTTACAGCCGAGGGGGGGCTGCTTATCTGCCTGTTGCCGGCGACCGCTGGCGTTTTTAGACACGTAATTGTTCCTCGGCGGCGTCGCTCCGCGTTATTTGTGCCCCCTTTTTTCTCGGAGAATTGCACATTGAGATAGATAGCGTTGAAGAGGTGGGGTGGGGCAAAACGACTCTCACCGAACCCTGGGAACGACGGACGGCAGTCAGGTTTTCTGGATTGTGTGATAAAAGTTCCGGCTGTACCTTTCACAATAAAATCATTCCGTTCGTCCCAGACACATTTTTTTTCTCATGCTGCTGGGATATTCTGGAATCGTAAGACGAAAAACGACTTATAAAATTGAATTATTATTATTTCGTATACTATTACGGTGGTACGGTGACGTAGTATAACTGGTTAGCACATCTGCCTCAGTTATGAAGTCTGGTGGTTCGAATCCTAAGTCCGTTCTTCCTGTAAAGTTTGCAATTGCATGTACTCGACATACTTGCGTGGGTTTTCTAGAGGTACTCTGGCTTCCTTCTATATGCCCAAACATGCTTTTTATGTTAATTTATAAATTGTCACAGGCGTGAATGTTAGTCTGAATGGTTATTGGCTACACTGGGGGGTGCTATAGAGAGAAATCTGTGTAGTTCCAGTTAAGCCACTCCATCGTTTTATTTGACATTGTAAAATAAATGTATAAATTACTTTCTCAGCCCCGGTATCGGTTCCGCCCTGGGAGAGAAAAAGAAAAAAAAATCCAGGAAGACTTACCTGTTCACCCTGTGATTATTTAATTGATGCTTAAATTGCCTGAACCCTAAATTAATCCACAAATTATGATCCAAAAATATCTATCCACACAACATCAATTTTATATTCTCGCTTTTCCTCATGGGCAGGGGCGTTTCTCAAACCCCAAGACCACTCTCAACTGTTGTCACCCCAGGACCAGCATCTTCCTATTGATGCAACATCGTGACCCATTTTGTAGAAGTTAAGAACAACAAAGCACTTGTTTTTTGTTTAAGAGACATCAAAAGGGTCAGATCTCCCTCTCCTGGAATCTTCCACCACGTCTCTGTTTACTGTCAAACTTGCCAGGCTATAGCAAGCTAATCCTCTGCTAACATGGTACTTGTCATGTTGCTGGGCTCTCAGTGTGTTTTCCTTGTCTCACAGTGCCTGATTAATGAGAGGGGCGTGTCCCCTGCACCACACCTGCAGGGCATCACCTATTAGGCCTTCATAAGGACTGGGACTCCTTGCAGCCACTGTTGGGTCGTTGCTCCGTCTGCTCACAGCCATCGTCTAGTGTTTCTACTGTTTTTCGCCTTCGCTAATTATTATTATTATAGTCCAAGATTCTCGATTTTCATCTACGTAAGTTTTGCTATGTCTCTTTTTGTTCCCACTTTTATGTGGCGTGTTTCATAGCTATAGTAAGTTGTTGCTTTCTTGTGTTTGCGGTTTGTAGCCTTCGGGTCTTTTTGTGTTGTGTTAATTTCCCTCCTTGCAATTTGCAAGCACCTTTTGTTAACCTTTTTCCTGGCTGTGTCCAGCGCTTTATGTTCATATTCACGTGTTTTGGTGAATAAAACCTCTCGCTTACTCCTGTGTTCTGTGATTCTGGGATCCACTCTCCGGTCGCACCGGAACCTTAACAGTACTAGAAAGAGTTGGGCGTTTGGTTGC
Organism: Festucalex cinctus; assembly: GCF_051991245.1. Classification (NCBI taxonomy): domain Eukaryota; kingdom Metazoa; phylum Chordata; class Actinopteri; order Syngnathiformes; family Syngnathidae; genus Festucalex; species Festucalex cinctus. The sequence goes on along the minus strand of NC_135418.1, from coordinate 23,011,257 downwards.
CATGAAATTACAATTAGGTGAGTTTTTGAATAGTAAATCACCAATAGGTAGGGGTTCACTTTACGATGTTTATACTAATCTCATTCATAACTTTATAGACCAATTGCTTCAATTGAATGAGGCACTAGTCTAAGAAATATATGACGTATAAATTTTATTCTGTAGTGTGAGAAAATACGATTTGGCTGCCTTGTGCAAATAATGAACAATACAGACAACAAGCAAGGTTCACATTTCAGCATCAGCTTTCCTATTTGCTTGCATGGGGCTTCTTTGGCTTCTTTCTACTTTTCCAAAATCATGCATATCGGTAAATTGAAGACACATCAAAGTTTCATTTTGAGAATTCACCATGAAAAACAGGGCGCAAGGGCTCGTGCAAACCACAAGTATTGGACAAAGTTCCCAACCAACAGGAAGTTGAGGATAATGTCGCATATTTTTGAAATGTGGGTCAGGTTGTGATTTTAGTCAAAATGAAGCCACAGATGAGCGATGTACCCATTCATCCATTTTCTATAGCTCCCGTCCTCATTTAGGGTCACTGGTGAGCTGCAGCCTTTCCCAGGAGACTTTTTGGGGCGAGAGGCGGGGTGCCACTCTACTGGTTGCCAGTCAACGGCAGGGCACATACTGTACCGTATGTACTGTACAGCACATTCACATCTATGAACTAGTTAAACAAACACAAAAAAATAAAATAATCACTTTACTATTTACTATAATTAAGTATTGTGTACGTAAAGTCCTTAAATAATGAATTGATGTATATATGCTTATATACTAGCTGTAAAGCTTCATTACTAAACACACTTTAATTTTGCTTCATGAATTTCAATTCTACTTCCTGCAATTCAAATTTGAAATGCAATTCTGCTTCCTGTTTGCCATTTCAAATTCAAGAATTGAACTGGAATTTAGGGGTCATTTTCAATTCTGAATTTTGTACAGCCCTGATAGTGACATGGACCAAAAAAAACATTTGATGCATATGTGACTGTGGTGGGAATTACACTATTTGTCAGAGCTGTATTTTACTTGAGTATTTATTTTTTTCTGATGACTTATTACGTTTACTTCCTACAAATACTTCTTACTTACCCTAAAATAAATACCTACTTTTTATACCACCGCAAGATAAATAAATAAATAAACAGAAGTAAAATTACCCGTGGTGATCTTGATTGATTTTTTTTTGATAGAAATTATTTTTGGTGATTTGTGGGAGAAACAAACAGGGACAGCATGGATGAGAATTCATAGAAGGAAGATATAATAGCCCATAAAATAACCAATTTGTAGCATTTTTAAAATTCTAATTAAAAAAATAATAAAAAATTAATTAAAAAAAAGAAAAAAAGCTTTTTTTTTTTCTTTTTTTTTTATTATCTTAAGATAAGTAGAATTTTGGGGCGGCACGGTAGCCGAGTGGTTAGCACGTCCGCTTCCCAGTTCTGAGGTCTCCGGTTCGAGTCCAGGCTCGGACCTTCCTGGGTGGAGTTTGCATGTTCTCCCCGTGCCCGCGTGGGTCTTCTCCGGGTACTCCGGTCTCCTCCCACATTCCAAAGACATGCATGGCAGGTTAATTGGGCGCTCCGAATTGTCCCTAGGTGTGAGTGTGGATGGTTGTTTGTCTCTGTGTGCCCTGCGATTGGTTGGCAACCAGTCCAGGGTGTCCCCCGCCTACTGCCCAGAGCCAGCTGAGATAGGCGCCAGCACCCCCCGCGACCCTTGTGAGGTCAAGAAAATGGATGGATAAGTAGAATTTTTTTTATGTTTTGTGTCATTCCTGTGTCCATTGATTTTTATCTTCTTCTCAATACGAGATGCTGAATCAGTCTTAGTTTTACCAGAATATTTTTTGTTTACGCAATATGTATCTGTACTTCTATTTTTAGAATAGTATCCAGAATTTAGTATCCAAAGTCCTGGCTGTGCTTGATTTATGGCATGCGCTTTTGTTTTGAAGTGACGCTTACACTGTTTCCAGTTTTTGTCTTACTTTGACTTGACACATCTGGAATGAAGCAGGGTTCGAATCACATGATTGCCCTGAGTGTCATTGAGCTGGAGGTCCACAAGGGGAGGCGAGCCCTCTTTTGAAGTCCTCCTCTTGTCAACCTGTCCAGACACAATATATCAATCAATAACTGGCCACTCGTATGTGTGTGTGTGTGTATGTATGTATATATATATATATATATATATATATATATATATATATATGTACTTCAATTTTCAATGTTATTTTATTGCATAAAAAATAATCTATTAGATTCGTCATGTACGTGAAATACTCAACTTCTATTACACCTCTCGATCACCTTGCGACCAACAGTCCTGAAAATGAATCGAGTTCTTGGCTTGATAGAGCGGGAATTCATTTTTGCAGCGTTGCAACCACATGCATGGGTTTCCCCGCTTTGATTTCATAAAAGCGAATAGAAGCAAGAGGTGCATGACTTGTATTTTTGAAAAGTGGGTCAGGTTGTGATTTTAGTCAAACTGCATGTGTCATATATCCATTCATCCATTTGAGTTCCTTGTTTAGGCACTTCACCTAAACACTCTAGTATGAGGATGCAGTTCATGAGATGAGTGAATGTTGAAAGGTTTTGGTCTGAAACGTTTTTTGGGAGGGTCAACCCAACACATTGTATAATGCAAAAATGTAGAAAAATACTTTTTTTTTTTTTTTTCTGGTGAAAAGATGAAGATCTACTCTTTGTTTTGGTAGGTGTTCAATATAATTTTTAACCAAACACAATCCAGGAGTTTGCACCACTACACTAATAGACGTTGATGACAGAGGGGAATTCAGTGGCTGAGAGATGAAGTGTTGCTTCCACAAGTGAAAATGCATATGTATGGGCGTTGATTCCATGGGGATGGTTGAATTAAATTAGTGGCGGCTTTACGAAAGCGCCATTTATTTGCAGCCGGACTTTTAGAGTGCTACGAGATTTGTTCCCCAATGTATTTTTTGATTGTTTATTTACGTAGGCTAACCTGGGAACTGTTTGAAATTGTGAAAACTGTAAATAATATGCCTCCTTTAAGTTACATAATAGCATTCTTAACTGCCGTACATTTATAAAGACAATACCGTAATAACCACTGTAACTAAATAGCATTTGAGCCTGACAGATTCGAGGACAGAACAAGAAGGTGTTTGCGGGGTAATACTGCCACCTATTGGTCTTCTCTCTGTATTGCAAGAATTGTTTTTAAGCATTGTGACATTAATTATTTTAATCATGTACTGAGCCTAATCTTAACTGTGGTCACAGTTGAGTTCCATTTCATGTTCTATGATTCATCCTCTTTTTGAACTTTTCCCTAAGTATTTGCTAGCTAACATTCACTTGGGTGCATGCAGAATGTTTGCACCACACATGAGTTTTCCAAACAGACAAAGATAGTTACACTAGCACACGCACACAGACACACAAAAATGTATCGGGAGGTAACAGGAAGGAGCTCGGGGCAAAACACATAAAGGTCAGTGTAGACGAGCAGTGCAGCCGAGCTGGCGAATGAGCGCCCCCTGTAGACATTTGAGGGAGTCGTGATTCAACTCAGTGAGGTGGCAAAATGTTATCTTATGGCTGAAGAACACATATTGAGTACCACAGAACAGCTGAGGGTTGTTTGGTAAGAAAACCAAAGGGGGGCGGGGGGGAATACATGTTTTTAATAGTCACCATATTATAGGTGAAAACTTTCCTTCATTCACAACTTTAACATATACATTCTAAAAACTTGAAAGTTAAATGGTCTTAACTTCACTGACCCACGCACGACGTGACAACCATAGTGAGGAAAAGCGGTTCAGAAAATGAATGAATGAGTAATCTGCATTCTTACTGTTTAGGCCAGGTTTTAAATAATATTTTACCATTCCAAACTGTCATAAATGTGTAAGAGTATAACACATCTAAAATAAAGCAAAACTGCTGACTCAACCTTTAAAAATGCCATGTAATGAAGATTGGCCTAATGTTATGTTTGTGTCAGCAGGAAGCCTAAAAACACTACTTGTGCTTTCTCCTCTGCCTCAAAGTGAGGATAATGTGACCAAAAAATGGTTTATTTGACTTAAAGAGGAATACCGATAACGCTTTAGTTCACAGTATATCAGAAATTCACATTGTCTACATCTGAAATAGAAGCAACGAGTGGGGTGTCCCCCGCGTCATTCATTTCCCTCCCTCCTTGACCTCAGGGATGACATCACTAGTGAGTACATATAACCAGTTGGGAGCCCTCCAGCATATCAGATGCACCCACCCGCTTAACCAACTGCAGTTGATGCCTGCGTCATCATGCGTGAAATTGTACATCTGCAAATTGGACAATGTGGCAACCAAATCGGCTCAAAGGTAATTAAACTGAATGGTTGAATGATACACTGTGCGGTATAGTGAGTGAACAATGAATCTCTGACCACATCTGGCCAATTATATTATTCTGAGGTTATTGTTGTAATATCATTGCTACTCTGTCCTATTTAATAACAATTACAGTGATTAAATAATTTGCATTAAAAAGTTTAGTTTAGTTTAAGATTGAATGAATTTTAACCAAAAACAATTTAACTATATTTTTTCACAATATATGCATTATGTTCTAGTTTGCATTTTATTATTATTATTTTTATTACAATTAATGTTATTTTCAGACAGTTAACTCAAGAATAAAATTGTGCTAAAGAAATTTTTATTCTATGACTTTTGACTCAACATGAGACTACACATCTTTTTCGGTGTTTTATGGTGTTTACTATTATATGTTATTCTTTTATGTTATTTTTTTGTTATTGTATGAATAGTTTTAACCCTATTTACAGCACTGCATTTAGAGAAGATTGTTTTAAAGTGCTCCACAAATATAGTTGAGTTGAGTACTATGCTTGACTTAATAGCAAAATGATGATTACATAATTCATATTTTTTTTCTTACATATGTTTTGGCGTGATTTTAGTTTTTTTGTGTGTTTTTTTTTTAGTTAACATGTTTCATTTTGAATTTGGTTTTGAACCCAAAAATATTTAATGCATATTTTCTCATTTTATGCACATTTACAAGAAAATTCAAATAATCTGAATATATATTTGTAAAAAAACAAAAAATAAATAAATCAGTAAAATATAGGTAAAATGAATGTAATGCCCGTTACATTTACATTGGGAGTTTTGGCCATTCTGGTTCTTAACCAACATTCTGCAATACTATGATACTCCGACTCAAAGTGTTGTACCACAGTGCCAATAACAGTGAGTGATGTGGGTGTTTTCTGTCGGGCATTCTGGGAGGAGATAAGGGTGAGACTGGTGAGGGCGGGTCATTCTGTTTTATCGTGGCCAACGCAAAACAAGAAAGAGGAAGAAGGCGATAATAAGCGACACATACAGATGATATGTCACTCAAGTGTGCTTGCCACATTAGGTTGTCTTAATGTGTTGTAAATTAGAACTTTATCACACGGACACATTACAAGGGCATGTTTAAAATGAAAAAAAAAAAAAAGTAAGGCACTCACTCATATGGTCAAGCTGATGGAATCACTATAATGATCTTCAATAATGCATTTTCCCTCTCAGTTTTGGGAAGTGATCAGCGAGGAACACGGAATCGGCAAGACGGGCATCTATGAGGGCGACAGCAGAGTCCAACTGGACAGAGTCAACGTCTACTTCAATGAAGCACACGGTAAGGCCTCATCAAAAGAGTCCATAATGGACTTACCGATGACAAATGAGTCTCTATTCCATGTCCAGGTGGTAAATATGTGCCTCGGTCCCTGCTGGTTGACCTGGAACCTGGAACCATGGACGCCATCAGAGGGAGTCGCATCGGTGCTCTCTTTAGGCCGGACAACTTCATTCATGGTGAGCTGTGTATGCAAAAATATTATGAATACAGTGGTGCATTGAGTAGGATAGGCGAGTACCAATACCAGGTATCGAGCCACTTCCAGTTGACGTTTACTGTCAAACTGAACATAAAACAAAGAGAATTACATATTATGTATCTATAATGTTGTGTTAGCTTTATGCTAGCATATAATAGAAAAGGCCATTGACAGGCTAATGCTAATGGTTAGCATCGACAGTTGTAGTTGTAAAAGCAACGCATATACTTTAATTTGTGAACTCAAAATGAATTCCCAAAAAGCAGCAGTTTGGCAAATAGTGAACAATTCATCAAAAAAAAAAAATGCTTCAAGCAGTTAATTCTACTTCCAATTAAAGTTATTTATTTCAAGTTATCTAGTTATCTATCTATCTATTATTAGGGATGTAACGATATACAAACATCACACGGTACGATATTATCACGATATGAAGGTCACGATCCGATAATTATCACGATATTGTGTGTGTGTGTTGGGGGTGGGGGGGTGGTTGCTAACGGTTAGCATCCATAATTGCCATTGTCTTGCTCTTCACAAGGGTCATGGGGGTGCTGGAGCCTATCCCAGCTGGCTTTGGGCAGTAGGCGGTGTACACCCTGAACTGGTTGCCAGCCAATCACAGACAACATGTAGATAGTTAATAAAATATGAACAAACACAAACACTATTTTTTTTTTCGTTTGTCTCCAACATTTGCCTTCATTTTGTCAATCCAGGCAACTCAGGTGCTGGCAACAACTGGGCAAAGGGCCACTACACGGAGGGGGCGGAGCTGATAGAACAGGTGATGGACCGGGTGAGGAACGAAAGCGAGAGCTGCGACTGCCTGCAGGGCTTCCAGATGGTTCATTCCCTCGGCGGGGGAACGGGTTCCGGCATGGGGACCCTCATGATCAACAAGATCCGAGAGGAGTACCCCGACCGGATCATGACCAGCTTCAGTGTCATGCCCTCGCCGAAAGTCTCCGACACGGTGGTGGAGCCCTACAACGCTACCCTGTCGGTGCACCAGCTCCTGGAGAGCACAGACGAGACCTTCTGCATTGACAACGAGGCGCTCTACGACATCTGCTTCCGTACACTCAAGCTCACCACGCCCACGTACGGGGACCTCAACCACTTGGTGTCCATGACCATGAGCGGCGTCACCACCTCCCTGAGATTCCCCGGCCAGCTCAACGCCGACCTGAGGAAGCTGGCGGTCAACATGGTGCCTTTCCCCCGCCTCCACTTCTTCATGCCCGGTTTCGCCCCACTCACCGCCCGCGGAAGTCAGCAGTACCGCGCCCTTACCGTACCCGAGCTCACCCAGCAGATGTTCGACGCCCGTAACATGATGACGGCCTGCGACCCCAGACGGGGCCGCTACCTCACGGTCGCCGGCGTCTTCCGCGGTAGGATGTCCACCAAGCAGGTGGACGAGCAAATGCTGGCCATCCAGCAGAAGAACAGCAACCATTTTGTGGACTGGATCCCGCACAACGTCAAGGTTGCCGTGTGCGACGTCCCGCCTCGAGGCCTCAAGCTCGCCTCGACCTTCATCGGCAACAACACGGCCATTCAGGAAATATTCCGCCGAGTGGGCGATCAGTTCGCGCTGATGTTCAGGCGCAAGGCCTTTCTCCACTGGTACACGGGCGAGGGCATGGACGAGATGGAGTTCACGGAAGCCGAGGGCAACCTCAACGACCTGGTGTCCGAGTACCAGCAGTACCAAGACGCCACTGCCGACATGGAGTCCGAATTGGAGGATGAAGAGGAGCAAGAGCCGCCTGTGAGATCTACAGCCACAAAGATTCAGTCTCGGATTGAAGTTGCGAAGGAAACGGTGACGGAATCGAGGAGAGAAACTGTGGAAGAGGACATACCTTGACCTGAGGAAATGGTGCTTCGGAATATTTAAACAATTGTACTTTACCTGTACTCGTTTTGATTGCAGGTGTGATTTATTGAAATAGAATGTTTTGTCAATAGAGTGGCCTCACAATTCTAAGGTTGTGGGTTTGAATCCCAGCTCTGAGACTCTTATGTACTTGTGTGGCTTTTCTCAGAGTACTTTGACTTCCTCCTACATGCAAAAAAAAACATGCATGTTACATTCGTTGAAGTTTCTAAATTGTGAATTGGTGTGAATATAATTTTGAAAGGTTGTTGTTAAATGGATGGATGGACGTCCCTTTGGCCCTGTATAGACTTCAGGGAGGGATACTTTGTACAAAAGCTTCACTGTTTCCGTATTAATTAATACATTTGTATTTAATTTGCTTTGTGATTAGTTCCTGCAAAGTGTTTACAATGACATTATGCAAAAGTTGAGGAAAACGTCAACCTAACCAAGTTAAGTCAAGTCAAGTCAGGTTTATTTATATAGATAGCCCTTAATCACACAAAAGTCTCAAAGGGCTTCACATGCCCACAGTTGACAAATAGCAACCACAACATTGCCACTTTATAAATTTATTTCATAAATAAAATTGCAACGTTATGAGAAAAAAAAGGTTGTATTGCTACGAGAATAAAGTCCAAATGTTGGTAGATGAAAGTCAGAATGGTAAGAGAACAAAAGTTGTAGAATTTCGAGAATAAAGTTGCAATGTTACATGAATAAAGTGCAAATGTTACTCGGTAAAAGTCAGAATGTTACGGGAATAAAGTTAAGTGATGAAAATACTGTAAAGTCTTAAAATTCTGAGAATGAAGTCACAAAGTTACGGGAATAATGTCGTAAAATTATGACAATAAAGTTGTGATGATTTTAAGTCTAAATGTTACTCGATAAAAGTCAGAATGTTACGAGGACCAAGTTATGAAAATAATTACATAAAGTTGTGAGAATACAGTTAAAAGAAGTCTGAATGTTTCGATATTTAATTCTTAATGTTACGAAAACGTGAAGTTGTGAGACTTTAGTTGCAAAGAAGAAGAAAAGAAAAAAGATGAAATAATAAAGTCATCATGCCAGAATACATAAATGTAATATTCAATCATTTAAATGGCTGATAGAAAATAATAAAATACTTCTGATTTGCCAGTGAATGCCAATAGAAGCTTGACAAAAATTACAACTTTATTCCCATAATGTAACGACTTCCTCTGCAGTAACTTAATGAAACCTTAACGGTCCTCATCTTATAGCACATTTGTTTTTTCACGTAGTATTACAATTTTGGGTGAAAAATGATTACTTTGTTATTAATGTTACAACTTGTACATTTTTTTTCCTTAAACAACTTTATAGTAAATTTTTCATTTTGTCTCTTTCACGCGTGGCCCTAATCGTTTACATATACAGCTATACTTAAAACTATTTTGTAGAGGATTTTAACTTGACTTGACTCTAAGTGAGTGATGGACTCACTGTACTGACGCTGATAAAGTGTGCTTGGCTGTCACTCTGTTTCCTCCCACTGTGACCGGCCTGAGACTTTGAGATTACACATTTTACTGCCTTGAGTGTCTGTGCAATGTGATAAGTACAGAAATAAAGTTATCTACACTCATGTATCTCATTGTGGTTTGTGACCAACAGGCTAAAAATTATGAATACAAATTAATTTTCACCCAAAAATAAAATACACAATTAATAAGTTTAGCTTAATTAGTTACAAGGATTGGAAGGAAGAATACCTGGAAAGATAAGTAATTCCACTTTTCCAGTCCTCTGACAAGGACAACGGCCAACTCTATGGAAATCTGTATTACTAAATTTTACACAAAATGTCCAACAGCCACGGGATATTCTCATTATTGTTTTCATATAAAATATGTAAATAAAGTTGTAATGTTACAGGAACATTGTTGCAAGGTACCATTTTACCAATTTACCATGTTTCGAGAATAAAATATCATTTTTGCTTATTCTGACCTGTTATCTGAAGCTGAGTCGTGATTGGTCATTATTTGAGCCATAGATCTGAGCCCTGAGCAACTGTGATGTCATCTTCAGTCGACAGCAAGTGGAAAAATGGCCACCCCCTGAGATGGATAAAAACAGGTGGATTTTTCTTCTTAATTCATATTCCACAAACGTTATATTAGCCAGAATAGCATGTTTAAATTCATTGGGCTGCATAAAACATATAAGGACAAATTTTGGATTGACTTCCCCTGGTTTAAAGTCATAATTTCACATGAAAAAAGTCGGCAATGTTAGAATAAAATTAAAATTTTGTGCGAAAGAATCAGAACAGTCACTGTAAAACACAGAAGAATAAATGAATTGAAACCATACAAACATTTTTATAATACACTATATGATCCCTGCTGTTGACACTGTGCAGTCAGCAGCCTAAACTCTGTCCTCGTTCTTCCAAGGTCGCACGGAACTTTCAACCTTTCATGAGGGACAATTGCGTAACACTGAAGGTTATTTGCACAACACTCACTAACAGAACACAAAAAGCATGTTATTATTTTGACATCATTCAGAGTAGGCCAAAAGTAGGTTCTGCATTTCAATTTAACGTGCGTATTTTAACAGGCAAATGATTTGAGATTTGAGAAAAACAAACAAAAAACAAAAGTTTTACAAAAAGGAAGGAAGAACAAAAAAACAAGCAGGTCTGAGAGGAAGCAGGGGGGGCGACAAAGAAAGGATGGAAAAGCAGGGCTGAGGTGGAAGGAAGGAAAGGAAGGACACAATAAAAGCTGGTTTGAGTGAAGAAAGGGAGGAAAAGAAGAATGGAAGGAGGGTTAGGAAGGAATGTCAGAAGAAAGGGTGCGAGGAAAGAGCTAAGAAAAGCAGGAAGCAGGTAAACTGAAAGTATTGAGGAAGGAGTGAAAGGAAGGTAGAAAATTACCTTTAAGTGAAGCAAGGAAGGAAGGAAGTAAGTTAGGAAGGAAGGAAAGAAGGAAAGAAGAAAATAAAGGGAACAGAGGAAGGTCATCAAGAAAGAAAGGAAGTACTTAGGAAAGGAAACAAAAGTGTAACTAAACATATATAACAGTATAGTGTGACCCTATTTTTACCCACCCTATTGTACACGTGGCTTTTATAAAAACGCCCTCCTGTTATGTCAGGCAGCGCTATTTTAATACACTATCAGCTGTCTGCACGAGCACGCGCTGCCCCGAGTGACTGACAGCAGTCCAATCACGCGTAGTGATGCATGCTGCTCAGCAGGAAGTGCGTCATCTCAGTCACATGACAGCTCCACTGAGCGAGAGCAGAAGCGGAGGAGGAGGGACTCGATTGTCTCAACTTCATCCCGGCATCTTACACACGTCGGCCGGCTTCAGTGTGTGACTGATCACGCCGGCGAATTCCCCCTATCCATCCATTCATCTCCGCCGTACTATGAAGATCTGGACATCGGAACATATATTCAAGTGAGTCCCGATGCCACAATTTGTCGTGTAAGCGATAGTCATAAAGCAGAACATCCGGGTGTTTAATGAGAGTAGCTTCAAATGCTTCCGAGCTAGCATGCTAGCAATAGACTTTTCTTTTGTCGTCATGTCCGTTGGCTTGAACGGTCAAGAATGATATCATACCTAGTCAGTTAGGCGTAGAGCGTTAAACAATGCTAAAACGCGCGTGTATATGAAATCAGCGGCGTTCTTATTGCATAAGCGGCCCGTGCCGTTGGGTAACCTTTCCCCTACTTTTTCCCTCTCTCCGGCTCCGTGACGTCACTACCAAATCGCTGTCGGAGCGCGTGCACGCGTCTCCATGGAAACGAGACACTAATGACCTTGTGTGTAGCCACTAGGCAGCAGACGTTTTGTCCGAAAGGACCCTTTTGTTCGACTCCATTTCCCCTATGTCAGGAGTTCCCAAACCTTTTGAAACTACTTGCAGGTGAGCGAGGATATGCACTCTCATAATCAGAGCACAGGCAATGTTGCCAACTTAGCAACTTCGTATAATTAACGGTTAACCACTTTAAAGCAGTAGCAAACAATCTTGGGAAAATTACTCCAGAAAAGTAGTTAGTTGAAGTTACCAGTTACATCCCCCCAAAAAGTAATTAAATTAGTAACTAACTACTCCATCATAAATGTAAAAAAAAAAAAAAAAAAACATCTTTACATTTTTTTTAACATGATTGAGTTTGTTGGGCCAGATGCATATAGTATATATAGTTAGGGCTGCACAATATATCGAAAAAATATCGATATTGGCCCTTGCAATATGCATATCGCAAACGCATGTAATAAGTTTTATATGGAATTTTATGCTTTTTATATGAATTTGACCAGTCAGATGCTAACTTAAATGTGCATCGCCATCCAATAGTTGAAAATTATTAAGACATAATTACAATTAATTAACTAAGATTACATTAAGGTTGCTTATTTTGCCGCATGAAAAATATTTTTCTTTCATTAGATAATAAAAATGTAATTTCTTTAGGTACATGTTAAATATCGCAATAATATCGATATCGCTATGTTCAGCAAGTACATCGCATATCGCATGTTTTTCCAATTTCGTGCAGCCCTATATATAGTAATATATTTATTGGACCTCAAACCACAACCGTTAGCTCCGTAGGCCCCAATTCAAGTATTTTCTTCACTTGCGTGGAACTAGGTAATGTTGTGCACTGTTTGTAACATTGAATGTCATTAAATACTTGAATAAAAAACACTTATAGTCCATTCTATTGCATTCCATAAATATAAAATAATCAAATGTAAACCAATATTTGTGTGGATATTTTCATTCATTTTGAATGTGGCCTTGACTGTTTATTTCCCTCCAACAGTCACCCTTGGGAGACGGTGACCAAGGCAGCTATGCAAAAATATCCCAACCCGATGAATCCCAGCGTGTTCGGGGTGGACGTTTTGCACCGGACCATCGACAAGCAGGGGCGCCTTCACAGCAAAAGGCTTCTCAGCACTGAGTGGGGTCTTCCCTCCATCGTCAAGTCTGTGAGTATCTAAAACCAACGTACTCCTAAATGCTACTCCTGTCTTTGGACTGAAGAGTTGGTGCGGCTCACTGACTGATGCATGGTAATTTATGCTACAAGCCGTGACTGCATGTGATGTAACATTATGAGTTAAAACGAGGGCTCACGGGAATGCTAAATTCGTTGGTACTCCTGTGTCGCAGAACCCCCCCTCCCCCGTGACCTCTGTAAGGACAACTAGCTAAAGCTAGCTACTGTGTTGCGCGGCTTTGCGGTCCGAACACACACTGCCCAACAGGATGTACTCACCGTCTGCGATCACGTCTATTAATATCCTTCTTTCAGTCAATGATGCACACTGTGCCAGCAAACGAAATGTGTAAACTGTTTGACGTTCTTAACCGTTCATCTTTTAGTATTTGGTGGGGAACCTTTGTGCGCTAAGTGTTTTTGTTTTTGTTTTTGTTTTCCCTTTGATGCTCCTTATTACCAATTTTTCTAATGGTTGGAAGTTCTGCTTCACAGTCAAGAGGTCTGAGTTTGAATCTCGACTCGCCTATTCAGAACTCTGTCTTTTCATTTGTTCTCAGATTATTGGCAACACGCGAACATGCACGTACATTCAAGAGCACTCCATTGTGGACCCGCAAGAAAAGAGTTTGGAACTTCAGTCTACAAATGTGAGTATTTAATAGTTTAGGTTGTTTGCCTAGCAATGAGAATGATCTGATTTTGTTTTTAACTGCCTTTACAAATACAGATGTTGGCAGTTGTTGACACGCCTTGTCGAGGCACTTTTTAATGATTGTAACGTGGTGTTCTAATGACCTTTTGTTCTGTCCTATTTTGAGAGTCGTCTGACAACTTTGTGATCTCTCCCCACTCCGCAGATTACTTTCACCAACTTGGTGTCGGTAGATGAGAAGTTAACGTATAAACCCCACCCAGAGGATTCTAGAAAGTAAGTTCATAGAGATACACTGATCCAACATAGAAAAATTACAATTTATAACTTTTTTTTTTTTTTTTTTTAATCTTCATCGTAGAACAATCTTGACACAAGAAGCTATCATCTCTGTAAAAGGAGTAAGTCTAAGCAGCTATCTGGAGGGCATTCTCGCAAGCGCCATCTCAACCAATGCTGGAAAGGTAAGAGATCGACGACATGTGATGTTCATACTGACTATTGTTTGATGACACAACACAAACAAGCATTTACACTTGCACTGTCCACTTATGGACAGTTTTGAGCCTTCAATGAACCTAAAACACTTTGAGCTATGGAACTGCAAAAAACAAAATCAGACAAACTCAAACTAATCAATAAAATGGGTTACTTGATGATTGACTTACCTCTGCAGGCTTTCTCTCACGTTCCGCATTTTCTCTCTCTCTAGGGTCGTGAAGCGGTCGAGTGGGTGATCCGGCGGCTCAACACAGAAATCGAGGAGTTGGCAGCAACGGCACGCGGGACGATGCGAACTCCCATGGCCGCCGCCGCTGTCACTGACAAATGACCTCCTTTTTTCTTTTTTTTTTTTCCAAGCAGAGTGTCCACATGCCCCCATTATACTCTTTGACACCGCCTGGTGCAAAGAAGCAAGCAGGGAGGGGGTAAGAAAAAAAAAAGTGCCAAACTTTTCGGCAGAATTTACACTACATGGTTCAAGTGACACATTTATGTTTTTTTTTGCTCTCAAGTGGCACAATTGGGATATACGTCGTGACAGCATAAAAAGAACAAACATTGGATCGGATAAATTCGTCTTGTTTTATGTCTTCCATCAGTGTAAAGACAGCCAAATCAGATATGTGTCACTGAAAACAAACCTGGAATTAGTTTAAAAGAAAGAAAGAAAAGAAATCAGATATAGTCATTAATTTTCAAACTGGCTACTTGAACCTGTAGTGGAAATCCAGCCTTAGAAAAGCACCATAGCCAGTGTTGTTGTCTGGCGCAAACATGGCACGTGTCAAGCAAATGTGCCAATAGTGGCATGAAAAACAGTTGAGCGCACAAAGGGATGCATTGTCATCGCATTACAAAAGCATCCATACAAGGAAATGGTTCTATACATGGAAGTACTTTCATTTGAGAGTGGTTGTATACATTGAAGTGGTTTTTGTGTGTCTGAGGACACAGTCAACGGCACATTTTATTTTTATTTTTTTTTTTTTGGTGTTGGAGTTGCATCTTCAACAATCTGCTGAGACCTCATTTATAACATTCTGTACTAGGCATCAGTAAATAAGCTTGTAATTTATTAGGTGTTATTTTATGAATAGTCATGTATTTAAGTTGTATGAAGGGATCAAGTTACCTTTTGAAGTGATGGTGTTTTGATGGTTGGCTTTATTGTCTTTCCATGCATAAACAGGCTGCAGTCATTCTCCATTTGCACTTCCAACTAAGCTGCACATTTTTGAAGCAGCAGATGGAACTGACCATTCACGAAGGTTTTCATACTGTTGTGATGGACAGTGTGGAGTTTTTTAAGTATTTTTTTGAATGTAACACATTTATTCAAAATACAGACTTTTAAAATGAAGCAAGTTGAAAATAGTAACTTGTTCCTCTGCAAAATAAGTTGTCATGCCAACTCCGAGAATGTGCTAATAAAAGCATTTTGATGACTTTGTAAAAGTGCCTTGTCAACGCTTTTATTTCTGTATTTATTTTTTATTAATCGCCATACTGACATGAACTTTCAAGTTTTCAGCTCAGAATTTGCCTTACTGATTAAAATAATCTAAATTATTAAAATTTCACAGAAGTATTCGGTTCACTGTTTCAATATACATTGTTACAAACAAATTGACTGCTTTTATGGAAATAAAAATATTACAGCAACATTCTTTAAATATTAATATTTCTGAATGTTTATTGATAAGTAGTTAGTTCGCCATTAATTCTTGTGCGTTCCATCCAATGCCTGCAGGTGGCGGTAAAACGCCTCTGCGCTGCTTTGCTGACCAATATAACGAAAGAAGCAGACGAGTCACCCCGGGTTTTCACCGGTTGCGGTTGCGGTGTGTTCCGGCGACGCAAGCAATTAGATTCCATTCATTCGAATGGTGCAGTTTACACCGCTTGCGGGTGCGTTGCGTGTCGACTGCGGAAGGCCCGCGGCGTGCCGCAAGCCTTCCGCAAGGATAGACCTATTTTCTATTTTTGCCGGACGCCGCAGCGGTAGGCCTCCGGCAAATGGCAAGCTAGCACAAAACACATCGAGCGGGACAGGAAGACCGAGGCAGTTTCAAAATAAATTTCCGGTTACCTTTCAGAATAAAACACTCGCCAGCTCCTATTTCGCAAGTTTTTCAGCAAAACGTGACGTGGGCGTCGCCGGGCCATGTGCTCATTCACGGTTTAGACACCAGCGAACATGGACGAGGAGAGGTTTATATTGGAGGTGGAAAACCACAAAATAATATATGACACGGCACATCCTTTTTATAAGGACTGTAATGTATTGTGAGTTTGATGTTCGCGATTGCTTGTTGTGCCCGTCTCGCTTGCCGTACTGAGCGGCAGCCGGACGCGGAAGACAGAAATAAAGAGTGGACCGCACTGACCCGACTCTCGTTATTAATATACTTTACAAGGACAACAAAAAAAGGATGCTGCATGGAATCTCATAGCAGAAGAAGAAGAAAAGGTTAAATCAAAAGAAGTCCACCTCTCTTTCTGCTTCTCTGTTGAGCACAGACTTTCTGTATGTTTGTCGTTGTGAAATGCCACATGATCGCGCGCGCGCGGTCCCGCGAGACACGTTGGGAAGTGGGCGGCGACGGAGCTGCCGGACCGCAGCTGTGCGGAGCCGGTGTGGATTGACAAAAAAATTGACCCGTCCGGAGCACGCAGTCAAGACGCACCGCACCGCAACCGCATCCGGTGAAAACCCGGGGTCACGAGACCGGTTAGACGTGTGCAGTGACCACTGACCAGGCGTCGACATTTGATTAGAAGTGTTGGAGAGAAAACAACATCAATTACTGAAGATACTCTGATGCTGCATTCGAGGAAGGTGGGAAGTCGAATATAACCCACGTGGATTCTCCTAGTTTGAGGCAAATGTAGACAAAGATAACTGTACAGTTTGTTGTTCTGGTTTAACGCGGTCATTCCAAATCGAGTCGTGTTACGTGAACCTATCTCAAATAACTAATTAAAGTAACAATACATAAATATAAATAAATATCTGTTTAAAAATCTTGTAAATTATGCTTTGCCATTCACGGTCTGTCTTATTTCTCTCTCTCTCTCTCTCTCTCTCTCTCTCTCTCTCTCTCTCTCTCTCTCTCTCTCTCTCTCTCTCTCTCTCTCTCTCTCTCTCTCTCTCTCTCACGCTATGACTCTCCTTCAACTTGTGGTTACCATGGTAATAATTGGTCAGGTCGTCAAACGAGTTTAATAGACTTAGTAAAAAAAAAGAATCACGTAAATTCCGATTTATTATGATTAAAATATATATCCCACTATATATTTAATGATGACTTTCTATACCACCAAGATTGAATGAAGACACAAACATTAAGACATTACTTCAAGCTGAACTCAAGCAGGTATTTGTTGAAGCATGTATTTATTTTGTTGCTTTTTCACATCTTATCAATATATAGTAATAATTTGCTGAGCATAAACGTAAGATTGCAAGAAACAAAAAAGTCTAATCGGATATTAACAGAACAAAGTTGCAATTTTAAACCGATAAATCTGGAACATGACAAGATGATTTCCTAAAAAAGTAATAATATTACAAAAATAAAGTCAAAATTGGAATTTTGTCAGAACGTAATTTGAGAAACAAGTCACTTTTTCTTTTTTTTCTTTTTAAGAATAAAATTGTACAACTATGAGAAAGTCATACATTTTGGTAACAAAAGAGTCATAATTTTACAAGAGTATAAAATCCATTATGAAATTACAAAAATTATGAATCAATGACAATGAAAAATGTCCAAAATTTGCAAAAGTGTTGTAATAGTGACACATTACGAGATTATAAAAAAGGCTTTGTTATAGATTTTATATTTTACAAGAATTAAATCACACTTCAAAAATTCATTTACTTTATGGCAAAATCTAGGATTACAAGCAAATGTGTCCACATTTTAAAAGAATAAAGTCTATTAAGTGAGTGATGCAATACAACTCAGACTATATCAACAATGGTGAAGTAGTCACTGCATCATTAAAAGTGCAACTTGGGGATCAGATGTTACCAATTAAACAACTTCATTTCTAAAAACTGCTCTTCTCTTTTACATACTTGTGCTTGCATGTTCACAGTAGATATAAAGATTCTGCACACCCTTGTTCAAATGTAAGGTTTTTGTCTTATAAAAAGACCAAGATAAATATTTCAAACCTCTTTTTAACATCAATGCTACTTATAATCTGAACTATTTAATTGAAAATAAATACATAAAATAACATTATTATGTGTTGTTCTAAATAGTAGTTAGTTTAATGGTGCTGAATTTGGCAACGTCTCAGTTAGAAGAGGGTGTTATTTTCACATTTTCACTTTCCCTTTCTGAATTATTGCACAAAATAAAATAAAACCCCCCAAAAAATATTGGTCGAACAAGTTTCGAAATTATCTTATTTTTAAATTCCACGGAAACCTGTTTGGAGTTTGTTGACTCCTTACATCCACTGTGTCAACAATGGTTAAGCCACACCTGCTGAATTTGAAATACAACTTGTCAAGCAAATGCTACCAGTCTAATGACTCTTGGTACTGTATAAACGTATCTATGTGTGTTTTTGTGTGTGTTATGTGCAGTCTGCAGTGGGACAAATGAAGTGATGTGTGCAGTTGCAGGGGAGGCAATGTTGTCAGGTCATGTGGTAAGTCCAAGTCAATCATTACACGCACGATACACAACTGTTTTTTTTTTTTTTAGTTGTGAGTCTGACTTTTGAAACACTAGCTCGCTTGCTGAGCTGGAACACACAAACGAGGCTTCCATTTGAGCATTCTTGCAGGTAAGTCTCAGTCGGCTTCCATATGTAAAACATCAATCGACTTTTAACGACTGGCAACTTGAGAAAGCCAGCCCATAAAAGTTTATTGACTTTCTTTGAAGCGTTTTTTTTCATGACAAACTTGCATTGTGTCAATATTTTACACTTGTCTCATTTTCGGTTCAATATGTAAATCTTTATGTTTGACATATTCTGCACAAAAACCTTAACCAATATTTGAAGCAGATATTAGTTTTCAGTAAAAAGGCGGGAAAAAAATATACAAATGGCAAGCTTTACTTTGTAATGTTTATTGAACTTTTCTTTTTTTTTAATCTAATGCCAAAAGTTAAAAATACCTGAAATCTTGAAACTTTCAAATTTCTTTGTTCTAATAATGTTAAACATAAACAAAAAGGTTCCCAGGGTCAGCAGCATCTCATAAAGTTGACTGAAAATTTAAATAAATAGTTCCCTGAGTTTAAAATGGTTTTAGATTTACCTTTAATCGGCTGTCAAATTTCGAAAAAAAGGCTGATGCCGATATTTGTCAAAATGCCCAATGTCGGTCTAGCGCTACTTTAAACTGTAACGGAAAAGCGAACTGGTATAATGCAAAAGGGGCACTTGAGAACCACTGAAAAGTTTTGCTTTATTTTTTTTTCTCCCATTTTCAGACAATATCTTTAAGGTGTTCATGGCACGCGTTCTCTCCCTGATCCGACCTCAACCATTCCTGGCTCTCCTGGGGAGGAGGAAAATGTCACTAGACTTTCGGGCGCGCGAGGTGTTTGCGGCGGCGGTGGAAGCCGTGCAGCCGGATATCGCCATTCGGCAGAGTTTGGAACGGCAAGGCGACTCCGTGGTGGTTGTTGGCGGTAGCGGCGGTCGCAAGTTCACACTGAGAAACAATGTGCACGTGGTCGGCTTTGGAAAAGCGGTGCTGGGCATGGCCACCGAAGCCGAGAGGATTCTGGGAGACCACTTGGTGGGAGGAGTCATCAGCGTGCCGCATGGCATTCAGCAGACATTACGGCAGCATGGCAAACAGTAAGCTAAAGCAACAAGATGGAAAACTTTAAATTATTACTATTATATAGAATAATGATTTTACAAGAAGTGATCATTTTACAAAAATTAAGTTACATTAACATTAACATTACAATTAATAAGTTCAATTTTATGATAAAGTCATAAACACAAACATGTCGGAATTTGTTTTAATAATGTTGGATGATTTGTAGGTACAAGAAAGAAGTCATGATTTTAGAGTATCGCTGGAAAAGTAAATTGACAATTTCAGAACTTTCTATAAGGCACTGTAATATTGCTTGAAAACAAATTATTTCTTACAGAATATTAACTCATTTGCTCCCCAAAACGTATAAAAACGTTCTATTTTAAATATTGCCATGCTCCCAAAGACGTATTTAATTTTTTTTTTCTATACTAGAGCATACAGAAGGCTTTAATGCAGCCTCTGAACTGAAGAGAATGCTTGAAGCAATGTTAGTTACTACAAAAACGGCCAGCAGGTGGCAGCAGAGTATAAGAGATCAACCAGACCCTGCAAAAGGCTCCTTTCCCCACTGTTATAAACAGATTTGTGAATAATTATTAAACGTAGCTATACTGGAATGTATAATTGCTGCAAAACAGAAAGATAGAAATATACTTTTTTCCCCTGATGAAAGAAGACTCTCTAATCTTTCTTTTAATGCAGGGGTGGCAAACTGCAGTCCTTGAGGGCCGGAGTCCTGCAGATTTTATAGATTTCCCTACTCGAAGTGCAGCTGATTCCAGTTAACAGGCTCGTTATCAGGCTTCTGCAGAGCTTGCTGATGAGCTGATCATGAATCAGCTGTTTTGAAGAAGGGAAATATCCTGCAAAACCTGCAGGACTGCGGCCCTCGAGGACCGGATCTCGCCACCCCTGTTTTAGTGGGTTCCATGTGTTTATAGCAATAGAACACAAAATTCTGTGGGCCTTTCAAAATTCAGTTAAAATGGCTGTGCGTGAATGAGTTCATAAAAAATTGTTAGATTAAAAGTATAAAGTTGAGGATGAATCTGTCGTATTATGAGAAAAATAAGATGTATTTAATGAGGATGAGGTCAAAAGACGAGATTCCATGAAAGCTGAAGGTGTCGTATTAAGAGAAAAAAAAGATGTATTTAATGATAATAAGGTCAAACGATGAGATTACACGGAAAAAGGCGAAATAAAGTCTATGAGTAAAAAAAAAAAATCATACGTTTCTCACAAATTATTTTTTTGTGATATAATCTCATAGATTTGGTAGAAAAAATTAACTTACAATAATGTTATAAGATTATAAAAATAAAGTTGTGTGTTGATTTATATGTTGATAATAATAATAATAATAATAAAAATATTAACAATCAGTAATAATAATTTGTGAGAATTAAATAAATTTATATTTTCTTTTTTTTTTATTGTTACTTTTTTTTTTCTTGACTGACATTGACACACCTGTGGAGGCACCTGGTCTAATGACATTTGTCACTGTAGCCACTTGCTGTTAAAGGAAAGAAGCTGTATCCAAGTCATGGAGGGTGCGCAACACAACCTGCCCGACGCCGACTCGCAGAAGGCGGCAGAATGCATCGCTCGGCTAGCAAGCGCACTGACGGAGAAAGACCTGCTTCTCGTGCTGATTTCAGGTACGGTAACAAGTTACAACTCGTATATCCTATATTGTAGTTATATACATATAAGCTATACATAATATTTATTGGCTAAACCACTGAACACCTACTGTCACTGTTGTTGAAATGTAGGTGGGGGCTCTGCGTTGCTACCCACACCCATCTCGCCAATAACGCTGCAAGAGAAACTGGATGTCACACGCAAATTGGCAGCCGCCGGCGCCACCATTCAGGAGCTCAACACGGTGCGGCGCGCCTTATCCGTGTTAAAAGGCGGAGGACTTGCACAGTGCGCTCACCCTGCTCAGGTTAATTTATGCTTTTACTTAGACTGTTTTTTGTTGTTGTTGTTGTTTTTTAAAGGAGATCCCTTTAAGGGATTGTAATTAGCTTAACTAAATTAACAAATAATAAATTAACATTATTATCACTCATTGACCACATCCTGCTTTCAGGCTATATACAAACACATTTGGGTATTAAAAAATGTTCTCTAATAAAAAGAACACCTCTCCAACTGTTTTGTTTGCCAAATTGAGAGAAACACTGACAAAATTTTGGAAGTAATGTACCGGTACAATGCTTTTCAGTTTAGTGAGTTTTCTTTTCATCCAAAAACAAGAATATTTGATTGCATTTCATGTTCATTCATTGAGTGTGATTTTTCGTTTTTATCCAAAAGGCCTTTGAATTTATTTGTTGTTATAAAAGACACTAGAAAACACTAGAAAATGGTAACTTTCATTATAGAACTTAAGGTGTTTTATTTAATACATCTTTTCTATAAGAAGAGAATTTTAGTTCAATTTCTCTTTTTATAAAAAAAAAAAAAAAAGTACAGTATATGTTAATAAAAAGCTCTCAAAATGCGGAGGTGCATGCTTTTAATTTTTTCGATTAGTATATTTGTCTTTTTATACCATGGGTATAAAAAATTATTTTACTAGTATTTGAAAAGATGACTGATTTTATTAGTTTTATTTAGGTAATTAATAAAAATAAAGATCCCCGTGTTTCATTTCCCTGCGACCCTTGTGAGGAATAAGCGGTCAAGAAAATGGATGTTTCATTTCAGTGAGTTTAAAAAAAATATATATATATATATATATATATATATGAATAAAAGGCTTGTGTTGTTGTGTGTTTTTTTTTTTTTTCATTTTTGTGGTATCTTTCAGCGTGCACTGTTCTGTCCAGGTGGTGGCGTTGATTCTGTCAGACGTGATTGGTGATCCGCTGGACCTGATAGCAAGCGGCCCCACAGTGCGAGGTCCGGTATGTCGTGAGGAGGTGCTGGCGGTCCTTGAGCAATACGGCTTGCTGGACTCTGCCCCTGCCTCTGTGAAGGAAGTTCTGGGTAGACTTCGTCCGTATCAAGAAACTGAAACAGAAGAGGAAGGGCATGTTCTCAATGTGGTGATCGGCTCCAACAGCGTTGCCCTCCAGCATGCGAGCCGCCGGGCGCTTGAGCTGGGTTTCCACCCAATTGTGCTATCACCGGGAGTGTGTGGTGACGTGAGGTCAGTGTCCCGTCTTTACGGCCTTCTGGCCCGCTTTGCCTGCTCATGTCAGGAAAATTCGTCGGAGCTCGCCGCAGAGGTGCTGAAACTGGGACTGGAGGTGGGAGTGGAGACCGGAGACCTTTATCGCGTCATGCAGAGTTTGGACCAGGCCCGTTCGCAGGGACGGGGCGCCACGTGCGTGCTGGCGGGAGGCGAGCCCACCGTGGAGCTTTCGGGTGAAGGTCGTGGGGGTCGCAACCAGGAGCTGGCTATGAGAGTCGGACTGGAGCTGAGAGGCTTTCAGCCCCCGCTAGACAGTCCCGTCTTCCTAAGTGGCGGGACCGACGGTCAGGACGGGCCCACCGAGGCGGCGGGTGCCGTCACGGATGCGAGCTTGTACGGAAACGCCCAAAAACAAGATCTGGACGTGGTCAGCTTCCTTAAAAACAACGATTCCTTTACTTTTTTTTCACGTCTCTCTGGTGGACGCAACTTAGTTGTCCCAGGTTTGACCTGCACTAATGTCATGGATGTGCACATCCTGCTAATTCCAAGTAGTGCCAAAGAGGACTGAAGGGATAACTTGAGCTGAATCCACTACAGTGAACCTTTGCCATTCTTGGAGGTTATCGAACAATTCATCAATGTTGCGATGTTCTCTGCATTTTACGCTCACAAATGAAGTAACATTATATCAAAGAGTAAGTTGGTATTCTTTGAAAAAGTTCACTGAGAGTATGTAGGTCTATTGAAATTTTAAGTGAAAGTATTCAATAAAAGGGACCCTCTGTTTTACTGTTTATCAATACTATTTTTGTATTTATATTTCAAATATTAACATGTAACAATAAGTTAACTTACATGCTCAATCCATGCATGTCTTTTAAAAATCAAAATCATATTGTATTTGTGTGCAACATCAGAAGCACTCAAACATTTTGGGGCATCTTTTGCCACGAAAGATGATGCACAGCCATCTACCTCCACAGGTCATACAGTATATCTTATTATTGTAATAAGGTTCCGTTAAGTTTTTTTATTCTGTTGATTTCCTTCATTTTAAATATTTACCGTTGCGCTATCTACTGTGCTCTAAATTTGAATAAACAGTTTTTATTATATCTCTGGATGCTTTTGCATGTCAGCTCTCATGTCTTTTTAAATATCGTCAAACAGGTTTGAGAATGTTTACCAAAGAAAAAACGACAGGATCGTTTTACATGAAGTATGTCACGGTTTTTATTCAAAGTGGGGGATAATAATAAGGCTCTATTTGAAAGTGTGCAATAGTTCAATGCCTGTTAGGGTTCATTGTATTTACTGTATGCTTTTATTTTATTGAGGTAGAGTTTAAACTTATGTGCAATACATTCTATTAATGGAATTATAATACTTTTATGTTTGAGATGCACAATGATGCAGTGACTTACAGTATTACACATAAAAATGTTTTTGTTTTTTTGAAATAAACACACGATGCTGCATTTTAATGTTGGTCAAGATGGTGGTACGTATAGAGCGATGTATTTTCAGGTGGTATTTGGTTATTTAATGGGTGACCCTAATAGAAGATTGTTTACTAAGACCATCTGTGAGTGAATCATGGCATCTAAAGTTTGATTATCATTTTAGGAAAGCAGGGCTTCCATTCACTCCTGCTTAATATTGGCTCACATCTCTACAAAGCTGCGATAACCAGTTCAGGGTGTACCCCGCCTACTGGCCGACGCCAGCTGTGATAGGCTCCAGCGCCCCACCCCATATGGATGGATGGAACTGCAAAATCTACAGGAGACTGGTTTTACTAAAGAGTGAGTTGAGATACTACAAAGAATCACAGACACATTTTCAATCAATTTTGTATTTACAATCCTGTTTTCCAGTAGCATGTCCTGCTTATATGAACTGATGATACACCCTTAATATATAAAAAAAAAAAGGTCAGAATTTGAAGGTGCATTCATGTCCCTGGGAGTTTTAGATGTCCAGCTAATCCCTATGAGACTTGAATGGTTCCCCCGCTGTGCCACCCCTGCAAAAATTACAGATTAACATTAGGCTCCACAAAAAACGACAACATAGAGAAATGATAATAGTGTGAGGACTCGGATACATACCATCTGCCGACGCCAGGTGTTGTGTCAGGTGTTCCCCCGTTCTGTCCGCTTCCTGAACGCAACAGCAAGTCATCAAGTTAGCTAACACCGCTAACGTTAGCAACCAGATGGGAGATGTGCAGAAACACAAATACTCACCCTGCCGATAATACATGTCGTTCACCGTGTTCCCGTAAACCTTCCAAGCGAAGTGAATAGCTAGGAGACTGAAAATCAACCAACTCAGGAGGATTTTGAATATGGAGACTCTCAAGTCGTTGGCGAGCCAGTCCTCCACGAATTCGGACAGAAACGACAAGCAGCTGTCGGCGATACGGGACAGAAACTCAAAGTCCCAAGGCTCCTCCATAACACCAAATTACTTTCCAGCCTTGGTCGAGTAAATAGAGAAAGTATTTTTGTCGAACATCGCTCGCTCCGTAGAACAACAATCGCCTGAGCGACGGAAGCTACGCTCCGGAAGAGAGATGAGTGATACGAAGTGACGGAGTCGTATCCCCGCCCCAAATAATATTTACCTATAATGTAAATGAATTATTCCAGAATTATTTCTCATATCATGTTGCTTTCCTCACATTGTAGAAAGATTCTCAAACATGTTTAGTACATTTTTGCTGAGAATGTAAATACATTTTTCTTTGAAAGAGACTATTACGTCTTTTACGTTGCGTACTTACCGTGGTGGATACTGGATAGGATTTGACGTAAGTTACGTAGAACATTTCAAAATGAAGCAAACCAGTGTCAAAAGCATGAATAAGGAATAATTCTTGCGTATTATTATTCCAAAGTTGTATAATCAAAGTTTTGAGAAAAAAACCCGGTCGTCAAAAGTTCGACGTTTCAGAAGAAGAATTTGCTCTTGCCGCCGTTTTAACCATACCTTGGAGGCGGGGCTGCTTGGAGCCAACACGCATCCCGATTGGCCAAATCAACGGTGACGTCACAGTATCCGGATGCATCTCCTGCGGTAAAGAGGAGCATTTGTTTTCTTATCACTGACGGCTGCTTTTCAAGCCCGACGACCACCGAGACTTCAGTAGCAGTTTAGGAATTCATCTTTCGTATGTACACAAAAAAACGTAAGTTCTACCTTTTGTTGTGATTCCAATTACAGGCTCACTTGTTATGGCGACTGTTAAGCCGGGGCTTAAATTCTACTGTGAGTTTGTGTGTGTCGCTTGCTAGCAGGTTGCGCTAGCTTCTGGCATCAATTTTCAATCACTTCAGTCACATATATGCTAAGAATTGAATATAACCCTTCACCGGCGTGTGTTCGCTCCCACCACACGCAAAGGTGCAACTGAAGGCTAATTATTAACGAAAGGTTACCACGAAGTCACTCAGCTTTATATGCGTGTTTGTGGTGGGGTATTATCTAGACGTGCAGAGCGAATTCCACAGTGTACTCAATGTGATAATACTCAACCAGCAGCTTTTCTCTGTCGTCATGTGACGCCCCGCTAATATAATTGCTGACATTCATTGATGCTGCCGTTCAAGAGTCTTGGGATATCTGTTATGACACGACCGCAGATTATGATAAAGTTGTCACGCGAGATGCCAGAAAACTCCACGTGTGTAATTGATTATTTTAGTGTGCGTGTTTTTTGTGTGCAATGCTGCAGAAGAAATAATACGTGAGAAGAGGACAAGTGTGACGATAACCATAGATCAGGTATTGGAGCTTACCAATAGACTGGAAAGCATCTAGGTGCTCAGTATCCAATAATTTTTTGCAATGCTTGTCCATATTAAGGCCTCGGGAGCCTATCCCAGTAGACAAACATGCATGTTTTGGTGGATGTGGGAGGAACCCATGCAAACTCCATACAGGTGGACCGAAGCCAATATTCAAACCCAGGACCTCTTTACTGTGAAGCAGATGGGCTAACCACTATATCACCATCTTGCCAGCTATTTTATTTGTCATTTTCTTCCCCCAATTCTCCAGAGACTGGGATGGTATCATGGACATGGACAATCATCAAGAGGGAGCGACACAGGGACTCAAGATTTGTGGTCCACCCTTAGAAGTTAACACAGCAGGTACAGTAGTCTTCCATATATTTGTGGTTCACAATTCTCCAAATTTAGTTTAAAGTTTAGCCTGTTTTTTTTTTTTTTACTAGCAGTTATGCAGAGTCTTCTCTACACCATGACCCCGGGCTGAACGGTTTTTGGAAAAGATTGAATTGAGATTTCTTCATGATTCTTCATGATTCATGATTTTCTTCAAAAAAAGATATCTATTGCTTGCCGTCATACATGTATTAAATATAAGTATGTGTAAAAAGTTGATGTGAAAAAAAACAATCTTTTTAAGCACCAATGTTTAAAATGCTGTAATAATGTAAGATTGTAAGATTGATTGATTATATGTCAATATTTTTTCCCTAGTTTTGTAAGATTTAACATCACTGATGACATCGGCCGTAACAGATGCATCTCTAGATACTAATTAATTGTAATATTAATTTTGGACCTCATTGATTAGCTTGACCTGTCAGCAAGGAGCATGCCGCTTCTGATCGGTGAGCTTGGTGGGGATAAGAGTGCTTTTAAAAAAAATACTACTATTAATAATAAAGTAGCTTTAACGATGACAAAATTGCGTTGTCTGAGATTGCGATTTCAGTCCAAAAACGAGAAAACGCTCAGCCCTACCATGAAGCTATTTAAAAAAAAAAAAAAAAAATGTCCATGGACCTCCTTATGACATATTCTATTTGCCATTGTGGTTTTATCTCAGCAGACACCCTTGCAACCTCACTTTCGCTTTTGGGGAATCATATGTTTCCTGATCTAGTGGCCAGGAAGGCTGCCCATGAAGAGGAGCGCACACAAGATGTTTCAGAAGAACAACCTGACACAGAAGGCTCTCTTCCTCCCCCGGCGACCGAGCCGAAAAGCGAGGAGCAACAGGACGACATGCCAGACGGCACGCAAAGGGACTCTGAAGAGTTTGTCGTCACCATGCTGGCCAAGGCCAAGCTGGAGGAGCAAGGCCTCGGCGTGAAGGGCCGCTCGTCGCCCCTTCTGGAGGCGGGAATTCAAGAATCTCCACCCGCCGGGCACGGCGCGTCCCACCGCGACGAGGACGTGACGGCGGAAAGCTGGCGGCGGCACCGGAAGCACGTTTTTGTGCTGAGCGAAGCCGGAAAGCCCATCTATTCGCGCTATGGCAGCGAAGAAGCTCTGTCGTCTACGATGGGCGTCATGATGGCCCTGGTGTCCTTTGTGCAAAGTGGAGATAACATAATACGCTCCGTCTACTCAGGTGAGCGTCACGAAAATGTATCATCATGTCGCGTTATAGGTTGTTTTATTCCGCATGTGCTGTTTCTCTGTGTGTCCGTCAGAGGAGCATACAGTGGTCTTCCTCCAGAAAGGCCCCCTGGTCTTGGTGTGCGTTTCCAGCAGCCGGCAGTCAGAGCAGCAGCTGCGCGGCGAGCTCCTCTACGTCTACTACCAGATCATCAGCATGCTGACGCAGGCCAGCATCTCACGCATCTTCGAGCACAAGAAGAACTACGACCTGCGGCGGCTGCTGGCAGGCTCAGAGAAGATCCTGGATGGACTCCTGGATCTGATAGACTCTGACCCAAGCTTCCTTCTGGCGGCCGTGCATTGCTTGCCCCTGGCCTCCTCCCTCAGGGACTCCCTCAGCCAGATCTTGCAGAAGGCCATCACTCCGAACCTGGTCTTCTCCATCCTCATCGCCAAGAACCAGCTACTGACGGTGGTGCAGGAGCGGGCGGTCATCGACGACGCCCGTCTGGAGCCCGCCGACGTCCACCTGCTGCTCAACCTCATCGGCGCCTCCTCCGCCTTCCAGGCCGGCGAGATCTGGACGCCCATCTGCCTGCCGCTCTTCAACCCCGACTGTTACTTTTACGCGTACATCTCGTACCTGGACCCGCCCGAGTGCACCGTGTGCCTGCTGCTGCTCTCCACTGACAAGGAGGCCTTCTACGCCGTGGCCGAGTGCAAGCGGCGCATCGAGGAGGCCATGGCGGCGCAGGGCTCGCTGGGCCTCATCGCCAAGGCGCAGTCATACAGCGTGAGCCAGGTGGGCGTCGCCGACCTCAGGCACTTCATGTACAAGCCCTTCGATGTGCCCGACAACCACCGCCAGCTTACACAGTTCACCAGGTCTGTCAATCTTTTATTCTTTTTGCTGTGGTGTTCTGTAGTGTGTGTCCTCGTTATCTCCCCAGCCAATCACAGGTGAGCTGGAGGCCGTCTTAGCTGAGCATGGAGGCGGTCCTGGCTAGATTTGTGCACCTGACGAACCATATTTGTATACAAGACAATTAAAAAGTCAATTTTCTTCTGTGCATTCTTGTGTTTGATCTTAACGGTGACTTTGTTGACCCCTCCAGCCCCGAGATGGAAGCTCCGTACCACACAGAGGAGGAGAAAATGAGGCTTTTGGACCTTTACCGTTACATGCACAGCCGCATCCACAGCAGCTCTCGACCCCTCAAGCTCATCTACCACGTGGCCGAGAGGGAAACTCTGCTAGCGTGGGTATGTACCAGACCATAATAGTTTTATTTATTTATTTAGTTATTTATTTATAAATATATGAGTTAGGTTTTGTTTCTTTTTACTTTTTGTTTCTCAGATTCAGATAGTTTTGATTTTATTTTTATTTTTTTTAATGTTTCATTTTAGTTTACATTTTAATTGTTTAGTTTTTAGAAGATTTCTTTTTCATTTTAATATTTTTTTTTATTTGTATTTTTCTAATTCTAACAGCATCAATTTGCCATTCCAATTTAAAATCACTGCCCAAGTTTTTGAGATTGTTGGCTATAGATAAGGCCTCAGGGGCCCCAAATCAACAGGGTGGGTCCAAACTGGGACCAAACACCATTACTTCTGTTTTCTTTTCATTGAAATTCAAAAGATTTAGTGCTATCCAGGCCTTAATTTCCTCCAGACAAAGTGGCCTTAAGGAGAAATCATTCTTTTGACTCAGTGCAGTATAGATTTGACTGTCATCTGCATAGCAGTGAAAGGAAATATGATAAGATATGTATGTAAGATAGTGCAGCAAATACAATAAAATCAGCAGGAGCCCCAAAATTGAACCCTGTGGATCTCCGTACTACAGCGGGGCAGAGTAAGACACGGCAACCAAGGCTAACACAAAAAGCTCCATCTGCCAGGTAGGATCTAAACCACTCTAGAGCACAGTGTCTTAAACCCGCAGCATGTTTAAAATACACCAA
Organism: Festucalex cinctus; assembly: GCF_051991245.1. Classification (NCBI taxonomy): domain Eukaryota; kingdom Metazoa; phylum Chordata; class Actinopteri; order Syngnathiformes; family Syngnathidae; genus Festucalex; species Festucalex cinctus. The sequence continues at coordinate 22,980,977 of NC_135418.1, read as the reverse complement.
AAGACAAACTGCTGTTGATTATGACCAAAACTGATTTACCAATATATGGAAAAACCTTCTGAAAGAAATGAAGAGAAACAGCAGCAGCATAGCATGACCACAATGTTGAAGCAGTTCTGTTAAGGTTTAAGGATTGTTGTTTGGTTACTTCATGCAGGTGACGAGTAAGTTTGAGCTGTACACGTGCTTCAGTCCGCTGGTGACCAAGGCGTGCGCCATCACGGTCATCACCAAGCTCCTCCGCTGGATCAAGAAGGAGGAGGAGCGCCTCTTCATCAGGTACCCACCCAAGTACTCTACCACGCCCAACCCCGCCAAGAGCTCGCGGGGAGCCAAGGCGGAACAGACGGACTCAGCCGACAACGGCTTCCTATCCTTGCTATGAGGGGACCCACCGAATGCTACATTTTGACACTCGTTGCCATTGGATGCAAAAGCCGAGGTAGGAATATCTTTTAATTTTAAGCCGGAAGCGGCGACAGATGGACGGAGCTATTTAAGTGGTTTTACTTTGTTTTATCAACTATGAATGTATCGCACGGGAGACTTCTTTAACAGGATTATGCAAGTGGAGGTGGATAAACAGGAACATCCTTGCAATAAAACATCACCCCCCCCCTAAATAAACAAATAAATAAATAATAAATTAACCCACAATTGGTCATGAGATAAAATGATGATGATGATGATGATAATAATACATGGATTATTTGTCTTTCATCAATATAGTACAACCCTTAGAGGACTTAAGAGAGAATTGGGATCACATAGAAAATTATATTACAAGAATACATTGTTAAACTAAAATCATAGTTGCCAAAGTCATATTTGAATGTCTTTGAGAAACGAAAAAACAACAAATTCAACAAGAACAGTCCAGTTGCCTCGATTCATCCTTTGCGGATTAATATGACCTGGGTGAACCACAATCTACATGTTATTGACTTGATGTGACAGTACGTTAAAAATGACTTAGTCAATTCTGTAAGTAGGCTAATGATACGTTTCCTCAATTTAAAAAAAAAAAAGTTATATTTTTGCGAAAACAAATGTTATTTTGTTTTAGGTTTAAAAAAAATTTCAATTAAAAATGTTTTTGTTTTTTTTTTCAACATTTTTTGAAATTAGATTTTTTTTTTCTGGAAAAACAAGCTGTGGTCTTTCAAGAATAAAACTTTTTCAGGGTAAAAAGTTATTTCGGAGGGAAAGTCGCGAACTTGCGAGAATTGTCATATTTTTCAAGAATAAAGTACATTTTCAAGATGAAAGCTTGTATTTTTTTTCAACAAAAATAGTTTTTTTCTCACACGGAAGTTCTATTTTTTGTGAATTAATTTTTCTCAAAAAATTTTTTTCCCCACAAATACATAGAAATACATATTCTCGTAGGATTTTGACTTTTCCCCTTGAAAAATCTTTTTTTTTTTTTTTCTCAAGAAAATCTAACCTTTTTTTTCCCTTGTTAAATTGAAACTAACGTGGTATTATTGATTGTGGTATTGATTGCCTTCGGTAACTTTTCTTCTCAGAGAACATAGCTTTTCGTAGGAAAAAACAATATTCTCCTTTTGTTAAAATGCAACTGTTTTCTCCCCCAAAATACAACTTAATAGAGATCAAGATTGTTATTGTGTCTCTTCCGTTTTTTTTTGTGTTTTTTTGGACTGTTCTAAAATAACCACAAAAAAAAAGTTTTTTTTTTTTTTTTTTCTAATTGGTAAAAATATTGGCGTGATATAATTATTTTAATGTTCCCTTAATACTCCCTTGTAGGTCAAAAAATCTAAAATCTCAACCACGGGACATTTGTCTGTTACAACTCACCATATTTAAGTTTTCATCAGCAGGACTCAAGCTATCTGTTACCCTTGCAAAGTGTTTGTGTAGAAAACTCTGGATACTTTCTTCTATGTTATGTTTTGTAAAAGGTGCTCTTTTACAGCAGCCTCATCATTCATATGTCGATGTTGTCACTTTAAATAGTCTTAAGATTCTATGACTATGATAGTATTAAGAAATACCCCCTACCAGGTTGCACTAGTACATAAGTGTTAAATGTGCGTAGTGGGTTTGTTGTAACTACGTGCAGTTATACAATCACAAAAAAATAAACATTGTTGAAGTCGTACTAAGAAGTCTTATTGGAACATGATTGTTTTTATGGAACCTTCACAATTTCATGCAAAATTGGAGGATGTATCGAGGGATATATGGTGGTCATCCACAATCGAGTGTGTGTTGTTGAAAAACAAAGTCAAGTATTCGGTTGATTCAAACAGCTTTTAATTGTAGTGTGAGAAAATATGGCCTCTTGCAGACAGAGATCTGCCAGGGAAAAGAGAACCTCAGGAAGGCTCAGATCTTGTGCTGTGACTTTTTTATTTTTTTTTTTTTATTTTTTTTTTTTTAAAGAAAACCTTCAGACATGTCGTTATGGTTACAAAGAGCTACGAAGCGTTGTACACACAAAAATGTCTTTTTCCCACAATTGACTGCCTTTGCTTTAAAATAACACTCTCAACTGCTGTTTTTTTTTCCTTTTTGTTTTTATAAATTAAAATTCTAAAATGGCATTCATTTTTAAATTACTTCCTGTTAGCCGGTATAAACAAACATTTACATATATACAAAACTATACACATGCACCTTTTACTATGCTTAGTAATCAGAATTGCACTATATGTGCCACGCACACGCGCACACACACACACTGGAGCCAGTTTGTGCTTTTCAAGTCGATTTAAAAAGTCGCTCGACCGCAGTAGTCTTTGTATGCACTTACAGGTACTCCACATACACTTTCACAATATGGAAAAACATAATTACAGACTACAAGTCCCACGTAATGTATATCACATCATGGCTGGGCTACAATATACTATGTTCTGGAGAGGGAGGGGGTGTTCACTTTAAATATCAATTAAATACAATTTTACCAGGCAGATGCGAATGCAAATATGCTTATTACACGCTACTGTAGTTCAAAATATCTACCACACAAATATGATAAAAAATAACAGTTTAAAGCAACAACAATTTTTTTTTAGTATGGCACTTTGATGGCCTCATAAGGAGCATTACAAAAATGTGAAAATCGTACAATGACACAATCTTGCAAGAATATTGTTTTGAGACTGAATTAATTTTTCTACAAATAAAGTGCTACTCTTAGGAGAATAATTTCATCATTGTACTTGATTCCATTTTTTCAAAGTTTTCATAATTGAATTTCAACTTAAATCTCATTTAACCTTTTTCTCCCTAAAATCACGTTTATATTAAAAAAAATAAAAATTAAAAACATTCTCTTGAGATTTCAACTGCCCCTTTGATATCAGATTGCCCTATATACTATGGGAGAGTACTTTTACTTTTAATTTTTTGCTACATTATGCATCCAGTGGCTTATGTCCCTTAGGAAAGGTGCTTAAAACATCACCTCTACAGCTAGTAAAGATTTTATGACAGCAACAGACTTCACATTATTTCCTGTAGGAAAAATTGATTTGAAATTGGAACAACTTGGAAGTCAACCACAGCAGATTGTTTTCAGAGGTTCCGATGTAATGTTATCGCATATCTTCTATTTATAATAGTGTGAGTGTTTAAGTCCAGCCATGAAGCGAGAGTCAAGTGAAACTTGAAACTTTCAAAATACAATCTAAATACATGTTTCCCTTTTTCAGAGTTCAATATTTACAAGTCTTCAATAACTTTGGCCAAATGTCAAAATAAAAACTCAAAGCGATGGGTAGTTGTGTCACATCCCTCCCACTTCTCCGCCACCATTTACTAGGGGTGTGAATTGCCTAGTACCTGACGATTCGATTCATATCACAATTCACAGGTCACGATTCGATTCGATACCGATTAATCCCGATACGAATTTATGTCGATTGTTGCGATTTTTTCCATTCAAATTTAGAAAATACTAATCAGTAAGCTTGTAGAGTGTAAGATTTATATGAAAATGTATTATTTATCTGAAATTTCAGTCTTATAGAGGTTGTAATCTGTTTCATGTTTGAACAGCATTAAAATAAAATATTAAGGCTTAATGTTCCGTTCATATAACATTCTTCCATGCTCAAGGTGTGAATCCTAACCCGAAGTCAGACGTTTTGTTGAATATTTTTCCATTAAAAATGGAAGTTTAAAAATCGATTCACACACAAAAAAAAAATCGATTCAGCCGATTATTGAATCGATTCGAGAATTGCGCAATGTAGTATCGCGATATATCGCCGAATCATTTTTTTTTTTAACACCCCTACTATTTACCCTTCTTGAGCACCTGCAGAAGTTTGTGTTTTGTTTGAAGTTCAACAACACCGCCGCTCCCGAAAAAATTCATATAAAGTTGGAGGTGGGTGTGAAGTTGAGGTTGCCTCGGATTCGGTTCAAATGCATCATGGCCCGGTCGTACGCCGTGTGCACTGACTTGCGAACACTTGGCTTCTTGCCTTCCATCAGACGCAGTTTGTCCACTGTGTCGTCCATTCCCATGGGCAGCAGTTTATCCCGGGGGAGCCACTGCCTGAAAATTAAGGGGGACCAATTATGGACAATTGACATTTGAACTAATGTACTACCGGTATATACACAATGTGTTTTTTTATGTTTGGTTTGTTTTGTTTTGTTTTTGGCGTGCCTGCAAGTGGTGTACTATAATTATATGAATAAGTGCAACATTTTGCAATAAATAAAGAACTGTTCATTAATCATGATTTCAATATAAATAAAGAATAATCTTTTATTTTATTTTTTTTCCTTTGACCGCCCAATCCTACACTTACCTGCTCAAATGCTAGGATCGTTTAAATATGTTCCAGTATTAATTTGATCTTTTAACCGGTCCCGTACAACTCAATATCTGGAGTCGGGCCATTCCGGATCTTACCAGGTCCTTTTGGTGTCAAAGAAGAGCACCAGGAAGAGCTTTTGTCCGGCCTCCGTCCCCCTCCAGTCGCCCAGCTTGAGCACCTCCACGGGAGGCACTGGGATGGGAATGCCGTTGTGGAGTAGTCCTTCCTGGGGCATGTCTGGGTCAACGATCTGCCACAGTGAAGGGCATCTATGAACAATCGCTCTTTCAGCATCTCGGCGGAAGCGTCGCAAGGTTCTTTCTCACCATGGCCGGGTATGATGGATAGCCTCTGCATTTGGCCCACACCAGATCTAGAGGGGCCAACTCCGTCTCGCTGTCTGGACAAAGAAGTGTCGGCTTGCCTGCGGACAACATGTGGAAACAAAGACGGTTGATTTGGATTTGAAGACTTGATTATTAATGAGTCATTCTCAACATGTGTGAATGTGGGCTCACTCTAGTGGTGTGTGACAGAATTTGAATTAAACGTTCAAACTGTAAAATAATGCTACAGTGGTTAAATTTATTTTTTTTTCTTTTGTAACTCCAGTACATTTGTTATAAATCTATTTCCAATGCAATATGCTACATATAACCTTGTAAACAGTTTGGTTTTAAGTACTAATATTCAATGTACTTTGACGTACGAATGTCAGAGACACTTTATTAAGACACAAAGGAAATGTTTTGTCTCTGGTACGTGCATGTCAAGATGTCTTCAAAGTGGTGAGTAGTTTTACTTATTTTAGAAAGAGAATTGAAAAAGTCAAGTTGCAAGATCTAAAGGCATAAATACACACACATTATCATATTGCCGTGTATGTGGCATAAGGCCATAATGTACTGTAACCTGACAATACAAACCCAATTCACAGATGTCTCTGTTGTCGCTGATGGGATCCTTGGCCAGAGCGGGTTTCCCTCGGCTGCGTTTGGGAGGCGACGCCATGCAACTGGACGCAAACAGAAATAACGCTTTTATTCCACGTCAACGGGCACCAGCAGAAGGTAAGTGTGCGGCGCTCACTTCAGTTTTGTGTCTTCGTCGTGTTCCTCTGAGACGTGTTTTCCATTTGTTAGGTCTAAACATAAAATTAAAAAGAAAATTGGCGACTGTTCCAAATTATCATTAAAATGTAATGCCTTAAAAGCAGGGATGGTCGCGTACTGATACCATGTATCGTATGATTGTATCGGGCCGATACTACCCTTATTTCAAGGTATCAGTAATCGCGACGGCGGTCATCCGCACTTGTCTTTCTTTACTATTATCTGTCATTGTTTTTGTGCATTTTTTTTTTTTTTGTGGAAATTTAGATTTTAAGCACTAGTTGTATCGATACTTGGGATCAATAGCCACTATTCCTACTCAAAAGTTGAGTACTGGTCTAAAAAAAAAAAAAGTGATGTCGAACATCCCTGCTTGAAAGTTCGGCAATTTACAATTTCTTATGAACTCACCCAAAATGGTTGATTCAAACCATAATGATTGAATTGTGACAGTAATGCTCGCTCAATTTTTTTTTTGCTAGTTACTCTTGTCCATCTGTCCAGCATGTCATTCAAATTTAGTAGTAATTAGGCAAAGTCTTGAGGATAAGTAATGAAATAACATTCAGGAAATGACCCTAAAATGGCTGCTTTAAACCAAAATGGCACACTTCCTCTATTTTTTTTATGGGCATGGGTTCTTGAAACTTTTGTTGTAGGTCTATTCATGGTAGACATACCAAATTCAATACTGCTAAGTTGATTACAAAAAGACGTTTCCCCATTTGAGGAATCCACAAGTCATTGCTCACCTCCCACACCCGAGTGCTTGTCCGCCTCGCTGTCTGAGCTGTGTCCTCGAGACCTAAGGTGGCGCGAAGAGGGCGAGGGAGGAGTGGGTGGTAACGCGGTGATGTTGGCGGGTGAATGCGAGGCGGCGGTGACGCCGTCCAATCCATCGGGTGGATCCTCTGCCGCTTTGCCGTTCTCCTGCGGCGACTTCTTTTTGCTGACTCTGGCGCCATTTTTGGCCTTCTTGAACAGGACGGACGTGCGTCGCCCGACGCCCAGTGCGGACAGAACCGGCGGCGTTCCCAGCGGCGTGCCCTCGTGCACGGCCTCCGGTCGGGAAGACGGCGTCTCGCCCACTTCGGCCTCGTCCTCACCCTGGCTTTTGCTGCCACTTCGTGACGATCTCTGGCGCTTATAGGAGCGGCCGGGCGACCGCCGGCCTCCCGTTACGATGCCCAGGACGGGCGGTTCCAGAGGAGCGTCACCTGGCAGCGGCGACGATGCCGGACACGTAAGTTCTAAGACGGGAGGGGAATCATCTGTACGAGGAAAGACATATCGTCATGAATAATAATAATAATAACTTGATCAGTGTTGTGCGGGGGTTGTAAGTTTTTGCATGATCTCTTTGTAATTTAAAAAAAAAAAAAAAAAAGATTTCACGCATCACCTGCGGACACAACTCCATTATCCACAATCTTCCGCTTTGCCTTCTTCTTTTCCTTCGTCTCCTCTTCATCGTCTTCTACTTCCTCCTTGGTATTAAGCGTTTGCGTGTTTTGCTGCTGCTGGTTCACCTTCTGCCTCAACGTGTTGATTTCTCGCCGCAGCAGTCGAATGCGTTTGGTTCGCCCGCCGCTGGTCCGCATGGACGTCACCACGTCTAGTTTGTCCAGCAAGGCCTTGAGCTGCTCGTCCATGCTCAAGTGAAGCCTGTTGTCGGGGTCCAAGAGGGAGTCAACTGGTTGGGAAGGAAAATAAAAGCGTAAGTGCGCATTTAACTCATTTGCTCCCAAAAACGTATAAATATGTTCTATTTTAAATGTATTAAGTGTCCCAAAGATGTATTTTACGTTTTTTTTTTTAGTTTTTTTTTTTTATGCTAGAGCATAGAGAAGGCTTTGATGCAGCCTCTCAACTGCTGAAAAAAATGGTAGTTAAAAAAAACGTCCTGCAGATGGCAGCAGAGTATAATAGATCAACTAGGGCCATGATGAAAATAAGCTGTTTCCCTACAATTTTAAGCAGATCAATGATGAAAATTAGCTATATACTAATGCTAAACAGATAGAAATATATTTTTTCCTGATGTTTTTATAGCAATAGAACACAATATTCTGTGGACCTTGCAAATCAGTCAAAATCCAGAAAAATAGCCGGGAGCGAAGGGGGTTGCTTCAGTGAAAATGGCTGCGAGTGAATGACTTAAGAATGTCAGCCGAGGCAAACGAAACCTTAACCGACCAAATGGTGCCTCACCGTCATCCCAGGTGCACTGCTGAAAGCCGTGCTTGTTGGGAGACTCGGGCAGGTGCATGCCCGTGCTCGGGTCCAGGCCGATGCTTTGCGACTGCCTGTGGGCGTGGCGCAGAACGGCCCCGCCCACCTCGCGCAGCTGCAAGGCCGTTTTGTGGAACATGGTGTCCTTAGAGTTGTACTTGAGGCAGTTGGAGATCATGAGCTCAAAGTCCTCCTCCAGGTCGGCCACAGAGCAGTAAGCGTGTCCCTCCAGCTTTGCCCGCATGGTGGAAAGGTCCATGGGATGCGATACGAACTCCAGGTAGTCTGGGACCTCGGGAATGATTCGAATGACAATGTGAGCCGGGTCCAATCATAAGGAAAGTTTTAAAAACGGGCACATAATTTAATAATTTTCGAGATTCTGATTCCCGCTATATGCACCAACCTCTGATAGATTGACGGGCTGAGAGAAGATTTTGGCCGTGTCTTTCTCCTGCAGCTGCTCCAAGGTGGTCCGCAGGAGGACCAGTGCCGGCGTCAACTTCAGCTCGGTGGCAGCCTGCTGAATTTTCATCTGAAAGGGAAATCCAAGGGTTTGAATGCAAAGACTTTGGTGAGAACTCCCGGCAAAATTCCACCCGTGACCCACCTGTTCGCTCTTTAGCCGCTCTCGCTTGCGAATGAGTTCCACCAGAAGTCTGGCTCTTTCCAGGTCTTGCCTCAACTTCTGCCAGTAACGCAGCTCCTCTCGGGCAGCACACAGCTTCTCATTAGGTTCCTTCTGAATTACACATGAAGATACTAATTTTAAACACGTGCTTCCCCGTTCAGTGTTTCATTTATTGGGCCATAGCACATACTATTTCATTAGAACACGGTGTCATGGTACACCACTGAATAAATATCACACAAATTAGACTATTCTCCCAATATTTGCTCATAGAGACCAAGCTCTGTTTTAAATTGCAAGAAATTGACTCCTAAAATACACAACTACCTATCGTTGCCACAAGACGGCAGCACCAAGAAGCCTAAACTAAATGAAACTCAACATTGTTCTGACAACAAGATGCCACATGATGCCAAAGCAATACTATGCACAAAACAAGCGGATAATGCGTTTTTTTAAACGAATAATAAAGCATACGTTCTACAAAATCTGCCAGTCATTACAACATAGCAACATTATTTGTAGGAAATAATTTTCAGACCAATCAAGTGAAACTGGATTATGTCTCACGGCATACCTGATAATCTCGCTTGGCAATCACTTTTCTAGATTATCTTTTCCAACATTCTTTCCTCACCTGTTCGGCAGTCCGGTGGGCCTGCATGTGGGAGTGAAGTCGACGGATTAAAGGCATCCCATTGCGTGACTGTCGCTTGAGTAGCCAGTAATTGTGAAGCCTCTGCATGAACTGATTCTTCCGCTGGACTTCTACTCCTGTGCAGATCTTGTTCAGCCTGTCGAGGACACATGAAATTCCCACAAGTACTCCTCATGACAAAAGGTAAGCAGAGCTGCAGTTTAGCGCATATTAGCACAAGCTAACAGTGTTTACAGTTCGAATGTTCATCTAATTTGGCAACGTGGCGGTGTGGTCTATTTGTGTGTCATTGCACAGATCCACACATTGATAAAGCAATTTGCTGGCTTATTGATGAAGTTCTACCTCCATGAGTGAAAATTCAATCGAATGTTAATTGCTGCTTGAAAATTAGCAAGTGCGGGTGTCATGCATGTGCCATTTAGTTGCAATCGGGACATGTTAGCACATTAGGAAACACATTTCATAATGTTTCCTTTCAATCAGATGTAAGAGGCTGCAGCTTCCCTTTCCACAGTATAGAAAATGAATGCATGGTGATCATCTCACCTGTGAGAGGGAATTTGAGGCACAAGCAGCACAGGCACATTGGAACGTCGCGAGGCCCCTTTCGTGCTCTTCTTCTTTTGGCCTTTGGCTGTCTTCTTCGCCGGCGGCGTGGGCGAGCTCTGAGTGTATGAACGCTGCCCCCTGTTTCCCCTGCCCCCCACCAGTCTCCCTTCCACCGACTCGTCGCCCGACCCATCCCGCCGGGACCCCACCGGGGAGTGGTGCTCGCAGAAGGCGGTCTTCTTCACAGAGAAGGTGGTCCCGTTAACGCTCGTCTCCCGGACGGGGTCGATTTTCATGTAGAGTCCGGCTTTCTGGGCGCAGGTGACGTGAAAGGCGCGGTAGCAGTTGGCTTTGTGGCACTGGATGGACGCGCCGCGGCCCTTTTGCTTGCACAGGTAGCAGGTGAGCTTCCAGCGGGCGGGGGGGATGTTCTTCACCCCCTCCACGGGTTCCAGGAAGACGGTGTTGGCGAAGCACACCTCCGGGATCCAGATGGCGCACACCACGTGGGCCCAGCGACCGTCGCTGGTCTGCTTGAAGGCACCTCCGCGGTTGGGACACAGCACGCAGTCGACGGGGCGGGAGGGCGACTGCAGGCAGCAGCGGCACAGCCACTGACCCTCGGGTACGTACGGCACGCCGTAGCACTCCTGGTGCACGGCCAGGTTGCAGATGTCGCAGAAGAGGATGACGTTGCTGTTCAGGCACTCGTCGTCCAGGCACACGCAGCAGAAGGCGTCCTCGTCCACGGCGCACTGCGCCAGCGCCTGGCTTCGGGACTCTAAGATGGACTCCCTCTCCAGGCGGTCAATCAGCAGCTCGAAGGTGTCGGCGGACACGGACACGTGGCCGTCGGACACTCGCTTCTGGTTCACCATCTCCAGCCAGGCCAGGTCTTCCTCGTCCATGTCGTACTCGGCCACTCTGTCCAGCTCCTCGCCGGACTTCTCGATGAAGCGGTAGTAGGCGGCGGGAAGGGGGGCGGCTTCCGGGGGGCAAACAGAGCCGAGCGTGCGGAAGGTGGGCTCCGGGAGCGGACTCTGGAGCTGGAGGGAAGTGGTGGATTCCGTCTGTTGCTGGGAGCTGGGTCGTTTGTTCTGCTGTGATGCATTTTTACAATTCCTCCTCCCTTTGCTGTTGGACGGCTTCTTCTTCTGAGCCTGCACGCTGTTCTCCTTGTTACTGTTACACTCCACGATGTCCTGGGCCATCATCTCATCCTCTGTGATCACCGGCAGGGGGTCGGTGATGTTGATCCGGTGCAGCCTGCCGTCCAGGTCCACCTCCACAATCTTCTGCGCCTGGGCGTATGTCAGCGTCTCCCGAGAAGGAGAGAGCTGCAGTCTGTAGGGCGAAGGTGAGCGCAACTGGCCCGCCGAGCCTCTGCCCCTACCTCGCCCTCTGCCTCTGCCGCGACCCATGTTGAGTCCACTTGCAGCTGTCTTACATTCCCACCTCCTCACCTTCTGCATGGGGGGGCTTACACCAGCTACCTTAAACACAAGGAAATTAAAATGAATTAATGTGGTGACTAACAGTTGTGAGAAAGTTGAAAGTGAGTAACTTGAGGGCCTCTCAGAACAGACTAATTTCCACAAGATAAGAAATTCAGTTGTGTCAAGTGCACTGTAATTCTTGCTTGTTGGGACATTTTGATGAAAATGCGTGTGGGGTGGGGGGGACTATAATAGCCTACCGCCTTCAAAGGAACAACTGTCAATATTTTGTCAGATATAAGCAAATACGGATAGAGTTGTGGAAAGAGCTACAGTTTTTAATTTAACTATGTTTATTACAGTGGTAAAACTGCTGGTCTGTTTTAGTTTGCCTCTAGTGTCTCTAGATACAGTGATAAAATTGCAATAGCCTGATTAAGTCACCTTGTGTGCTGTTAAAATGATATTAAAGTATTTCAAAAGGCAGATTTGTTTACGTAACTTGTATTTGGCGCTAGTTTAGCTATACAGGTGTACCTAATGTTTAGGCCGGTGTGATTTGCTGCCTGTAAGGAGACGCCCCGTCTCTCTCCCCATTGGTCCAATCGGAAGCCAGTACAAATTACACGTTTCTCTACATCCAATCATATTTTAGTATTATTCCCCCCTCCCCACTCCATGATGCTGTGTATAGTTCGGTTGAGAAGCGCTAAATATCAACCCGAGTAGCTCAACGTCCGTCAGCCATTTTGAGCTTACAACAGCACAGCGGCAACAAGCGACACAATTATATTATACCAACAGCAGGAAAAAAAAATACACATTATGCACCGTACTGACATGCGGCATTTAAATGTATGTATACATTAGGCCATACGACATGGTTATATTCACCGTTTAGAACATTAGTTCGTTGCGTTCAGACGCGACAAATGAAAAAAAAAAAAAAAAAAAGCAAAGATATCTACGATAGCGTTTCTCTGTCGGGCAGGGTACTAAACACAAACATAGACACACATGACTCGTACAACAAAATTGCAATTTCCCGAATAAGGCACCAAACGCCGAACACGTCTGTCTGCCTTACCGTGAAAAGTGGTCCTCAGCGGTGCGAGTGACAAACAGGAGGGAGGGTGGGGAAGGGAAAAAAAGCAACTCGCTAAATGTCAGCTCAGGCTTGAACCACCGCGGCGGACATGCTAGCTGTTAGCCTAGCTAGCCGGTCATTTCTGGAGCGACGCGGCGTCATCTGCCTTTCAACCGCTCTGGTTACGACTCAACACCCAAACCCGGCCGCTCACATGGCTGTCACTTAAACCTTCCCGGCGGTGCCGGTCCACAGCCATACGGCCGCGTAACCGCAAAGATATCAAATTAATGTACCTTGGATATGGCTAAATATTCGGTCAAGATGTCTTGAAAAACACGCCCCTTAAAACGCAGCCAGCCAATCAGAAGCCGGCGCTTCGCTTCGCGGGCAACGCGCATCCTCACTTGATTGGCCGTTTTGGCAAAGCGAGTTCACCGCACGAGATGGGGCAATTAGTAACTTGAAAAAGCGTTGAGAAAAACAACGGCATGTGGATTGCGCGCCTTTTGGCCGTGTCCTCCTCATGTTCATGTTTGTTTACACTACAGTGCAGTGAACACGCGCTATTCGCGGGGTTTTCCCAATAATTCCCTCGCGAACATCACAATTTTGTGTCTACGGTCTAAGGACTCTCCCCTTTAAAAATATTTAGAATTTCATATATGAATAGCTCCCACACCATGATCTCATTCAAACTCAATTTACAGCATTTCTCTTAACAATAAATAGCTTTCACATTATTTAATTAAAAAAATAAAATAAGATACAGCTGAAGTGAAATGATGTTGGTTTTAATGTATCTACTTCCCAACCTATAAAAATACCAATTCGCCTACCTGATACCTATTAGCAACTTAATTACATTTTTGACTCCGTGATACATCACTCCTATAGTACTGCCTTGAGGTGAACCCAAGTCAAGAAGTTTCTTGTCAATCATGTGTTCTATGTGCCCCCACTTGTATAAACACTGTATTGTGATAAATAATTGCGTTTGTGAAAGAACAGTTATAGCCATCTGTTTTCATCCATCTCAGGGAGGTGCCATTTTGCCATACTGCCTCCTGCTGGCGACTGGAATTGATGTCAATGAGCCGCCTTGTTCTCACTGCAAACTTCACACCTCACCTGTCTTCTGGGTTTGGTCATGTGATACACTTTCCACCTCCAGCAATTTATACTATTATAAATACATACAGTATCAACTTCGTTTAAATATCATTCAAAGACTAATACTGTGTGACCTAACATTGTGTGTTATGTATGACTTACTGCTTCAATGCTTATTGTTATTGTGCTTCTTCTGTTGTGTGCACCTTAGCAACCAGGAGGTAGTATAATACAGATAAGCATATTACACAAAGGAAGTTTTTCATTACCAAGTGACTCAGTAAAATGCATTAGTCTTTTTTTTTTTTATTATTATTATTATTATTTTTGTGCAGAAGATAATATTGTGTACATCTGAGACGCTGTACTGTTTCTGTTCATATATCTGTTGTTTCAAGAGTTACACGTTAACTACCGCCACATCAATGCTAGTTTTATCAGACTGTCTGTGGTGTTTTTCACTGTGTTGGCATGATTCAAGCAGTCTAACATATGTGAGGTGGTTTGGTTAAATACACAACGTGTAATTCTTTTTGTTTTATGTTGAATGAACAGGTTGCTTTTCACAAATAGGCAAATACAGTAACAATAGTTGCCTAGTTGTAAACAGGCACTCCACAGACCAAACCGATGTTAAAGTAATTAAATAGTCAATTTTCCCATACTCTGCCCACTTTAATACGTCTCTCACCACTTCACATCTCTTTCACAATCTCCTCCCACCAGCCCAAGCGTCACTGGTGGTTATCATCACCAATTTGGCAGTCATCACATTGCACTCTTTGACTGTGCGGCTCACTTCAGTTTGTCTGTGATCCGACGTCCAAGACCAGCAGTAAGGTGAAGTGTTGACGACATCCCGTAAAGGTAGGCTACACTCTGCATGCGTGTTATTAAAAATGTGAAATATGTGATGCTTACTTATTTTTCTTTTGAAATGATAGGACAGACAACATCAAATCATCAGGATGCTGTTTGTCTTCATTTTGTCTTCTGTTGGGTTCCTCTTCAACGTTGGGACAAGCACTGCAGGTAAGGAATTGGCACAGAGAGCACTACAGACATTTATTTAACCTGGCCAACTAACTATAAAGTTAGTCCAAAATGCTTGTATTTTTTGTTAGTCTACACCGCCTTTGGCCCACTCTCACATGCTAAAAACATGCATGCTAGGTTTAAGATTCTAAATCGGAGTGAATGTGAATGCGTTGTCTAAGGGTACCTTTTGATTGGCTGGTGATCAGTCCAGCGTGTCAGTTGGGATAGGCTTAAGAAGCTCACCTCTCATCAAATAAATATGGTAAAAATGGATGATTGGATGCCCCCTGATAGGTAAAAGCAACATCATAGTGCACAGATTTTAACCAGATGAGAAAATACCTTATGATTTTTGATCCCTGGGTCCAAATATGTCAAAGTGTGACCCGGTCACAACATCCTCTCGCCTTGCCACCAAATTCCCACTGTGTTGTTTTTCCCCCCGACGTGACATAAATGCATCCTGTCCGACTGCTGAGAAAGAAGAAAAGCAGTTGACTTTTCATGCAATAATAGTCATAAATCATGGATGACAAGGGGGGGCGCATACAAAGGGCCTGTGTGTCTCCGTGACATGGGGTTGGAAGTGCTTGTATAAGTGTCATCTTTTTGAAAAGGAGGATCCGCGAGGGTCTTGGCCCGAACTGGCGCTTTTGATACTCTTTTGACTGGCCTCTCATGTCCCTGTGCCATGACACTGACACCCTTTGAATGGCCACGCCGCAGCAGACTTAACAAGGAACCAGAGTGGTCAGATCACCATGGCGCAGGAAGGAGATATTTGTGCCCTCTGAGTGTTCACCTCAAATGCACAAAGGAAGCTTTGATTTTGCTACATCGAGGAAGGACATGAGCCAAGAAAACACGAGCTGTTTTCTGTCTTGTTGGCTTTTTTTTTTTTTTTCCCCTCCGTCTGAGCTGGGTATTGAGCTACAGGCCAGGAATCAAACCTACTGTCTTCATTTAATGGCAGGAGTAGCATTCCACATTAAATTATTTCATATTGTATTACCATCAATTTTCTGGAGCGCTTGTCTGCACTTATGGGTGATCTGGGGCTTATCCCAACTTACTTTTAGTGAGAACATTTTATTCATTTTTATTTAAAAAAAAATACTTTAACAAGTGCGTAATTCACAATTAGCTCCCCTTTACTGTCAATCCATACGTTCAATTCTACTTTGCCTCAAATGGCTGTTGTTGTCTTGAGTAATATGGCCCAAAGGTTTAAGCTAGGGATGCCATGATATCAGCAATATTGTGATGTTGCGAGATAAAAATTGCCACAATATCGGCGTCGTCATGTCACAATATTTAAAAGCAACAAATTTGTTTAAAAAGCAGGTTGTATTCCATTTGTGTAGTTCTAGCACCCTCTGGTGGATAGTTTATTAGTGCAGTTTAATTTTAATTAGCTATATTTTGGCCACAATCAGGGTTATCACTCAAATAAATCAGACAGGCAAATGTTTTTCAACATCTCAGTTAAAAAAAAAAAAAAACTTTTTGCTTGCTTCAGCTGAACATAGCATAGTGTACTACATAGACCACAGTACTTTGTGTCACTGAGCCAATTGGAGCACATGACAATGAGATGGACACGCCTATTTTTTGTCACTGCTGTTATGTACAAAAATACAATATTGTGATTTCCCCTCCCCCCAGCACCCCAATATGAGCTATATTTCCCCCCAATATCATGTAGCATATCTTTGTACAGTTTTGTTTTGTTTTTGTTCTGTTTTTTTAATATCGTCAACCTCCCCACAACATTGTGATAATCATCGCATCGTTAAGTTCATATCGCAATATTTAACATATTGTGACGTTTTGGATATCATACATCCCTAGTTTAAGCTTGCAGCAGCACCTGTTGCTTTATCATCTCTTATTATATTTTTAATCATGGCTTAAAAGTGAGAAAACAGCAATGTTGTAGTACAGTATTAATAGTCATGATTGTAACATTTATATTGTTTCCCCTTAATTAGTGCAACCTGAGCTGAGAATTACAACAATCCTGGTAACCCTCTTATTTCTTTTATTTATAATGTCACATCCTATTTAAATGTTAACATACTAACCTTTGATTAAACATACTGTAGCAAGAGCCTTACACAATGTCCAAAGACTCACAACTGGAAGGCTTCTGCATGGACCTGCTATCCGAAGTAGCCAAAAAGCTGGACTTCACTTACAAAGTGCACCTGGTGAAGGACGCCTCGTACGGCAGACAGGATGACAACGGACACTGGAACGGGATGGTTGGCGAAGTGGCGCGAGGGGTAAGAAAACTACCGAAAGAGCGTCATCAAAGTGGCATAACCAGTTTGACTTGAAGGCGCATGCGCAGGAGGCCGACTTGGCAATCGCGCCGCTGACCCTCACCGCCGCTCGGGAGAAGGCGGTAGGCATGACCAAACCCTTCATGCAGACGGGGATAAGCATCCTGCTGAGGAAGGACATCTCCGAGGGGATGGGCTTCTTTGATTTCCTCACTCCCTTTTCAGCTGAGACCTGGGCCGGGATTATCATCGCCTACCTGGGAACTGCTGCCTGCATCTCTATAGCGACCAGGTTGGCAATAAAAGTTCTACTGAGATGCACAGTAATGTTTCAAGTAGCATTTTAAAAGTGACGTGAAGAAATAGAAATACCATTAATATATTCCAGCCTCCACCAGAAAACGAACAAAACTTTTGTAATGTTTTTTTTTTTTTTAAACAAAAAAAACTAGCACTGTATTATTTTTGGACTTTATAAGAACACACAGTAAAAACACAATTGTCAAAAAATGTCAAGCATTAAACAGTTTTTCCTTTATTTTTGTCACTTAATTTGAATGGAGATTGTTCTGCCCCTTCTGATGTGCACGTCTTGGCCTCAAGGGGGCAGTACAATACAGACATAGACACACGAAGAAGAGTTTCAAAACGTATTCCGTAAGCTGTAGTCATATTAGTCTTTCTTTGTGGAGGATTTAAAAACATAAAAACATATTTCTGTGAGTATTTTTAGATTATCTTTTTTTTTTTCTTTTTTTTTATTGTTATTATGCTCGCTTATAGATACATTACTAGTGAATGTTCACACAGGCAATTATCATTTATTTATTTACTTATTTATTTACTTATTTATATATTTTTCCAGAGTCAGCCCCAGTGAGTGGCGTCAACCTCAGAATGAACGGCGCACGTTCAGCCTTCCGCACAGCCTATGGTACGCTGCTGGGGCGCTCACGCTACAAGGTAACGTGTGAGCACAGTGCCACAACATGTGTTTATTCAGGAAACTCTTGGAAATTGATAACTGTTAAAAAATAAAAACTACGTTCCACACACTCCAACCCAATCTTCCTTTTTATAGTGAGTCAATGGATTGTTTTTCATCATTTCCTTCTGTCTGCTTCTGTATGAAATTATTTATTTCTTTATTTAAAAAAAATGGGATCGCACAAAGTTAGCTGCTGTGTTGTCTTTTAACCAGGTGCCGGTCCGCACCCCCGCGCTCTCTCAGGACGTGTCGTCTGCTGCAGCTGGTGGCTATTTGCTGTGGTGATCCTGGCCTGTTATTTCTCCAACCTCAGCTCGTCCAAAAGCCCCGAGTCCACTCAGCTGAGCATAAAAGGCTTCGAGGACTTGGCCAATCAGGATGTGATTGAATACGGGTGCCTGAGCGCCTCTTCCACCTTGGCTTTCTTCAAGGTGTGCTTGATGGATCGATTCTGGTTCGCCACTTAACCCCTTCGGACCCATAGATTATTGCAGTGGACATGACATATTTGCGTGTCTAATCCAATAAAAACAAATGCATAATTTAGATGTCAACACTGGTTCATGATTACATCCTAGCTAACTGATCACAATCGCAAGTTGATTTTCATGTTTATGTTTAAAAATGTTACATATAAGCTTGGTAAGTTTACAAAAGGTTACAGCCATATTATTCTGGCGTCCACTATAACAAATAAAAACATGATAAACCACCCCCATGATTTTGTATAGTGCCAGACAAATTAATTTTGTAGACTTCAAAATTCATTATGCTGCTGCCATCATGAGTTACATCATCATAAAAAAATAAAAAAAATAAAATAAAAAAAAACTATTCTAAATACTTTGGCCTTTTAACATTTTCATACAACAAATTCTCCATCTGTATTTTTCCTTCCTCGGCCAGAATTCTGACAACCCGGTGTATCGCAGGATCTACGAGCACATGGAGAGAAGTAAAAGTCTGGTATCGTCCATGGATGAAGGCATCCAACGCGCAAAGGAGGGCAATTTTGCCTTCATTGGGGAGTCGGTGTCTCTTGACTTGGCTGTGGCACGCCACTGCGACCTCGTCAGAGCGCATGAGGTGGTCGGCATGAGAGGATACAGCATCGCTGCCAAGCTCGGTGAGGCTTCATATTCAATATGTTAAATCAGACATTCCAATTAACCAATTTCCAAATTACTCATTCAAACCCAAAAACGTATGAATACGTTTTTTTTTAATACTTTGTCCTGCACTCACAAAAACGTTTTTTTAAATGCTAGAGCCTATAGAAGGCTTTGATGCAGCTTCTGACTTGAAGAGGTCGCTTAAAACAATGGTAGTTATTCCAAAAAAGGCCAGCAGGTGGCGGCATAAGAGATCAGCTAGGGCCATGTTACAACAAGCTCTTTTTGCAAGTGGTTTCAACAGGTTTGTGAATAATGATGAAACTTAGCTATATTCTAATGCTAATTGCTGCAAAACAGAAACAGATACAAATATACCTTTTTTTTCCCAGTTGAAAGAAGAGAGACTAATCTTTCTTTTGGTAGGTTCCATGTTTTTATAGCAACAGAACTCAATATTCTGTGGGCCTTACAAAATAAGTCAAAATCCAGTAAAACAGCCGGGAGCAAAGGGGCTTGCTTCAGTGAATTAGCAAATTTATATTGACGTTTGGTGCACAGCCATTTTCAGATCTCTCCAGAGATGTTCAATCGAAAGGTCTCCACAATTGCTTTGGCACAGTTTCAGCAGTTAAAAAGTTCAAATGTGTTTAGCATTTCATAACTTTTTCTTTTCCGAGGATCTCCGCTCATAAAGAACCTGAGCGTGGCCATCCTGCAGCTGAGCGAGGCGGGCGAGCTGGCTTATCTGCAGAGCAAATGGTGGGCCAGCAGCTGCATGGCGGACAAGGCCAAGGCGGCAGCTGTGCAGCCGCACAGTCTCAAGGGAATTTTTCTGGTGCTTGCGTTGGGCCTGACGCTTGGAACGCTGCTGGCCATCCTGGAGCTCGCCTCCAAGAGTCGAAGCAGTGCGGCGGAGCAGAAGGTATGATCACGTCACCGGAGTCGGATTTTATTTTTACGAGCGCAGGGGTGTCCAAATCTTAGAGAAAAATGGATGGATGCCATGGCCATATAGAAATTATTTCATTTATGAAATGCGCTTAAACAAATCCATCATATTAATAGTTTTATATTGTAGTTTTTTTTTTTTTCATCAACGCATTTTGTTAGATGTGATGAGACAAATAGTTTAGGATTTTGGGTCAGCCAAACTTTGGACACCCCAACGAAAAACATCAACATAGGGTTTCACTTCTATTTTTGTTTCAATTCATCCTGCCCACAGAAATCCTTCTGCCGGGTGCTGACTGAAGAGCTCAGCTTGCGTTTCAGGAACAACAACAGTGCAACCAAGCGAGCTCAAGAGCCTGCTGATAAAGAAACAGAAAAGGCATAGAATCGTTTTTCATACACTGACAAACGGGCCCTTTTGCTGGCCTATAACTCTTACAAAACCTCTTACATTTACAATAATAGCTCTTTAATAATTAATACGAATACTCAAATCATTAACAACTAACTGTGAAATGAAATAAAAGCCAACTTTGCATGAATAATTGTGTAAACAATTGAGAAGTTGCTGCTACTGATTAATTTTAAGTAAGCGTAAAATAAATAAACGCCGTCTGTCCACATTGTTGTTGTTTTTCCACTTTGACACTTAAACAAGGAACTTATCGTTGCAATGGAGTCCTTTGCAGAAATACTCTTTTTGGACTTTTTTTCCCCTTTGTACTGTGAGCCACAATGTTGTTTTCAGTTGATCTTTATGCACCTTGGCTCAAATATTTGGAAAAAAAACAAACAAAAATGGAGTTTAAGGTATGTAATGCCGTCACATGTGGACAAAGAGACATTCTCTTATTCCTTTTTATACAACATTGTGCTGTTTTTATTTCTTAAAGAGATGTGTATATATATATAAAAAAAAAAAAACAATTTCAACACGGAAAACGTATTTGCTATAGTGAAAACCCACCATTCACTGAGAATAGGGACAGAGTCCTGCTGCTAAAAAAACAAACAAACAAAAAATCTGAATAATTGACACCCACACTAAAAGATTTGTTATTGCATGTAGCTGCCACAAGATGGCAGCAAAACATTTGATTTTCTAAGCTATGACCTGGCAATATGAAGCTCCTCCCCTCAGTTTATCTAGGGCGCTGGCACCAAGCTGCCGCCAGATGGCGCCAGAGTAGTATTTATTTAATTTAATTTTTTGTAAGTCAATGTACCACTGCCCCTTTTAGCCTGACCAGTAGTGACAAAGCCAACCAGTGTTCACAAATCCTGACCATCAAACAAAAGTGGCGATTTACATCGGATCTCTTTCATCTTTTCGTCGAAAAGTGCCTTCATCTCCCTCTGCAGGGTGCCGACGCACTGCTCGGCACCCGCCGCAACGGGGACGTCTCTTAACTCCAGGCTGTCTGAGCTGCCCCCACTGCTGGATGAGCTGTCGGACAAGCACAGTCCGTTGGGTACGTTCCTCACCTGTCGGCCGCTGTCCTCGCCTGTGTTCTGGACTCGCCAGGTCTGCCAGCGGGAAGCAGCCTTGCGGTTGACCATGGGCGTGACGGGGGAGGCGTTGGGTTTTCGAGGGCAGCTGCGCGAGCGGACTTGTGTTCGTATCTGGGTGGAAGGTCTGGGGGTGGCCGGGGTTTCCAAGGTTCTTCTGACCCGAGCCGGGGATGGCGGAGGGATAAGAGGTATAAATTTGGCTTCGGAATGTGAGGGATGTTGCGTAATTGATTGAGGGACTGCAGGTGGCGGTTCCTCTGTTGGTTCTGAGTCAGTCCGGAGTACAGGAGCTTCACGCTCCTCTGGTCCAAATGTTTGAAGTGTCTGAAACTCAACAACTTCAGACAAAGCCTGAGATTCATTGAAGTTACCTGGAGCGGGATCCTGTCTGTCTTCAGTAGGACTGTTGGGACGTGACGGGCTGTCCAGGTCAAAGCTGTCTTGAAGCATCAACGTGGGCACAGGGTTTGAATCCGTGGAGGACATCTTGCTGAAGATCCCTCTCCTCGGGTTGTGAATTTTCACTCGATGGGCGCGTCTCACCGGTTCACTCATGATCCCTTTGTGCATGGCGGCCCTGGTGGCCGGACCTTGGACGAGAGGGGACATTTCTCCATTCCTGCTGTCTTGGGAGAAGGAGTCGGCATCCTTGCGGAGGTATGGAGGGGGCCAGTCTTCCGATGACTGCACGGACGAGTCGAGGGACGGCTGCCTATGGGGTCCCTTCATGTGCTTCTGGGCTGCTTTTTGGATTTGCTTTCTGGCTGCTTGCATCGCATTTACTGGCTTTACCTATGATACAATGTTTTGTAGAAATTTAAAAAGGAAGTCAACCCCCCCCACAAAAAATTGTCAATAATATGTTCTATGCAGCCCCACTATTCTAAATCCGGTATTTTGGTTAATATTGCATAAGTGGAATATAAGTTAAGCAGCAAACTCCTTTTTATTAATAACAGAATAACATTTTGCCACTTGCTCTTGAACAACCAATCACAGCCTAGCTTCAGAAAACAGGTGAGCTGTGATTGATCGGTCCCTGAGCAACTGTGATGTCATATTCATTTGACAGCAAGTGGCAAAATGGCCGACCCGTGAGATGGATCAAAACGGTTGAATTTTGGTGCGTAACGTATATTCTACAAATGTAATAATCAGAATGTCATGTTTAAACTAGTGAGTTTAAATATAAGATAGATTGAAATATTTTTGCAAGGAACTTACCTTGCCGTCAATGATAGCAACGTGAACAAAGATGGAAGATTCCGCCATCCCTTCTAAGTACACATGTCGATATCCTACATAGAGTAGGGTTCTTGTTTATTTCAGATTTCAAATTATTGACAGTCAGTCTGTGGCTCTCACCTGGCATCATGCTGGTCAAGGCTATCGTCCTCTGGCCAATGAAATCTCTCCCAATGGGATCGTGATCCCATACTTGGAAGCGCACCAGAGCAATCTGTGGCATGAGAATGTGGAAGACGAGAGTCTCCTCCCACATGGGGTTGAAACCTGAGGGACAGTTTAGTTATCTTAGATACATACCTACCATACCTAATATTCTCATCAATTCAAAGCATATGAAAGCTGAACTATTTTCTATATTTACCATTATCATCCACCACCCTAGTCTGCTGTTTTGAACAGTCAACGGGTAGACCGATGATCTCAACCTCCACAAAAGGATCAATGATCTGGAAGTGGCATAGACGAATCAAATAAGCAATGTTTCTCTACAGGCTGAAAAGAAGTAGCCTGTAGGCTATATTGACCTCTCCTCTGTCCCCAAACATGGAGTCTTTGGGTTTGGGAAGCTGCTGTCCGCTGATGATCTTCAGCACTAACTGAATCTTCTTCTGTCCTGGAAGTGGATCCTCCACATTGGGGTTAAAGGCACCTGAGGAAAAACAATCACCCTTACCGAAAGGGATGCTCGTCAACTCATGCAAACGACTTTGAACGCTTACATACCTTTACGCATGATTTTAGGCTTGAGAATGTATCCGCAGTTTGCGTTGCTTGAGAACTTGGCTCGGTTCAGTTCGAGCATGCGACCCTCTGTTTGATAGTTCATTGCAACTGCAATACAAGGTATCCAATAATTTATATTCTTACAGTAATATTCATTGACAGTGAGTCCTCGAGTTACGAACAAATTCCGTCCACACGCTCGCGACGTAGCCCGAATTTCCGCGCAAGTCGGATTCCGCCGCTAAAGTCGAAATTTACGTGAAAATACTTTACGGTACTTTAAAAAACACCTGGAAGTTACCGGAACCAATATTTCGTGTTTCCACATGGACATTTATTGCTGACGGATGGCAAAGCGAAGCTTGGAAACATATGGAAATGTGATGCGCATTAAGGCGAATCAACCTGCTTGATGGATACTCGTTTCTTGAGATAATATAACTTCAAAATGGCGTGATTACTGTGAGTGATGTTAACGAAAGAGAAGGTGCTTGGGACGAGGCACGGGCATCGTAAAGAGTTGAAACGTCGTAGGTCGAGGACTTCCTGTGTTTATGATATAATTTTACCCATGTGGCATCCTGTGTTCCAGTAGGGTTGCGGGTTGAAGTTGCTCGAGTCCACCCGGTAGTTGGACGGGTATACCCTCAGGAGTTGGCGCTGGTTGAAGCGCACCAGCTGGCCGGGTTTCAGCAGCACGATCTGGTTCATGACGGTTTCGTTGAGCGATGACACCTGCCAACTGTTCGTATAGGCTGCCAGACAAAAAAAAAACAAAAAAAAAACGTTACAAACTTGGTTCCCGTTTGCAGATCTTAAAGTAAAATGAAGGATACCTTGTGTTTCTATGTCATGCACTCGGACGGACTTTGTGTACTTGACAAGGTCGGACAGAGCACGGGAGAGCCTCATTGTCTTCCTCTTCCTGTACCAAAGGGTACATATTATGGAAAATTAACTTTAATTGCTCATCTAATTGAATATTTGGGTCTGTCAAGTGCATGCCCATCCTCAGGTGTGAAATAAAGCAACCAAGTAAATATTTTGTTATCCTTCTAAAATGTGCAAGAGCCGTTCTGACTTTTTCAAACTGGGTCATCACAATTGAAAGTTCAAAAAAAGAACCTTACTTGGGGTGATAAACAATTTGTGTCCTGTCCCTGCTGCTGGTGCTGTAGTCTGACTCTCCGTCAGACCTCGCCTTACTCCTCATTCGCATTCTCTTTTTCCTCTGCAATCAAAACGTATATTACAATTAACGTTATATTCCGAGCATGTCCAAACCATTCGAACCAAAGAGACCTTGCGTTTGAAGCTCCTCATGATGGATCTGCCGAAGCGTCTCTTCTTCTTGGGCTGTCGAGCAGCTAGACCGCTGATTTCCTCCTAAAAGAGTCAAAAGTAAATGAAAGACTAATCTAATGAAACCGTTTAATGTCGCAGACTAATTTGCCTGGGAATTTTCCTCGTCTTCGTCCTCTTCTTCCTCATCCCCGGTGTCTTCATCGGATACGTCTCCTTCCTCGGCATCCGGGTCCAGATTCGCTGGGAGCTTCTTTCCCTAAAACATGATGGACAGTATTTTGAATTGTTTTGAAGGATCTTCAAATTTTACCATTTGAACCACAACATTACGAATCATACCTTGACAGAGGTACATGCGCTAACTAACCTACCTACCTAAATGAAGGTAATAAGGGCAGGTAAGGAAGTGGTTAGGAAGTAGATAGCTACCTAAACTGGCATGAAGGTTGGTAGTTTGGTAGCTAAGCAGGTTGATTGGTAGCAATTAGATATGTAGGTAGGCAGGTTTTCGTCCGTCAGTCTAATTGTCACTAACCGGGTCAACTATGTAGATTGGCAACTACCGTAGGTACTTTAGGTAGGTAGAGTAAATATTCTTGTTTGAATGGATCATGTCCAGGAATGGGATTATGTTTGACTTTGACTTTAGGTTGCACTGTAGTTTGCAAGTTAGTCAGGAGTCTCAGCCTCCTTTTTTTTTTTTTTTTTTTTTTTCCCTTTTAAGAAAAAAAAAAAAAAAAAAAAAAGAGTCTCAGCCTCGCCTTGACTAATATTTTTCCCTTGAGGATTTCCGGGGAAGGCAGCTTTTTGCATTCATGCGTGTTGATGTGGGACAGGTCCAGCTTCTCCTGAAGCACTTCCTTCAGATATTCCGCCATCTTCTTCTGCTGAGGGACCGTGCAGTGGTTCTCTATGGACAAAATCACTGGATATCTGCACAAGGAAAGGAAGAAGTCATCCCTGAAATGTTTTTGTTACCTCAACTGGCTAATGCGACCCGACTGAGCACATACTGTGATTTGATGAAGGCGTATTTGTTGATCGTTTCAATGACGTCTTTGAAAAGGATTTTGGATGTCAAGGTGTAGCCGTGGTGAATAATGGGCTCGCCGTCTGGACCGTCCCAACAGTCCACTGGAGAAGAAGAGAGGTGGCACCAGTATGCAACACGCTGTACTTAATGTACACTTTTTAAAAAATGGGTGGGTAAAAAATGGAGCGACCCAACATTTTGGGTCAAATAAGTCAAAAAATTATTTGAAATAACTTTTTTGGGTCAAGTTAAATTAATAACTCGCAAAGCAACCCATTTTTTTGGGTTATTCATTTGAACCAATGTTTTGGGTTAATTGAATAACCCAATTGAATTGGGTCAAAAAAAGAACTGACTGACTTTGACTTATTTAACCCGAAAAGTTAATTAATAAAACAATTTATTTAACCTCAAAAATTGGGTCAAATTAAATTAAGAACCCAACCCGGGGGGTTGTTTGCTGGGGGTATTCATTTGACCGAACTCTTTGGTTACTTGAATAACCCAATTGAACTGGGTCAAAAACTTTTGAGTTATTTAAGTCATTTGACAGTCAAAAGTTAGTCAGGGTTTTGGCTTAAATAACTCAAAGTCGGATCAGTTCATTTTTGACCCAGTTCAATTGGGTTATTCAATTTTTTTCAAAGTTGGGTCAAATTAAATGAATAACCCACAAAGCAAACCATTTTCAGGTTGTTTGATGGGTTGTTCGTTTGACCCAACTTTTTGGGTCAAATTCAAAGTTGGGTTGGTCCATTCATTCTTCACCCAATTTGGGTTATTTTTGACCCAACTGTTTTTAGAGTGTAATAAGAAGTACAGTTGTACAGATTCGACCTCTGTACTTGAGTAAAAGTTAAAACGTTCACTACTATTGATTGAAGTACAAAAGCCACAAGGACATTTGACTCTTATGGTATTAGTTTCACCTTCCACACAACGACAACCGGCCTGGAGAACATAAGCATACATCTCCACACTGGACTGAGACAGCAGCTGGTCTCCGGTTAGGTAGGTGTTGTGCGACGTGGAGATGAAGTAGTTGCCCAGCGGCTGCGTCATGTCCTGGTTCACCTGGTTGTGCTCCGGATTGAAGATGTCGCCGCCGGGACTCCGCATGTAGTTGGTGAAACCTGGACGGAGGGAGGAGTTGATTAGATGTTGTCAGATGCTTTTCATCAGTGGTTGTAGTCCGTGTGCTTGTACCGTCTATTCCCAGAACGAGACGCTGGAGGTTGTCAGGACATGGTTCAAACTTGGCCACGATTTCCATCAGGTGTTCTCTGGCGAAACCTCGCATCTGCCGAGCACACATGACGTGTTTCATTGTGTAATTTGTGGGAGGCAGGTTCAGGTTCAAAATCGCTTTCCCATGTGTTTATATGTTCTCTCTGTGCTTTTGTGCAGTTGCGAAGTGTAGGAATAATTGTAAATATGAGTTATCATACATTTGCTGCAATGAAGAATGCTTCTCTGTGCTCCACACTCACATTCACATAGCCTAACTATGTTATCTTAACAGAAGATGACCCAAGAAGCTCAAGAAGCAGAACATCTAACGCAGCAGAATGGTTAGAGCCAGTCTGCTGAGGCTGCCTGTTTTCTGTTAAGAACTGATTGCAAACTTGACTACACGTAATCAGCAATCTTCCACTCACATGCACACACATATAGACAAACAAGTACACTGTGTTCCAACTATGTTTTGCGTTTGCATTATTAGGGTTGGAACACCTGTGTAACTAGGGGCGCGGAAACCAAATAAAAAGAGGGTGAGGAGGGGATTTTTTTTCAGAGTGCAGTAGTGAATTGTAGAAGTCAGTTCCTCTCTTCTCCTTTTTGTTGTGTTTAATACATGTCAAACAGGTAAACCTGACACTAAGATAAGCAGCAATGAAACCAACCGACTTGACGAGCATACAAACTTTTCGACCGGTCGTCGCACCTTCTGCTCATTCTCCAGGAAGCGGGCCAGGTCGTGCAGGTCCATGACTTCTTTTTGGTCGCTGTAAGAAATCATGATGAGGTAGAGGTCTCGCCGCGTGGAGATCATCTTGTAGAAGGAGCAGAACTCCTCGAATCCCAAAGAGCCCTGGTTCTCGTCGGTATCCGCCTCCTGCAAAATGACACGTATGTTTCCGTTTTATGTTTGCTTTATCTACCAAACTAGTTGATTAATAACAGTCATGTATGCTTGTAAAATCTGACCACGCAGGCTGGAAATGAGCGTAGCCTGTTGACCAGGTTTTATTTTCGGGCTAAATCTAAATGCTTATAAGAAAACAAAGGAAACTCTACTGTATTGTTGTTCTTTGTTAGCATTCTAACCGATGATATCCTTGAAAAGTTCAGTCGAGGTTTTACCTGGAACATCTCTCGAACTTTCTGCCTGGGTAGGTTCACGTTGAGTTTGTGAAGCAGCTGGTGGACTTCTCCGATGCTCAGTGTGCCGTCTCCGTTTTTGTCCGCTTCCGAGAAAGTCTGCTGAAGCCACGTGAGAGCTTTAAGTTAAGGCAGATGACGAGAACGTTGGTATTGTTCGAACATTGCTTGTTGACGTCGAGTGGTGGGAAGTGACAAGTTGCTTCGGTCGTCTGGCAGCGTCAAAGGATATTGGTCACGGGTGCGCTGCCTCCGAGCCAAGCTGTCCTCGTCGCTGATGCCGGCCATGAGGTATTTGAGCCCGGTAATCCACGTGCGGGCCTCCTCGCCGTTGGAGCTGACCAGGTCCAGGGACTTGACGCGCTCGCCGTAATAAATGCTGAAGCAGCAATTTGGGTCGAAGCGGTTGTCGGCGTACCTGCGGAAAACCTCCGACTTTTTCCCCTCGCGGACCTCGTGGATGGAGTCGATTGTAACTGAAACAGGACGAGAAACCGACTACAAAGAACATTTTTCTCCTTGTACTTTTTGACTTCCAAAAATACAGTTAATCATTTCTCTGATAGGAAGGGGGCAAAATTCAAAATTCATATCTTACTTTTGGCTTTGTCTTGTTTCCTGGAGGGACGCCACCTGATGCACGAGCGATGCTCATCCAAGTAGTAGTAGCGCCCGAGTTCCTTCTTCTTTCCCTTCAGTTTAGTCATCTGTGTCCCAGTCTGCATCGTGCACATGCACCTCTCCACTATAGAGAAGCCCCGCCCCCAAATAATTGTCACAATTTTATGTTGACAATGCATAAAAATATGTACAGTACACGAACGATAAACTCTGGTAAACTCTTGCGTTTACCCTTATGAGATTATGTGCTGTCACAACTGGATTTCCTGCATTTATCCACCTGATAATTATCTGGGGTATGGCATCAATTCGAAATGAGGCTTATGGAAAATACAGAATGAATTTACTTACAGTACAAGCAGCGTGCATGTGTCTGCTTCTGAAGCAGCACAACTTTTTTTTTCACAATTTTTTTTTCTTTCCCTTTTTCTAGCACTTTGAGATCATGTTGATGTTGTGTATTACCAATTGAATTCATTTATAATAATAATAACAATAATAATAATAATAATAATAATTATTATTATATTTCACCGTTTTTGTGTTTTGTTTTGTTTTTTTGTTTTTTGGGGGGGGGGGGGGGGGGGGGAACCTATACCCCACTTTTGTTTTTGCAACCCTAAATTTTTTATTTTTTTTTTACCCAATTAATACAGATTTTTGATTTATTTTTTTAATTCAATTATTTTTTTTAAATACTTGAACTGTTTTTTTGTTTTGTTTTGTTTTTTGGGGAGGCATTTCAAATGAGTATCAATTATTAAAGGGATACTTGACTCATTGAACAATTTTCAGCAGTGAAGTTAGTATTTTGTCCAGAATGAATTTGAGACCATTATTTTTCATGTACAATTAATACCTTTAAAAAGTAATTTTTCTACTTCCTGTCAACTGATTATATCACCTGTGCTGAGGAAGTTGGTAATGGCATATTTTGGCTCACCTGTGTTCTGTGTTTGGTCAGTGAACTGAGCCACGATTGGTCAGTACCGAATTCCTCAGCACAGGTGATGTCATCATCAGTCGACAGCAAGTGGAAAAATTACTTTTTAAAGGTATTAATCATACATGAAAAATAAGGAAGTTACCACATTAATTATAGACAAAATATTTCCACTTGTTGTCCAGTGATGATGTTATCACCTGTGCTGAGGAAGTAGGTAACGACCAATCATGGCTCAGTTTAATGACCAAACCCAGAAAACAGGTGAGCCATGATTGGCCGTTACCTACTTCCTCAACACAGGTGATGTCATCATCAGTTGACAGCAAGTAGAAAAATGACTTTTTAAAGGTACTAATTGTACATGAAAAGTAATGAAGTTACCACATTAATTATAGACAAAATATTAACTTTTTACTGCTGAAAATGGCTCAATGAGTCAAGTATCCCTTTAACATTTTTTGAAGGCAGGACAATCACTGAAATTCAGATTTAAAAAAAAATATTTTTTTGTGAGAATTGTGCCCCTCACTGATCTGCAGTACACTCAAGCACCTGCTATTATAACAGGGGTGTGTAGACTTTTTTTTTTTTTTTTTTTTTTTTTTAATATCCGTTGTAGTGTCCCTTCACCTCCTTTGTAAATTGTCTCACTGACTGCGCTGATTGTGTTAACAGAATTGAATGGCTAATTGAGTACATTTGCTACTGTTTTTGTTTGGTGCCCTTTTTTTTTATTTTTTTTATTTTTTTGTAGCTCGAGCACCTGCCCCCATAAATGTCAACGCACATGCCTGTGAGTTGATGTGCGTGTACGTGCGCGCGCCGGGATCAGGTGAACCTACTAGTTTGTAATCTGAAAACTACATGTGACGTAGCCTGGCTAATCCCAAAGGATTGTCTCCGCTCCATATGCCCATTATTGACACAAGTGCCTCCCTGCAGGTCTATTCTAATACCTGTTGGAGGTGTGCTAAAAAATTCAAATTGTGTCCGTGTTGTTGTTGTTGTTTTTGCATATCAAATCATTCAATAATTTTCTACCTAATCTGCACAATAGTTTACAAACAATGAGTCTTACCAAATTGTCCCAGCCTCCATTTGGGCTGAGCGACCACACTGCCACCAATCCAGAAAAACTCCTCCGCCAGTCTGGAGATGGAGGCCTTGTGCCAAAGTCTGGGCGAGCTCATGATGGACATGGCAGGGGAGTTGGGAGGGTTGGGAGGCATCTTGGGGGAGCCCCCACATTGAAAGGTGCTCGTTCTCGGGGAGAGCGAGGCCGGCGGCGGAGGGCTGCCGCTCATCCCCGGTGACGGAGGCGCCATCCCCGGGGAGGCGTTCATCCCTCAAGTGGACATTTGCGTCCAACTTTCCTGTCCCATGAGCTCCGCCGGCGCGCTTCTCTGCAAAGTTTGACGTCCTATGCGCATGTCCTCATCACGCCGGTTCGTCCTCATCCTCCGACGGAGGTGGCAAGCTCAGGTCGTGCATGCATGCGTTGTTGCCGGACGAAGTGACCGCCTGCCTGTAAATCTCCCTCAAGCGCTAATCCTGAAGTGAGGCTCCAGTCTTGCTTTTCATGGAGGGATTTTCACGCCACCATTAGGAAGGAAGAGCAAATGAGGAATCCAGTTTGAATTTTCTACATGTTTTCACTTTTTCAGGATTCCAAAAAATCAGGTATTTCACAATTATTAGGCAAGTCATAGTTTCTTTTTAAAAAGCAAATTAGGAGGATCCTGCCAATGTCTGAGATGAATGAAAACAATGGACATTTCAAGGGATGTGTAGACTTTTTTTTTTTTTCCCCCCCAATTTCTGTAGAATTTGCGTGCAAATCTGAAGATGAACTGAAATACTGGTGAATCAATTTCTGAATGATATTGAATTATATTCAGTGATGGGGGAAAATAATTGTATCCTAATTTGGATGTTTCATTTTTAAAACAAATTGGGATTTTTTTGTAATGGAGTTGACCATAACAGTTTAAAATCAGAATGATTTAAATGGGTCAACAGTATAACAAAAAAAATAAAAAATAAAAAAAATTCAAGAAATTAAATGGATGCTGTGCGCCAAAAGTATCACTATGCACTTGGATAATTAAACACCGCGCCTCAACTAGATGCCTCCTTTTACAAAGAAATACAATTGATTTAAGTTACCTTCACTAGGATTTGATACCTAACTGTGTTCCGGTTCATTACCACCAAAAACCACCAGCAGATGTGACATCTGTAAAACTGAGAGGGAGTTCCAGGCTCTCTAAACTTTTTGTATTAGCACTCTATATTAATATAGTATTTTTTTTTTTTTAAATTGTGTTAAATACTGTAATGATGTAATGAGATAAAATGTAAAGAATGAAACAGCTTTTGTCACTTTTGCATGGTACGCCTTCTGGTTTGCATATTTTGGCCACCTGGGGGCAGCATAAACCAGGCATACGAATATTCATAGATGGTAAGCGTCTCAGTAAACTTCTGTAATATTGAAAGAAAACGCTATATGTCTTTATTTTATGCACACAATGACTTTGCTAATACTCCTTTCCTTTAGTGACTCCTCAAACGTCTGAGTAATCATTTTCTTCTATAAAATACCAACAGCAATGTGCTGTCACGTCATCACTTCTACCACTGAATGTAAATAATTCCGTCGTTTCTGTTTTGTGACATTCTTTGTTGTAGATTTAACTTGTCAAACACTTTGATCGGTTGACATTTTGCATCAACTCTCTTCAACGAGTTTCTAATGTTGATGCTATTCATTAGCCCGTAAATGGCGTTTAGCATTGTATGTTAGCATCAAGCTAAACTGACTGAAAACTAATCTGAAAAGCAAAGCAACGTATTGTAGTTAAATACAACTGTACTGTACAATAATTTAATATTTATTTTGACATTAATCTTCAACTTGGAGTGGCATTTAACAAATTCAAGCCCTTTCCATTAAGAATTATTCTGCCAAACTGCAGTTTGTTGTAAAGTGTTATCTCTAAAGTTGGACCACCTGTAGCTCAAAGCACCATTGTAATGTATACTTGACCATTCATGACACAGATAAGAACCCAGTCCTAAGAGCACTTTGATTGACTTAGACTTTTAATTGATATTATACACATTTTCCGTAGGGAAAACAAAAAGAAGCAAACAAGTGAAAGCCTACATCCAAACCAAAACTACAAGAGCATGAGCTACAGTAAGAAAACTGCGAGTGCTGTATAACACTGTACCCAACAAATACTGAGCCAGGGTAACATGATGATGAAGGTGATAAGACATACACGTGTTTCTTGTCTAAAGTAGGCGAGAAGACCAAAAGAAGGCCTGGTTTCTACTCTAAAACCGAGTGGCAGGTATACAGACATTTCAATTGTTTCTATTTTTTTTTTTTTTTTTTTTTTGGTCAGTGGCGTCAATATATATCTTTTATATACTCTATTTCTCTCAAATAAACAATCAATGGGAACATATTCTGATGGGTCTCATCCAAAAGTTTGTTAAATGCCCCGTTCGTATTATACTTGGCTGCTTTGAAAATCCAAATATAGTCTCTTTTTGGTTTCAAGTAAAAAGCAAAACAAAACAAAATTCAGAAGCAAGCAACAAAATCTTATTTACAATATCGTCGTATTTACATCAGAGCATACTGAGGGAACGAGTGTTTCATTTCAACTTGTCTCAATCAATTTATAACAGGGGGCGTAATGTGAGGTTGTTTTAAAAAGTGCAATTCCTTGTGTTTTTTTTCTTTCCTAAAGTACAAAAATATATGCTCCTTTTGCATTTTATATATGTAGAAATGCTGTTCATATAAACGCCATTTGTTGATTTAAGAGCCCTAAAAACGAATGCTTTCAAATGAGCCATATAAAGGTAATGACAGTACTAAATACACCCCCCCCCCCCCCCCCCCGAGGTACCGCATTCCGAAGAAAACAAAAAACGGCTATTTCTCTCCTTTTTTGTCTTTTTGGAGAGCGTTCATTGCTGATAAGAGAACACATTTTGAAAAATAAGAATGTACAAGAAGATATTAAGCTGAGTCATATTATTATTATATCTATAAAAAGCATCCAATACTTCAGTTTTAAATGCGTACAGGGTATGTGGCTGCTTTCCACGCCTATGGAATAAACAAGCAATATATCTTTAAAAGTACATCCTCTACACAGTGATATTTATATATATATATATATATATATATATATATATATATATATATCTCAAGCTGATATTGAAAGTGAATAGTGGTAAACGTGTGTTTCTTGGGTCCAGTGGTCTGCATCGCCACCATGGAGTGTACCAATACTTTTGTGGCACCATTGTTGACTGTGTGACCATTCCCTTCATATTCAAGTAAGTGTGATGTGGCCTCTCTCCTATTAGCTTATAGCAAAAACAGTCACTGATGGAGTGGTGGACATCATGCTTCCTCATCCAGTTTTCATTTCCTAAAAACTCGCCATCCTATGACATAGATAAAAGTACTCTTCTTGTTGAATGTGTCTTTTTTTTTTTTTTTTTGGTTCCACTTTAGGACAGAGTGCCGCATGACGTCGTGTCCTGCGCCGCCAGCTGGGACCGCAGGTCTCGGACCGCGTTCTCCAGGCTCTGCCGCGCCTCCCGTTCCTGCTGCAGCTCCCGTCGCAACTGCTCGCGGTCCGCCTCAGCCTGCTGGAGCTGAGAGTGCAGCTCGTCGATCTGGAAACGGGCAAAAAAGGAATCAGGTCAAACTCGAGCATCTGCAGTATTTCCACATTTGCGATATAGTTAGTGCAAAGTTATTTTTGTATGTATAATTTTGTATTTTTTTTTAAATAAAACAATGTAATAATTTGTTTAGTATATTTTTGTAATGATTCATTCTGCAGTGTTTTGGAACAATACATTTTGTACTTATTTTTGTATATATTTTTTTATTAAATAACAAATGTCATAATTTGTTTACACTATATTTTGAAGGAATTTTACCCAACATATCTTGTAATATTTTCTAACAAATTTTGCCAGTATTTTTATATTAATTGTTATAGTACTTTATAAGACATTTTGTCCTAATTTCTCATGAAGAAATCTTATAGCAATTTTTAAGAGTATATTTTGTACTATTTGGAATTAGTACATCTTTTTTTAGTACTTTTAATAAAAACTGTTGTAATTCTTTCTATAATAATATTTTTTACAAATAAATTTAGTAGAGATTATTAATAATAAACTGTAAGTTGGAATTTTTTAAACAATATTTTGTAAAATTTTTAAAATACGTTATAGTCATTTAAATATTTTTGTAGTATTTCCTATAGTAAATGTTGCAATATTTTTTAATTAATATAACTATTTGTAATGACTGATTTTTATAACATTTTTATTTTATGTTAAGACATTTTGTAGCAATTGATTATAATACATTTCTAATACATTTATAACATTTTGCACAACCCCCATATAATTGGATTGTCCTGTACAACTGCACCAAAAGTTTTTTTTTCCATTTTTTTTTTTTTTTTTGGGGGGGGGGGGGGTAGTTTTGCGGTTTATTTATCTTTATGGGGTATAATAAATAACAGAAAAAGTTGGGTAGGTCCTTTTTTTTTCTTCTTTTTTTTTTGGACCCAATTTAGGTTATTTTTGACTGAACTGTTTGTAGTGTATACTCGACTCTCCCATCATTCAATGATTGACGTCAGCTCTGACCACTCCCACACCGGTGCAGAACAACCTCTTGCAGCTCCGCTTGGCCTGTGCCCCTCTTTGAAATTACCAACACCAGGTCTAACCGGCCTCCGCAAGAGGGTATATCACATATGCGCCTCACCAGATTTGAAAAAAAATGTTTTGGGATGACTGAGCATGTTTGTTCTCTCACCTGGGAGGAGTACTTGGCACGGAGTCGCTCAGCCTCGCATCCTTTGTCGCAGCCTCGCTGCTGCCTCTCGTGCTCCAGTTCCCTCTTGAGTCGGCCGCACGCCTCCTCCGCCTCCCTGGTCTTCCTCTCCCAGTCCGCGCGGAGGCGCTCGATCTCCTTCCGCAGGTTCCTCTTGGCCTCCACGGCCTCGCGGAGGCGGCCTTTCTTGGCCACCCTCACAAACTCCAACTCCTGTGACGACAACGCAGATCAATTGTGGTTTCATATCTTACACTGCAGCTATTCTCAAATGAGAATCAAATTTAAAATGGCTACCTGCTGAAGGCTGCGTTTGGCCTGAACGGCGGCCGCCAGCTTCTCCTCTTGCTTCAGCCTCATCTTCACCACCTCCTGCAGGAATTTCTCTCGAGCCTCTTTGGTGTCCACACCGGCGTAGAGCGTCTGTCTCAGAGCGTCCATTTCGGGACAGATGGGCCCCGACAGCCAGCCAGGCGCCTCCTGAGGCGGTGAGGTGGCTCCATTCTGGAGGGTCAGCGTTTGAGGGGCGGCGTTGCAGGCTGAGAGGGGTGAAGCCAGGGAGGATGCTGGCAGTGGACCTGCACAGAAAAAAAAAATTGTCGTTACGTAAGTGCAATTCTTGTCTTGAAATTTAAAACAAATATTGTAGTAATTTTTCAATGATTCTTTTTATAGAATAGTTTAATAAAATGCATATTTTTGTATATATAATTTTGTATTATTTTTTTTTAAATAAAACAATGTAGTAATTTGTTTACAGTGCATTTTATAGGAAATTTTATAACATGTAATTTTTAATGATTCATTCTGTAGATATTGTAACAAATTTTGTACTTATTTTTATGTATTATTTTTTATTTTTTTTAAATAACAAATGTCGTAATTTGTTTACATTGCATTTGAAGAAATTTTTCTAACATATCTTGTAATATTATCTAACAAATTTTGTCAGTATTTTTATATTAATTGTTAGGCTACTTTGTAAGAAATTTTGTCATAATTTCTTATTAAGAAATCTTATAGCAATTTTTAAGTGTATGTTTGGAATTAGTACATTTTGCAGTAATTTTAATAAAAACTGTTGCAATTCTTTCTATACTAAAATTTTATTTTATTTTTTTACAAATTAATTTAGTAGAGATTATTAATAGTAAAATGTAAATTGTAGTAATTGTTTTAAACAATATTTAGTAATAATTATTTTAATAATACATGTTAGTCATTTAAATATTTTTGTAGTATTCCTTATAGTAAATGATGCAATATGTTTTTTTTATAATATAACTTTAGTATACATTAATAATGACTGATTTTTATTACATTTTGCTTTAAGACATGTTGTAGCAATTTATAATAAATTTGTTGTAATTAAAAAAAAAGTAATACATTTATAACATATTTTGTAATTTTTGTAATAAAGCATTTGGTAATTAATTTATAAAATATTAAAACATTTTAATTGATTAATTATGCAGTAATGTTTTATAGTAAATTTTGTAATATTTTTCAATCTGTATGTTTTATGAGAAATATTTCTTTTACATTCTATAGAACTGTATTTATTTACATAGTCATATAGTTATTATTTACCTTTTTTTTTTTTTTTTTTTTTTCAAAATGAGTGGTTTATAAATATGTTTGGGTTGCAGCACTTCCACTATTAAACACTAAGTGGCGCCATTGTACAGTGAGCACATGAAGCAGTTCCTGTGTGGCTCCTCTCCAGTGTTCGACTAACAGTAAATGATGGACTTCCTTCTGTCTTTTCGAGTCTTTCCTAGTTCAGATGATTGAAAGTACTCACGATCGTCACAGTCATCGACATCGATCTCTCCGTCCGTGTCCATGTCGTCGGGATGGGATGCTGCGGGCTGCACGTCGCCATTCTGCACTTCTCGGTTGTTTGGGGTCCCCCTGCCAGGAGCATGCGCGAGAGGGGTTGAAGGAGCTTGTGCCAAAGTCTCCTTATTCTTTAAAGTAGACCTGCAAGGCCAAGAAAGGTACTTTTAAAGCTGTTGTGGGTGAATACGACCCATCCTGGTTTTTAACACATTCATTGCCATAGACGGCTATAGACGTCAAAGATTAATTTTTACTGTGCTGGCAGTGAATGAGTTAATCTGGCCCACCAAGCCTTCACATTATCAAGAGTGCTGTAATATTTATTGGGGTTTGACACTTTGGCCACAGCCGATTTGAAGTGTTTCTTCTATCATTTCAACAACAATCCTAACCACTCACCTCTGCGTCTCGCACTGAGCCGCTGCTTTCTCCCGATCCGACCCTTTTGGAGACCAAGGCCGGAACGCCGAAGGTCTCTGCTTGAGCTGGACTTGTTTCAGGTCCTGGAAACCGAAACGGCAAGCTTGAGTCACAATGAAGAAGAAGCATCCAAGCGTTTAAAGTGAGCGTGACTGACACGCTCAATTGAACAGTCTTTCATTATTATCATTAGTTGACCATTGACGATCATGTCAAGACTTCAAATAGGAGCTTGTGCGTCACCGCTTTTAAGTTTGCATTTTAACGCTGACGCTCTTTTTTTTTCGCACTTCACGGCCTGTTTACAAACCTTGTGTCTGGATTTGGATAATGACTGCAGCCACTCGGCTTTGCGTTCGCCGTCAGCTGATGGAGATTGCAATTTTTCCAGTTTGGGCCGCTTGGCTGTGACGGGGCTCGGCGACTGCGGAGGGAGAGAAGAGGGGAGTTAAATGGCGGCCATATTTTAATGCGTGAAAACACAAAATCAAGTATGATGAGAACATCCAAGCGGCTGTTGTGCTCATTAGGGTCACGGGCGAGCTGAAATTTGTTGGGGAGAAACTGAACCCCTTTGAAGAAGCGAACATGCATGTTATTGAAAGGAAGTTGGAGATCCCAACCCCAAGCCTCAGAACTGCGAGGCAGGTATGCTAACCACTCACTCCACCATGCTGCTGGTCTCAATAACAAATGACTCTAAAATGAAAAGCATGAGGCCACGTGCATCATCGCTAGTTCAGGTATGCAGTGCCAGACCTGACTTAACACCTCCCACTCTTAAGCGCCCTGTACCAGACACACACACACAAATACATACACACTCCTACACACACTCCCACGCGCACATATGCATGTCGACACTCGCACCGACCAAGCGAATCTCACCAAGCTTGGTGTGTAAAAGCTGTGAGACTTGATTCATGGTGAGCTCAGCTTCTCGCTTATTGCTAAATGAGGTTTGGCGCTCATTTGCATTGGCACACAGGAACAAGAACATGAGCGGGAGCAGCAACGCTCCCAGTTGAGGATTTCCGAACCACCGGGCTGCGGACTGCCGCAAGTCTGTGGGTCATTTGTATTTCACAAGAGTTTTTGTCTTATTCGATTCCTTATTCACAAAAAAAATGGCATTTGTACAGGGGTGTTTCTATATCCACTCGGGTATCCTTGTCCATTAGATTATCGCATGATGACCTCAAGATTACCTTTCGATTACTTCAAGATAACACCGTCTCATTTGTTTTTATTTGTTTCTAAACTGGTTCAGGTTGCCTACAAATTGGGATCTGCTGGTTTGGCTGATGGGAGTGCTTGAGGTGAGCTGGAGGCTGAATGTCATGGGAGTGAGTAAGCGAGCAGCAGGCGTGTGCGGGCATCCACGCCCCGCCAAGGTAAACACATCCTCTTGTGTGACAAGTGCAGACCTGCGGGCAGAGGAAGTTCTCTGTATCTCAAAATCTATCGTCTTACACGTCCTTCCCGCCATTGAACGTCCCATACGGCAGCTACCCGTGATGTCGAACTAGATTTTTCATGGCCGCGTTGCGCAAGCGTTTAAGGGCAATTAATTTAATAGGCCCACGGCTCCACGTTTAAGAATTTGTGTGGTTTGCGCTGTACCTGACGCCACCTCGACTGGGAGGGGTGAAAGCAATGTTGGCTGCAGTTCAGAACAACTCTCTTTTTCCACTCATTTCAAAGTACATTACCTTGACTAACATCCATTTCCTGGAGGCATCTCCAAACTCCAAATGACTACTTTAACACTTAACCTTGCCTTAACCTTCAAAAGAATCCGGACCCTCAGATGTAATTGGCCGTACGTCACAGGGATTTGCCATAAGGCAGGCAAGTCCCAACAGTCAATGAACTTCAGCAATTGTATCCCACCTAAGGACGGTACCATGGATTCAGGTGTCCATCCGTCATGAGATTTTTTGTGCACAGAAGGCACAGTTGCATTCGGATCGTGGTCAAATTTTGTGTATCTGGAACAGTCCGTGTGATCCCTGCATGGGCCAAAATTGGTGTATCTTGCTTCAATTTTGTTGAAGATGTGACATCTTTTCTAAGCCCATGGAGTGTCAAACCATTAGGTTATTCCAAAAACTTAAAACCTTTCTGACTTAAAAACATTTATCATCATTGGGCTCATTAATTAATCTTCAATGGATGAGCAAACTCTAACCCAGACGTTAGAGGATGAGAAGCTGGCGTACCCACTGGATTGGTTGCCAGTCAAGTCAATCGCAGGGCACATATTCAAACCCAGAACCTCGAGTGTGAGTACACAATCCAAGTGGCCTACAATTTTAACAGTCTTGGCATTGTTATTTTGCCTATTCATGCTCCTCTCGTATTATTGCACAAGAAATGTTTGTCTGGACACTCCCCTTCTGTCTGCCTGACTCATACACACGTCTCCTCTACCTGTCTAACCTGTCACTAGTTTACACATACACACTCACACGCACTGTTTGTGTTCTCTTCCACGAGATAATTCTTTGAACCCAGACTGCACGTCCTCAGGAATGATTCTGTCGCTTAAGTTAAGGGTTAGTAGAGAAGTGCTGCTACGAAAAAGGATGAACGTGGCTATTTCTACTCTGAGTTTTTATTTTTATTTTTATTTTTTACATCTTCTGCAGGAAGGTTCGCTAGACATAATACAGGCCGAAAGCAGACACTCCCCAGACACCACAAGGGACCCACATGGCTAAATGTGAATCTGACCTCACAGGCTTCATAGACACAGCATAGCCTGGGAGAGTCATAACATGTCTTGCGCTGCATGTCCCAGTGGTTAAAAGACTGACCCCCCCCCCCCAAATCGGGGAAACAGGAAGTAGCATGCAAACTAACAAATAAACAGACAAAGAAAAAGATGGCTGTCAACTATATTTTCTTTTTTTT
Organism: Festucalex cinctus; assembly: GCF_051991245.1. NCBI lineage: Eukaryota > Metazoa > Chordata > Actinopteri > Syngnathiformes > Syngnathidae > Festucalex > Festucalex cinctus. The sequence goes on along the minus strand of NC_135418.1, from coordinate 22,940,136 downwards.
TGTTTTTAATTTGGGTCACGATATACCCACTGTACGCCCTAGAATGAAAAATGGTACACTCCTGTCGTCTTATGTCATCTTTTGTGAACCAAAAAGGAGGCATTTTAACCTAAAATGAAGAGATAAATAAAGCATCAGTTAGCGCGTCTGCCTTTCTATCATATTTTGTCACCTTCATGAACCAGGAAGTATTATTCTAACTTAAAAAAAAACAAAAAAACAACAACAACAACGATGAATTGAATAGTGTTTTTTTTTTGGTATGAATATTTTCACACTTTTTTGAAAAAAAAAAAAAAAAAAAAGGGACACGGTCAACTTATGCTAGCGTCCATGAAAGTAGCATGTTAGCTAACAAAATGAGAGACAAACGGACACAATTACAGCACACCACCATTTTGCACCATCTGTTTAAAGAATTTATTTCGGTACGGCTCTAAGGTCTTAGTTTTTAACAACGCTAGCTTGTTGATAAATCGAGTTTGCGATACAAAGAGACTGAATGAGAGGCATAGCGCCACCTATTGTAATGGAGGACAACAATTGTGACTTATAAAAAAAAGCAAAGACATGTGACGCGGTACAACATCATGCAGTAGACTTCGCACCCCTGCTCCCTCCTCAGACTTCCTGTGGCCGACTGAGTCCCCTGTGGGAACTGCAGTGGGAGGGAGGTGGGCCAAGGGAGCGGGAACACAGAGGAAACAGTGAGCTGCAGGAATGTTTACTTGAAGGCCAAGTACATCCCCCACCCCTTCACTTCTTTAAGACTCCATTCAAGCATTGGCCTTTTCAACCGGCCATTGTATGATATGGCTTTGAGGTGCTGTAATGAAGCGGCCTTTCAAAGAAAATCCGCAGGCTAAACAGGCTCTAATAGCCGCTCGGGCGAGAGCAGACATGCTTTATTTTTTAATTAGAGGTGCTCCGCAATTCCAGGGTTAGGCCTCATATTATAAACGTGTTGCTTCACCGGCATAGTTGAGGAATAATTTTCTTGTTGATATTGTGCTAACTGGAGCGTGGAGAGACAACACGGAGCTTGTTGGCACTTATTGACCCTCGATGGATTAGTTCCATCAACAGCTGACGAGCATCACTAGAAAAGTCAACTTTTTCCTAGTCACCATTTTAGTTTTTGTCTGAGGGCCATATTTAATGTATCACAACTTGTTTATTTTTTTTAACGATATATTGTTTGATAGAAAGTCTGTGACTGCTAGCCATCGAGCTAGCTAGGCTGCTCCTCTGCCTGGAAATGGCATGACCACATTCAATGACTTTTTCTTTCTTTTTTTTTTTAATTAACAGTCCCTTTGATCTTTTCTTTGTTTTTCTGAACCACAAAGTCTAAATTTAAAGGTATATTTTTTGATGGCTTGTTTTGTCTTGCAGTATCCCTCAATGGCTCTCAAACTGGATCTACTGACATCATCGCGTCGCTATACTTGACAACAGCCTGGTAAGTGTCATCATTTAAATCCCATTCAGTCCCTTTTTGACCCAAATTGGGTTATTTTTGAAACAGCTGTTTTAAGAGTGCATCAACAGTCACAATTCCAAGACCGAAAGCAAATGAGAAAACTTCCCAAAATGTGTCCTTGCGAGGAAATGCCTTTAACCTTCTAACTGTCAGACGTCGAAACCAATGACGGGAATCTTGACTGGAAACATCAAGCATCTGTTGTGGCGCTCTAAAAACAAACAAACAAACTAAATGAAGCTATCCGAGGAGCCCAACGCGGTTCGGCCCTCATCTGGCGAGACGGAAATAGTCTCGCTCAGCTGAACTTCCTGGGGCGACGACTCTTGCGCTGGGCGACGGCGTTTGCTTTTGCTTTAACGACCGGCAAGACACAACAGTTTCGGATGACGGCTTCCTTCCCTCCACTAAACCCCCCGGTGTAATCCCCAGCTCCACGTGTGCTTAGTGGGGCGCTGTCTCCCTCAAGGGCACGCCAACTGGCAGCGCTCACTCAGGAAACGTCCTGCCGCTTTGGGAAGGCTGGCTGTCGTCATCGGATCCCCCGCGGTTTGCCGGATGTGTGCTCTCTATCAATCGCAGGACTTTTGCTTTATATAAAGCCCTCTGTGGTTACCTTGCGACAGCTGGCCGAAGGCCTGGGGTGTCTAACCGCGATCTCCCTGAAACTCCATCCCAACTCCGACCCTAACGTCGTGCTCCAATTTCCCCTCTCTTAAGCTTATTCACCAGCGCTTCTACTTTTAGGGCCGTGGTGTTTATGTAGCTGCACCCAGCCACGACAGACCTGACCCACACACATACGGAGAGCCTCAGGGGCTTGACATGAGGTCGGCATTACTGCCAAGCTTATTGGATTGTCCTAATTGTCTTTGGGCTTGAGACTGGATGAGATGCCAGGTCGTGAGGAAACGCTGCTCCTAAAAAAGATGAGACATGCGACATACAGTGCTCAGCAGCCCTCATGTCTGCCTGTATGTGGACGCTCGACTTTTAGCAGCAATGTCTGCTTCTTCAGATGCTAGGTGTTTGTTAGCGCTACGCTATATAATCAGAATGAGAAGTAAAGAAATCATAAATTATCTCACTATGGGTATCGGACAGTCATTTTATTTTTTATTTTTTTAAACAGCTTGGGCAAGAGGCGAGATACAACCTGGACAGGCCAGCAGCCAATCACAGATATTTATGGACAAACCATCACCATTCACACTATGGACAAGTGAGCAAAAACAACTAGTGGGCTAACTGCATTTTTTGTTGTTTTTAAGTGTAGAAATGAATTGAGAAAAGCAATGTTCTATTCTATAATTGGCCAAGTTATTGTTAATTAACTTACACAATAGCAATAAAATATACCAATTGATGGCAGCCATTTTGCTACTTGCTGTTGACTCAGAATGACATCACAGTTCACAGCTCAGATAACAACCAATCATGGTTCAGCTTGCCAAAGTCGCATGACCAAACTCAGAAATCAGGTAAGCTGTGATTGGTCAGTACCTGAGCCGAGCAACTGTGATGTCATTTTCAGAAGACAACAAGAGGCAAAATGGCCGCCCCCGGATTTTGCTGCATAATTAACATTTCACAAACACAATATTAATCATAATTCCGTGTTTAGCCTAGTGGGGCTGCATGGAACATATTGTAAAGAAAATTTGTGAAGAATGATAGAAATCAGACCCTTTTTTAGTGTGGGTGTTAAAAGCATAAACTAGTACCTATCTGACAGAATCATAATATAATCAATCATCCTCTTATTTGTAGTAAAGCTTCTAAAAAAAACAAAAAAAAAAAACAAGGTAATTCCTCGTCAGTGGGCCAAAAGCGACAAATTCCAATTGGTTCGGGACGTGCCCACCTGTCTGTTGACAGTGGTGTCCTGTGTCACTCTTCCCTCACGGAGCATGACCTCACAGCGTGTGCCGTGAGGCCCCAACAGAGAGCCGGCAATGACGTTATTAGTGCCGGCATGTTGCTCACAAAGTTATTTTTGGAGGAGAAAACGTGCGGCAAGTATTTAGGACCGCGTGGTGGCAAGTTTGAGGGAGAGGACGCTTTATTAGGTACACCTGCAAAGTCAAAAGCGGTTGCAAACGGTTACATCGTAAAATAAAGCGTTCCTT